>NW_027361690.1:121247500-121702500 GCF_039654945.1 Dendrobates tinctorius | reverse complement strand
AGAGCACGCTAACGCCACCTACAAAGAACATCCTTTGTTGCCTGCGCCACCGCATTCAGTAATGAACGCTGCGTGCACATACTCCTAGTCTAAAGAGGAATTGGAGGGCCAGAGGCCAGCAAGGTGGGGCCACTTCATGACCGCCAAGGGTAGCTAAACGTCGGCGCTTGCTGGGCTTTGTGCAGCGCCGACGTTTTTCTACTGTTGGCTGTTTTGTGCCTCCCGGGACCCCCACATATAACACGGGGATCCTGGTGCACAATGCTTGTTGTGACCTCCGACCTCGAGACCTGATTGGCTGCTGCAACGGTGACGTCATCAGGACCTGAACCAATGAGAGATCACTGGGAAAGCTTGTTGTAGCAACGAGCTTTCCCAGCGATCTGCCTAGGCTAAAGCTAGGCTTATTGCTAGGCTAAAGCTAGGCTTATTGCTAGGCTAAAGCTAGGCTTATTGCTAGGCTAAAGCTAGGCTTATTGCTAGGCTAAAGCTAGGCTTATTGCTAGGCTAAAGCTAGGCTTATTGCTAAGCTTATAGCTAGGCTTATTGCTAGGCTAAAGCTAGGCTTATTGCTAGGCTAAAGCTAGGCTTATTGCTAGGCTTATTGCTAGGCTTATTGCTAGGCTTATTGCTAGGCTTATTGCTAGGCTAAAGCTAGGCTAAAGCTAGGCTTATTGCTAGGCTAAAGCTAGGTTTATTGCTAGGCTAAAGCTAGGTTTATTGCTAGGCTAAAGCTAGGCTTATTGCTAGGCTAAAGCTAGGCTTATTGCTAGGCTAAAGCTAGGCTAAAGCTAGGCTTATTGCTAGGCTAAAGCTAGGCTTATTGCTAGGCTAAAGCTAGGCTTATTGCTAGGCTAAAGCTAGGCTTATTGCTAGGCTAAAGCTAGGCTTATTGCTAGGCTAAAGCTAGGCTTATTGCTAGGCTAAAGCTAGGCTTATTGCTAGGCTAAAGCTAGGCTTATTGCTAGGCTAAAGCTAGGCTTATTGCTAGGCTTATTGCTAGGCTAAAGCTAGGCTTATTGCTAGGCTAAAGCTAGGCTTATTGCTAGGCTAAAGCTAGGCTTATTGCTAGGCTTATTGCTAGGCTTATTGCTAGGCTAAAGCTAGGCTTATTGCTAGGCTAAAGCTAGGCTTATTGCTAGGCTTATTGCTAGGCTTATTGCTAGGCTTATTGCTAGGCTTATTGCTAGGCTAAAGCTAGGCTTATTGCTAGGCTAAAGCTAGGCTTATTGCTAGGCTTATTGCTAGGCTAAAGCTAGGCTTATTGCTAGGCTAAAGCTAGGCTTATTGCTAGGCTAAAGCTAGGCTTATTGCTAGGCTAAAGCTAGGCTTATTGCTAGGCTAAAGCTAGGCTTATTGCTAGGCTAAAGCTAGGCTTATTGCTAGGCTAAAGCTAGGCTTATTGCTAGGCTAAAGCTAGGCTTATTGCTAGGCTAAAGCTAGGCTTATTGCTAGGCTAAAGCTAGGCTTATTGCTAGGCTTATTGCTAGGCTAAAGCTAGGCTTATTGCTAGGCTAAAGCTAGGCTTATTGCTAGGCTAAAGCTAGGCTTATTGCTAGGCTAAAGCTAGGCTAAAGCTAGGCTTATTGCTAGGCTAAAGCTAGGCTTATTGCTAGGCTAAAGCTAGGCTTATTGCTAGGCTAAAGCTAGGCTTATTGCTAGGCTAAAGCTAGGCTTATTGCTAGGCTAAAGCTAGGCTTATTGCTAGGCTAAAGCTAGGCTTATTGCTAGGCTAAAGCTAGGCTTATTGCTAGGCTAAAGCTAGGCTTAGGGGTGTGTTGGTATTAGGGTTGGGATTAGGGTTAGGGTTGGACTCAGAATTGGGGGTTTCCACTGTTTAGGCACATTAGGGGCTCTGCAAACGCAACATGACGCCCGCCGACCATTCCATCAGTGTCTGCATTACAAAACAGAGCTCCTTCCCTTCTGAGCTCTGCCATGTGCCCAAACAGTACTGTAGTTTTCTCCCATATATGGGGTACCCCCGTACTCAGGACAAATTGAACAACTTTTGGGGTTCAATTTCTCCTGTTACCCTTGTGAAAATAAAAAATTGGGGGCTAAAAGATGATTTTTGTGGAAAAAAGGTTTTTTTTATTTTCACTGCTCTACATTATAAACTTTGGTGAAACACTTGGGGGTTCAAATTGCTCACCACACATCTAGATAAGTTCCTTGGGTGGTCTAGTTTCCAAAATGGGGTCACTTGTGGGAGGTTTCTACTGTTTAGGCACATCAAGGGCTCTGCAAACGCAACTTGACGCCCACAGACCATTTCATCAAAGTCTGCATTCCAGGACGTCACTACTTCCCTTCCGAGCCCCACCGTGTGGACAAACAGTAGATTTCTCTCACAAATGGGGTATCAGCGTACTCAGGACAAATTGCACAACAAGTTTGGGGGTCTAATTTCTCCTGTTAACCTTAAGAAAATAAAAATTTGGGGGAGAAAAGATTATTTTTGTGGAAAAATGATTTTTTATTTTCACGGCTCTACGTTATAAACTTCTGTGAAGCACTTGGGGGTTCAAGGTGCTCACCACACATCTAGATAAGTTCCTTGAGTGGTCTAGTTTCAAAGATGGGGTCACTTATGGGGGTTTCCACTGTTTAGGCACATCAGGGGCTCTCCAAATGTGACATGGCGTTTGGTCTCAATTCCAGCCAATTCTGCATTGAAACGGTCGAACGGCGCTCCTTCCTTTCCGAGCTCTGCTGTGTGCCCAAACAGTGGTTTACTCCCACATATGGGGTATCGGGGTATCGGCGTATTCACAAGAAATTGCACAAAAAATTTTGTGGTTCATTTTCTCATTTTTCACTTGCGAAAATAAAAAAAAATTGGTTCTGAAGTAAGATGTTTGTGAAAAAAAGTTAAATGTTTGTTTTCCTTCCACATTCCATTCATTCATGTGAAACATCTGAAGGGTTAATAAACTTTTTGAATGAGATTTTGAGTACCTTGAGGGGTGCAGATTTTAGAATGGTGTCATTTTTTGATATTAACTATTGTGTGCGATATGACTCTCTGATTTAAGGGCATAACAATTAAAAGTTTGAAAATTGCAAAGTTTTCAAAATTTTCACCAAATTTCCATTTTTTTCAACAAATAAATGCAAGCCATATCAAATAAATTTTACCACTATCATGAAGTACAAAATGTCAGAATAATCAGTATCCGTTGAAGCGTTCTAGAGTTATGACCTTATAAAGTGACAGTGGTCAGAATTGAAAAAATTGGCCCGGTCACGAAGGCAAAAACAGGCTCTAGTGCAAAAGGGTTAAAGGGCCAGAGGCCAGCAAGGTGGGGCCAATGGCAAAAGAACTGCTGTTGCCGAGAATTTGCCAGGGTGCTGTAGGTTCCCTACCCCTGGATTAGACAGTCCTTAAAATGCATAAAATCTATTTCCTTTTTAGACTGACGGTCTGTTTTCACCACCTCTTAGTTATCTTGCTTATCTCCAGAAATATGGACCACAATTCCGTTGCATTTGTTGGCGCATGGAGGGACATATACGACTGCATATTCACCATATTTTTTGTGAAAGTTGCAACACTTCATTGTCAAAAATGCCTAATCCAGTTTTATTCTATTTATGATTTCTGCAGAAGTCATAGTAAAAGTCGCATCTTCTAGACTGGTATCCCCCCCAAAGCGTGGAACAAATGCAAGATAAATGTAACTATTTTTAACGTGCATAAAAAGTCACAATTGGTGCAAAATTCTACATTTGATGGCTCGGTCTCAGGCTCTTTTCTAACACTAGATGGTGGCTCGATTCTAACGCATCGGGTATTCTAGAATATGGCCAGCGGGGTTTATACTCACCTTCCGACGGCCCCCGCTCTCCTTTCCGTGCTCCCGGCATGTTCAGGTCCCAGTAATGCTTAGCGCGAAGGGCCGGCCGGACTGCGCCTGTTGCTGATTGGGTGCAACATATCCGCCATCCCATGGTCCCGTGCCCATATACCCATCATACATATCCGCCATCCCATGGTCCCATGCCCATATACCCATCATACATATCCTCCATCCCGTAGTCCAGTGCCCATATACCCATCACACATCCTCCATCCCATAGTCCAGTGCCCATATACCCATCACACATCCTCCATCCCATAGTCAACCATTATAACATCATAATGAGCGGCGGGGCTTGCAACCTATGATGACATCAGCATCGCCATGGCAACCATTGACATCATGAGGGGCGGGGCTTGATACACACACACACTTTTTCCTCATTATGTAGATGGGGGCAAAATTGTTTGGTGAATTGGAACTCGCGGGGTTAAAACTTCGCCTCGCAACATAGCCTAGGACACTCTCGGGGTCCAGACATGTGACTGTGCCAAATACTGTGGCTGCGATGGTGCGGATGCCAATCTGACATTGGATAAATATGGAGTGGAGGCGTTGTGTGCACTCTAGACATTGGTCTCAGATGACACCATTTTTGGTTACTGTAGGCCATGGTGTCGCACACTACACGGCACCCGTTTACCCAATAAGCCATAACTCTTGTCTGACAGCGCAAAAAATATCACAACACACACGTTTCTGGGGGGTTTTTTCGGCTCAAGTATCTCCAGATCTCTGGCGCATGTAGCTTGATAAATCTCCATTGAGCCTCATTTATCAAAACTGTTTAAAAGGGTGCGGTCTTCATTGTCAATAACAACCAGTTACAGCGCAGCTTTCATTTTACCAGAGCGGTTTTGTGATAAGACCATGTTTTTGTAAGTGTGGCTCAGTGTGCACAGAGCTTTACCTGGCAGACTGCAGCCGGGTGGCCGTCCAATCCAATATGGTCTCTTACGGAAGGGGGAAAAAAACATCAAAAATGAATCCGCCAACACTGAAAGAAATGGGGCACGAATCCTAAAATTTACTTCTGCTCATCGGCGTTGCCAACTACTAACCCTGGAGGCTTTATTACTAGTGATGAGCGCAATTGCTCGTTACTAGAGTTTGCCTAGGGTGCTTGTATATGCATAGAGTATCTCGGGTGCTCGAGTGACATGTTCGCATCTCCATGTATCGCTGGTGTTGAAAAGCCACAAACATGTGGAAATTACCTGACCAGCACAGGTAATGGCCGCATGTTTTGTGTCTGAACAGCCGCAAAACATGGAGACTCGAACATGTGAGTGGAGCACCCGCAATACTCTGTGCATATACAAGCACCCTAGGCAAACTCTAGTAACGAGCACTTGCGCTCATTGCTATTTATTACTGGAGATGAGCAAATCGATGCACAGGGTCCAGGCCACGTCAGTAGTCTGTGACGGCCAGAAAGGAGGCCAGTTATCGACCTCCCAGCCAGAGACCCCGGCACCTCTTCCAACCCTTTGGCCTGCCATGAGTCACACATGGCGTCGCTCCGGGCCGTTTATTACATTTTGCTGTTGTTCAATTACCTAACTTCCCATTTTCTTTTTCAGGGGACCCAATCCGAGTAAACTGATCCAGCAGTTCTTAACGTTGCGTCCTGACCAACAAATTCACATCTTCAACACACTGAAATCGCACCTAACGGAAAGGGGGATGCTGGGAAACGGCGAGGGTGTGTAAGATCTCTGTATGTCCGGTCTGGGCAGAAAAAGACCACCTCTACCTTGCGCATGTGGGTTCACTGTCCAACAATGCTGTTCCAGCCGTTCCCAGAGAGGACTCATTAACCCCTTTGCTGCCGGAGAAAGTTCCAGAAGCCCCTCCCTCCTTTTGTAAACTTTTTGTGTGATATTTTGGCTGTATCTTATTTTGTATTTTGTTTTTTTGTTTTTTTGTTTTTTTTGCCATTTGTTCACATCCTGTTTACATGTGATTTCTAAAGACGACACTTATTCCTTACCCCTACAAGAAGGGTTGCTTGGGGAATGTGGCGTCTCGCATAGTGAGATATTGAAGAAGCTTTTGAAAGTGGAGCACAAAAAACCGGAAATGGTTCCTGAAGTATCGAGAGAACAGAATAGAATAAACAAAAGGGGTTTTCGGCATCTGATTAATTTATTTTGCTGCTCGGTACTTGCAGCTTTTAATAGATGCAATAGGAGTCAGTGCTTTTCTTACTCGTCATATTTTAATTTAAAAAGAACTTGCCAAAGTTTGTGTGCACCCCTCCACACTGCTTCCAAAATATTAACCTCTCCACTGCCTGATATCTGTGCCTACAAGTCCCAGTAGTTTAATGCACCACATCCTAATTGCATCTTTCTAGTCAGGAAAGTGGAGATGCTGGCATGGTGCAATGTTCATAGCTTAAGCCGGTGTCACATGTTCAGCATTGATGGTCTGCCCTGGGACCTGATATCCAGACTGTCCATGCGTCACCTGTAGTGATGAGCGAATGTGCTCCAATAAGGCACTATCTGGGCACACTTGTGTCCTAATAGTGTCTCTTTGGAGTGCTTGAAAAATGTTACACTGCAACTGCATGTCTCCTGGCTGTAGGGCAATCCATGCATGTGTGGTGGTTGTCGAACAGTCGCGAGACATGCAGCTGTTGGGTATCGAACATATTTTTCAAGCACACCAAAAACACTTGATTAGCACACGAGCATTCTTTGATAACAGCTTATCAGAGTACGTTCGCTCACTAGCCTCCTAACCTAAAGTCAGCAGCCTTGTTTGTCATGGCTGGTCTGGAACATGAATATCAGATCTTTGTAACCTTCCTTATTACCACTCTATCTGCTTTGATTGACATCCTTGAACACAGGGAACATCATCAGGGTGCATGCATAGTACAGGAGGTATTCCCCCACCTTGGCTGAGCTGCACCCCTAAAGATAAATGAAGACCACCCTGCTGCACTGTGGATGTGCCAGAGGTAGAGCACAATGGTACAAGTGCAAGACTGCGCGTGTTCTGCGCATCTGTGACTGCTGCAAGTTCCAGGTTAGGTGTAATGACTAAGGCCATCATGGTAATCTATGATCCTGTCTGTTTTGTCCATTACACCTGCAGTTTGACTGGGAATTGCTGCTATAATGTGGATAAAAATTTTCACCAATATCACACCAATGGGAAATTGGACTTACTGTTCGTAATGTCTGTTAATTATTAGATTTTTTTTTTAAGCTTGAAATTATGATAAAACTGTATCAAGCGTCATAGGGAATTGGTTTTTATGCAGTTTTCTATCATTTTGTTCAAACACCTACGATCTGGCAGTAATCTTTAATCCATAAGTGTTGCGTGCATGTCTGCTGAAAGGTTGCTGTGTAATAATGGAGGGGATTGCACAGCTGGGAGTCTGGAAAGGTGGAGCAGCATTTAGTTAAAGCAGCAGGGCACATGAAGAAATCAATAAGATAAAGTCATCGTACAGTTAAACACCTCTTTAAGGAACTAAAGTTTTTCTTTGCACCACTTTAATGCCTCCAGAGACAGGAAACGGTTGGCCACACTGTATTTTTGGTCTTTATTCTCTGCACATATGCTGTCCTGACTGTCGCCGCTCGCACTGTTTGAGACTCTGTCTATAGGGGTTTTTATAGCTGTTACGTCTGATTTGTTGCGTCTTATTATTTTGTGTTTTGTTATGAAGGACTGGTAGATGGAATAAGTATGTTTCTCCTTTATCTTGAAATGTATCCCCCCTGTCCCCCACCCCAGTCCTGCCGTCTCTGGGTTTACATTTGTCCTTATAGATGATATGGTGATTGTTCACTGTGCCCAAAGGCTGCTCTCACCTGTTTCCCTAGGACTTCCCCATGTTTACATTACTTCTTCCTTCCTGCATTTTTATAAGGTTTTTGTTTTGTTTTAGTTCCTTATACTGATTTTGATTGTGAAGTTATCTAGATGTTCCACAGCTTTTAATTGTGGGTAAGGCTAGTTTCACACTAGCGTTTATGAGCGCAGCGACGGCCTGCGCACGGCCGCCGCTAAGCGCCGCCCCTGCCGCGCCCCCGCCGGTAGCTCCGCCCACCGGCGCATGACGCTGCATGCGCCCTGCGTCCCCTATCTTTATCACAGGGGGCGCAGGCCGTGCGCAGTATGCATTTGGCGGCGCATGCGTCCTTTTGACGGTGCGCCAACCTGCGCCAAACGCAACCTGCTGCAGTTTGGTTGCGTCGGCGCACCGTCAAAAAGGCGCATGCGCCGCCAAACGCATACTGCGCACGGCCTGCGCCCCCTGTGATAAAGATAGGGGACGCAGGGCGCATGCAGCGTCATGCGCCGGTGGGCGGAGCTACCGGCGGGGGAGCGGCAGGGGACGGGGCTTAGCGGCGGCCGTGCGCAGGCCGTCGCTGCGCTCATAAACGCTAGTGTGAAACTAGCCTAACAAACTGTGATTGAGCCTTTTTTTAATGGGGTTGTAGAAGAGTGAAAAAAGTATGGCGGCTGCTTTCTTTTTAGGAACAGCGCCACTTTTGCTCATGGATGGGAGCTTGTACTGCTGTTTGGCAACCTGTGAAGATAATGTCATCAGAAAATTACTTACCGTGTAATTCACCTTAAGTGTACAAATAAGCGTGTGTGTAATGTAAATAATATATATATAATTATATCCATGTATCTGTGTGTTAATATAATCCACACACATTGCAGACAAGCGGGTGTTCTGATTTGCCTCTCTCCAGCAGCTCTCACTGAAATTTTGCTTGGTCTTCCAGACCTTATCTTGATCTCCACGATTCCTGTTAACTACCATTTCTTCCAACTGAGGAAGGTTTAACTTAAACGCTTTCCTATCTTCTTATACCCTTCTCCTGCTTTGTGGCCCGCCACCATTTTCATTTCCAGAGAGCTAGGCTGCTGCTTATAAGAACCCATGGATGCTGTTTTTTGACACAAGGTTAGATGAGGCTGGGTTTTTATAAAGCCTGGCCTTTCCTAACTGTGATGGTGAATAAGCCATAACCCCTAACAGGCTAATTAAATTCTGAAACCTTGGTCAAAGTTATCTCCAAGGGTGCACAAACTATTGAATCAGCCCATTCTCCTTTTTAAAAAGTTATTTAAAATGTAAAAAATATATTTTTTTTTTACCTAAAATACAAAGAAAATGTGTCATCTTTTAGAGATCATTTCATCTTCAACTTGCTTAACTGTTCCCAATAACAGTAATTTTGACCAGGGGTGCCCAAATGCCACTGTATGTACACCCTCAATGCATGAGGCATATCACCCTAAAGAGCTCGGCTTTCCATCCTAATCCCATTTGTCGATCCACTGGACCAAAGATTTAGAAAGTAGCTTTACACATGTACATATAATTGTAATTTATTGTAAAAAGAAAAAGGCATTTTTTTTTTTTTTTTTTAAACCATCAATTGTTCCCAGCTGTGACCAGCTTTTGAGGTTTACGCTATTTCACAAATTTAGTCCTTAAGGAAAAGCCTGTGAATATTTCCTGATTATTATCTTCTAAAATCCATGTTGTTGCCGTAAAACATGGCCCCATAATTATGCGCAAAAAAAAAGAATTAAAATCTCAGATAATAAAGAAAATTATAATGCATCTTTACGAAATACATGTTATAAATAACTTTTAAAGGAATCTGTCACCCCCTTTGATGTATGTAACCTCTGAAATGTAAAGTGCTGCGGAATATGTCGGCGCTATAGAAATAAAATTTATTATTGTATTACCTATTAATATGGGCATACAGGTTATAGAACAGTTAAAATAGTCCTTCCTGTATGCCCATATTAATAGGTTACAAACATCCAAGGGGGTGACAAATTCCCTTTAAGTGAATGGAGCTGAGCTGCAATGGCAGACATAGCTCACGGACAAGAGTGGCACTGATTCTGGGGAAAAAGCAACCATTTTTTTTTTTTTTTTTTTTTAGTCTCCTACAACTCTTTAATTTTGATTTATCATATATATTTCCAGAGAGAGATGCATTACTGTGTCAGATAAGTCACCTGCAGACAACAGGTTAGCTTTAATTTGCAATTGATACAGTACAAGCTCCTGGTTAGGAGTAAGTGCGATTTGTCTTAAAACTACCTTGACATTTTGTGAAACTTGTATTTTGGGCTTGGGAGTCCAGTGGGCGGTCCTGCTTATCTCTGTGTACACAATGAAGAGTGTTAATCACTCAGTAGGACCACTCACTGGACTCCAAAGCCCCTGAATTAGCAGGGACTTAAGTGAATTAAATATATATATCTTCTCGTGGTCCTCAACACTTCTGAAGGTTTCATACATCCTGAAAACCTGGTTAATAACCAGTGATACAAGGCGGACCTGCCACCGCTCCCGTCATGTCTGTTCTGATAAATACTTGTATTTCCTATGAAATAAAAATGTTGGCTCATCGCTTCGTTTATCTTCTTTGTGGCGTTCTTCCTGAACATGTGTAAAAAAAATTGGCAACTGGGCATTACCATTTCTTTGTGAAAGGGGGTGTGTCCTTAAACTGCTGCTTTCAGCACTGATTGGACAGTGTCAATTTGTTGGAAATCCCAGTTGACTATTTGTATATTTCTAGTAAGAATGACAACAGCAAAAAGGAAAAGAGAAATTCTCCACCGGAAATGTTATATTATGGGACTTACAAGTATTTATTATAGACATGTCAGGAGTAATGACCGATTCTGTATAAAGAGGATAAACCCATCATTGTGCCCTCTTACAGTTGTCGGATTCAGCTCTTGGTTCCCTCTGACACATCGCGATCGTGTATGAAATGGGGCCATGTAATGTCGCCTGCAGCTTTCCCCTGTGGGAGATACAGATTTGGAATACAACAGCTTTTTATGCACCGTGATAGGTCAAAATTGGCGGAAAAAATAATTGAGGGGCGATCTTCATGTCTATGGCCTTCTTGGCAATGTATGTAAAGTACTGCTAGATGTCTCCTTTGCTTGTCTGTCGCAATCGTCCAAACTTCTCTTGTGTTTAAACGTGCAATTTTCCCTTCACCCATGATACACACCTGAGAGAGGGATCTGCCCCGCCAGGACAGGAACCTACTGAAATATAAGGGGCGGCACCTCTCCCCCGCTTCAGTTGGGTTCCTGTCCTGGAACGGGATCCCAGTCTGACAGCGGCGGTGCCTGTCATGGAAGAAGATGGACCCAGGGCTGTCCCGGCGCGAGGAGCAGGTCTGCTTACCTGCTGCGCCGGCCGTCGGTGGCCTGGAAGCGCAGTCCCCGGGGATCCTCCTGCAGTCCCTGGGTTCGTGCGGGTGCGGTAAGGCAGGCCTCGGCAGCGGGGCGCTCCTCTGTGCCTCCCTCCCCCCGCACGCGCCCGATCCTCCCTGGGACGACAGGGAAAGCCGAGAGGCAGTGCACCCTGGGAGTGCGCCGGCTGACGTCAGACGCGACGGCAAGATGGCGCCTGGTGCGGCACCGGCTGCAGTAAGAAGAATGGCGGCCGGCGGTCGCAGGGGGGAGGGGAGGAGATCGCTCACTGGATGCATCTACTTAAAGGAGGACGTGGAGCAGGACAGCCAGGTGATACAATGGGGTCACAGCAGGAGCGTTCACCGTCTCCACCCCCATCGCAGACCTCTGCACGTAAGCATGGCAGCCATTCAAGCGGCAAAAGCAGTAGCCGCCCGAGCCACAGATTGAGAGAACGCAGACCACATGCTCCAACACAGCCTCCGAGTCCGGTACCCGACTTTGTGGTTGGTGAGTGATCTTCGTGAAAGTTAGACCAATATTAATAGAGTCCTTCTTGTGTGTTATTTTTTCCTTAGGGAAAAGGCAAAAAAGCAGGGAGCAAGAAAATTAATAGTGTGCTATATGCCAGAGCCCCCTAGCTAGAGATTGGCAAAAGGACCTTTGCGCCAGCTGTATCCAGCGAACTATGGCGGAGGAGGTGCCGAGCTTGGCAACTAACCTCAGATCAGTCATAAGGTCCGAGGTAGAAGGCTCACTTAAAATGTTAAAGAAAAAGGAAAAAAAGTAGGAGACTCCCCAAGTTCCTCATCAGACTCCTCCTCGACTGAATATCAGGCCGAGCACATCTCCTCCTCGGATAGTGATACTGGGGGCAGGCCGTGTTTTCCGGTAGAAGATACAGATGCGCTCCTTAAGGCCGTTAGGACAACCATGAGTCTACAGGAAGATAAAGCGACTAAGTCCCTAGAAGATGTCATGTTCGCGGGGGCTACAGGAAAGGAAAAAGCGCACCTTTCCAGTTAATGAGAAAATACAGGCGCTCATTGAAAGAGAGTGGAAGAAGCCTGAAAGATCAGGCAGCCTTCCTTCTTCCTCAAAAAGGAGATATCCCTTTGAGCCTAAAGCCACGGAAATATGGGACAAGGTCCCAAAAATTGATGCAGCAGTATCCAGATCATCCGAAAGATCGGCCCTGCCCCTAAAAGACTCAGGAGTACTAAGAGATCCGCTAGATAAGAAAGCAGACTCCTACCTAAGACATACATGGGAAGCAACGGCAGGAGGACTGAAACCGGCAATAGCTGGCACCTGCACAGCTCGATCCTTAATGATCTGGCTACAGCAGCTGGAAGAAAAACTTGCATATAAAGTTTCAAGGGAAAAAATTTTGGGAGACATGTATCTTCTACATGGAGCAGCCGCTTTTTTGGCTGACACCTCTGCCGATTCCATGAGACTGACGGCGAGGGCAGCGGGATTATCAAACGCCGCAGGGCATGCATTATGGCTTAAAGGCTGTCCTGGAGATCTACAGTCAAAAGCTAAATTGTGCTCTCTTTCCTGTGATGGACAATTTCTGTTTGGGAAAAATTTGGACGACATCCTGGAAAAAGCGGGTGATAGAAGGGCTTCCCTAGATTTCCTGGAGATCAAAGAAGACCGCCCTTTCGGAGGGGAAAATTCAACAGAGGCCGTCCGGGGGATTGGAAAAGATGGGAGGACAAAAGAAAAGAAAGTCTGGTTTCATGTTTGGCGGAGCCGCTTCATCCGCAAAGAAATCCCCACTATGACTCCGATATCCCAGTGGGGGGGGGGGGGGGGGGGAGACTGATGCTCTTTTATCAAGCCTGGGAAAGTGTATTTTCCAATACCTGGATTCTAAACATCATAAAAACAGTCCTCAAATTTCCCTTTTTTCAACGGCTGAGAGCATCATTTGTGGTGACCCCCGTCAGGAATGGGATAGAAGAGCAGTTGGCCCTAGAGGCAGAAATCCTAAGTCTGCTGGACAAACACGTTCTGACCGAAGTTCCAAGCGACCAGGAGAGAAGGGGTTTCTACTCACACCTCTTCCTAATAAAAAAGCCAGACCATTCATTCAGGACGATTACAAACCTCAGAGGCCTCAATCAATGGATAGAAAACCAGACCTTCAAAATGGAGTCAGTGACTTCGGCCATAACTTTTACACCACAATTGTTTTATGGCTGTAGTCTACCTAAAGGATGCCTACTACCACATCCCGATCCATCCAGAGTACCAAAAATACTTAAGGGTAGCTCTCTACATCCAGGGCAACCTCAGGCATTTTCAATTCAGAGCCCTTCCATTCGGCATATCCATAGCCCCGAGGGTGTTTACGAAGGTTGTAGCAGAGATGACAGCCTTCCTCCGAATCCACAACACGATTATAATACCCTACTTAGATGATTTTCTAATAGTGGGCAACTGAGAACATCACTGCGCAGAACAGAAGTGGAAAGGGTAACAGATACCCTACAGAGACTTGGCTGGATGGTGAATGTCAAATAGTCAAGACTACAACCCCTAAAAAGGCAAATATTTTTAGGATTTATCCTGGACTCGGAACAACAAATTTGTCTTTTACCAGAGGCCAAAGTGGAAAAGGTGAGGAATATGACCTTGACAGCCATAGACCAGCCTCACATGACCCTGAGAGGGGCGATACCCTTACTAGGCACTCTGACGGCCTGTATTCCAGCGGTCAGATGGGCACAATTTCATACCTGTCAACTGCAGGCAGAAATCCTATCAGCACAGAGATCGCTAAGAGGGCGTTTGGAAGGAAGACTGGAGCTTTCCTTAAAAGTAAAAAAAAAAAAACTCTCGGTGGTTAGACAGGGCAAACCTAGTAGCAGGAACGTTGTGGCACAGACCAGTGGCCGATGTGATCCTGACGGACGCAAGTTCCTCGGGGTGGGGAGCGCACCTGAGGGGACAGGCAGCCCAGGGACCCTGGGGACACCAAGAACAAAACGCATCATCCAACCTAAATGAACTACGGGCAGTAAACAAAGCCTTAAAAAAATTTATTCCCAGCCTAGAAGGCCGCAATGTCCGGATCATGTCGGACAACAAAGTGACAGTGGCATATATCAACCACCAGGGGGGGACAAGGTCACACTCCTTAATGAACGAAACCAACAAAATTTTTCTCGGAGCAGAACGACACCTACTCTAACGGCCCTACACATCAGAGGGGTAGAGAACATACAAGCCGATTTCCTAAGCCGCAACACATTAAGGCAAGGAGAATGGGCCCTAAATCGCTCAGTGTTCCTGAAAATAGTACAACTCTGGGGAGAGCCGATAATAGACCTCTTTGCCAACAAAAGCAACAGGCAGGTAAAGAGATTCTGTTCACTAAACCCAAAAGAAGAGCCATGGGCGTTGGACGCATTGCAAATTCCATGGAATTTCAAACTAGGTTATGCCTTTCCTCCAGTAGCTCTAATTCCAGCAGTGGTGAAGAAAATAAGAGAATATCAGGTCAGGGTGATCCTAATAGCCCTGTGCTGGCCAAAAAGGCCCTGGTTCTCACTACTGCAGATGATGTCCCTCTCAGATCCATGGGTACTACCAGAGATTCCAGACCTGCTAGCTCAGGGTCCGGTATTCCACACGCAAGTCAAGGGGTTCCATCTGACGGCGTGGAATTTGAGAGGTCACTTTAAAAAAAAAAAAAAAGAGGGTTCTCCCCTGGGTTGGTGGCTACGCTGATGAAAAGTAGAAAGCCAGTTACAACTAACATATATGGTAGAACATGGAATAAGTTTCTGCAGTTCCTAGGGAAGCTGTTGGACCAAGAACCCCTGATCAAGGCCATCTTAGAATTCTTACAGGCAGGGCTACAGCTAGGCCTAGCAGTAAATACACTTAAAGTACAGGTTTCAGCACTAGGCGCTTTATATAACTGAAACATAGCAGCAAACAGATGGGTGGCTAGATTCATTAAATCCTGCCAGAGGTCTAAGCCAATCCCATTACCAAAAATAGCTCCCTGGGATTTAAACCTTGTGTTAGAAGCTCTCACGAAAGAGCCATTTGAACCGGTGCAACAACTACCAGTAAAATATCTCACCCTATAGACCATTGTTAGTGGCCCTTACATCGGCCCGTAGAGTAAGTGACTTGCAGGCCCTCTGTTAATCCACCTTATACCCAGGTGTACCAGGACAGGGTTATCCTAAAAACAGACCCTGCTTATTTACTGAAAGTGATATCAGATTTCCATCATAGCCAGGAAATTGTCCTCCCCTCCTTCTGTGAGAATCCAAAAAAACCCAGGAGAGGAGAAATTCCATAAACTAGATGTTAAAAGAGCCCTCTTAGAGTACATTTCAGTGACTAGCCAGTGGAGGAGGTTCCAGTCCCTATTTATAGCCTTTCAGGGTGCCAGGAAGGGCTATGGAGTATCGAAAGGGACTATTGTCAGATGGATTAGGGAGGCCATTAGTGTAGCCTACTCAGCTAGTGGTGGTCCGATTCCTGACGGCATCAAGGCTCATTCCACCAGAGCCGTGGCGACCTCCAGGGCTGAAAAGGCAGAGGTATCGATTGAGCAAATCCTGTAAGGCCGCTACCTGGGCCTCACCCTCAAGCTTTTTTAAGCACTATAGATTAAATCTATCCTCCTCTGCTGACTTAACCTTTGGTAGAAGGGTGCCGCAAGTGGTGGTCCCTCCCTAAGGTGTTCGAAGTCTCCAAAAATCTCTCAGGTGTGCTGTCATGGGTGAAGGGAAAACCACCATGGTTACTTACCGGTAGCCGGTTTTTCCGGAACCCATGACAGCACCTGTATATTCCCTCCCCCCCCTTTTCACCATATGGGTGTGCACGTTAACAGGGTGTATTCGTGTGATGTGGTGTTGGATAAACATGTAACTAACCGGGAAGTCCTCTCAATGCTCTCTAACCAGCTGAAGCGGGGCAGAGGTGCTGCCCCTTATATTTCAGTAGGTTCCTGTCCTGGAGGGGCGGATCCCTCTCTCAGGTGTGCTGTCATGGGTTCCAGAAAAACCGGCTACCGGTAAGTAACCATGGTGGTATTCCCAGGAAAGTCAAGCGATGGCTTGCGGAAATCCAAAAGATGCCTGCTTTCTTTCATACACACCACCACCAGATATTTAGTTATGGGAATTTTAACCGACCAGAACAGAAAGTTCCGGTTTATGGAAAACTTGTCTAAAATTAAGAACAGGAAGTTTTATCTACATTTCCTGGTTTTAATTTATTTTAATGGAGGACTGTTATGTATGTATTGGATTTTGTTAATAGTAATGTTAGATTATTTTATTCTGTGCATTTCATTGTAAAATATTGATTTATGCCTATTATATATAAAGTTAAAAAACCCACAAGGGCATTTTTAGTATGTTTTGCCTTCAATTTTATTCTGCCAGTCCTCAAAAAAAAAAAAAAAAGTACTTTGTTACCTAATTATCCTTCGCGTTAATTCACATGACTGTATAGTCTTGACCCCATCTTTTGGACTCATAAATGCCTGTGATATTGTTCGTTTGGGTTATAAATGCATTTTTGGTTTGACTTGCGGCTGTAATGCAGAAAAGAAAATGCTTCTGCTGTACAGCCCTGTCATTTAAAGGGGTTCTTTGACAATGAGATAAAATGGCGTCTATGATATAATTTAAACTGCAGCCCATCTATAGTCGCTTGTCAGTACTGACTGAAGACCTACTGCTCCTGAAACCTCAGTCTCCACTGACCAGGGCTGTATCTCACATACCTCAGTGAGCAGCTGGGAGCACGGCTGCAATATGTGAAGAAATATATCTATTCCTCACTGAGCACAATGGGGATTATCTCCAGCTTCATCCTTCTCGATGTAAACTTGTTTTCCTGTTGGGCGCAGTCAGTCTGTGCACTGCTATAAAGATGTTAGACTGACAGAGGAGAACGAATGAACATGGAGATCTCTTCGCCGAGCACAACGTGAGTTAGAACATATTTCTTCACATATCTCAGCTGTGCTCCCGGCTGCTGACTGAGGTTATGACGGCTCTTGTCAGTTGACAAACTGGTCTCAGGAGCTGTATATCTTCAGTCTGCAGACCATACTGACACGTGACTAGGACAGGCTGCGGTTTGAATTATATCAGGGGCCCCTTTAATCTATACTATAATGCTAAGGAATGGCAGCCTTTTGACTAAAAGGGGTGGTGCTCAAAGAGGTAGCAATTGGTCAATAAGATTGTAGGATTGACACTGATATTTCCAAGATGACTTGGACACTTATTATGTATTCCCTGAGATTCTCGCAAGCACACGCTGGTTTCCTGGTTCATTCAGTTGCCAGTATTCATAGTCAGTATTTTATTCATATTTTTTCACCAAAGAGAAAACATATGAGATCATAAGCAAATAGGAACAGTTGTCTGTTTTAAAAATTTTGAGAAATATATGTTGGGAACATTGATCACAAATTCAGCCATATCAATGATGTCTAAGTCTTTATCATGTAGATGGTTTTCAGAGAGTATTGGTGCCCCCACAATGCCATCATAGGGTGCCGGGTTTCCTTTAGGTCTGCTATCTTTCTACTTCTATTAGAACTTGACCTCCTGGATGATCAGAAGCACACAAGGGGTGGTCCGTCAGCTACATCTAGAAACACATTCTGTGGTGGCACATGCGTGAGGCCATATTACAACCTCCCAAGTTACAAGTGTAAGCAATCTCACTTTACCCCCATTTGTTGCTGATTTCATACACTGGATTAATGAGAAAACCTCTTGTACCATCTTCCAATGGTTCCATATGTACAGTATTCACACCTATACTTTCAAGCTATTAAAACTTCATATGTGCAAACATTTTAGGGGGGTGGTTGTTTGGCAATGTGGCTCTTGTTTATAAGGAGTGTCACATATGGTCCGTACCAGTGGTGTCCTAAAGACCCCGTAGACTTTTATATGGGATCCCTCATGATTCCCTGGTGGTCAGGGTGATGGGAAGAATAACTGCGTACTGACTGCTCCTTTACTCCGGTCATATCTGATAGCGTTTACAAATGAGGCTGTAGTGCAATATAGTGTGAAAATAGCCGTGTTGGAAAATTAATGATTAACACTATATATGGGACAACCTATGGTAATCCGGGTAATGCCCTATGATCATCTGATATTTTTTGATCACTAGATATTTTTTTCCGACATATATTTATTCATCCTACAAAGACTTTTTTTGTGAAATGCCTAAACCGAGGTGGAGCTTATGTTATAACTTTGCTCCGATTTCTTGCACAGTGTGAGTACTACCACTATGGTAGGAACACCACTGTTGTTTTTCAGGTTTTGTCCTAGTTTTGTTTTTCCTGGATTACTTACATTCTTTTCTCATTGCATTTGTCTGTTTTCCTTGTATTTATGGCGAGTAAGTTTCTTCGGCTTCCGTTTACATGGTGGGAGGTAAAATATGCAGTTGCTATAGGATTTGTCCTGTACAGTTATGTCCACACCTCCGTAGGAGATTATAGGGTGGAGGTGGTTATTGCTACAGCAGGGAAAGGGTTATGCATATAGGATGTCTCCTAGGTTGAAGCATATAGTCTGCCATCGTGGAAGATGTGGATAGAAGTATTTGACGTTTCTAGTTCACTGACATGTAAAGGCTCCTTGTTGGCACAGGCTGGTAATGAAGTGCAAAACAACCGGGATTTCTAGAGCCTCTCCCTTGTGCATTGGGTGGTGGAAGGCTCTGCTGATGTGTCGTGTTGTCGGACACTTGTCTGATATCATGCATGTGTCCAATTCTAATAATTGGGATAAGTGCATGATATCTGCCAGAGATGCATGGGCCCTGGAGAGAGACCAATGGCCTCAATGTCCATACCGCCAACTCGCCTCCATATGAAGAAGAGGTACTGGAAGGGTGTGTTGTCACGTACCTGATCAATTGTCCTATATTAGCGAGTACTACAGTGGGGGGAAAAAAGTGTTCTGTCAGCCACCAATTGTGCAAGTTCTCCCACTTAAAAAGGTGAGAGAGGCCTGTAATTGACATCATAGGTAGACCACAACTATGAGAGTCAAAATGAGAAAACAAATCCAGAAAATCACCTTGTCTGATTTGGCAAGATTTATTTAGCAAATTATGGTGGAAAATAAGTATTTGGTCACATCAATATTTTATGTATCCTTTGTTGGCAATGACAGAGGTCAAATGTTTTCTGTAAGTCTTCACAAGGTTGGCACACATTGTTGGTGATATGTTGGCCCATTCCTCCATGCAGATCTCCTCTAGAGCAGTGATGTTTTGGGCCTGTTCCTCCAAATATTTTCTATGGTGTTGAGATCTGGAGACTGGCTAGGCCACTTGAGGACCTTCATATGCTTCTTACGAAGCCACTCCTTTGTTACCCTGGTGGTGTGCTTGGGCTCATCATGCTGAAAGACCCATCCACGTTTCTTCAATGCCCTTGCTGATGGAAGGAGGTTTGCACTCAATATCTCACGATACATGGCCCCATTCATTCTTTCATGTAAACAGAGCAGTCGTCCTGACCCCTTTGAAGAGAAAGCCCCATAGCATGATGCTGCCACTTACAGTAGGTATGGTGTTCTTTGGATGCTGCTCAGCATTCTGTCTCCTCCAAACAACGAATTTTGTTTATACCAAGTAGTTCTACTTTGGTTTCATCAGACCATATGACATTCTCCCAATACTCTTCTGGATAATCCAACTGCTCTCTAGCAAACTTTTGACGGGCCCGGACATGTCTGGCACTGCAGGATCTGCGATTCTGGCGGCATAGTGTGTTACTGATGGTAGCCTTTGTTACGGTGTTCCCAGCTCTATGCAGGTTATTCACTAGGTCGCCACATGTGGTTCTGGGATTTTTGCTCACCGTTCTTGTAATCATTTTGACCCCATGGGGTGATATATTGCATGGAGCCCCAGATTGAGGGAGATTATCAGTGGTCTTGTATGTCTTCCATTTTCTTATTATTGCTCCCACAGTTGATTTCATCACACTAAGCTGCTTGCCTATTGTAGATCCAGTCTTCCCAGCCTGGTGCAGGGCTACAATTTTGTTTCTGGTGTCCTTCGACAGCTCTTTGGTCTTCACCATAGTGGAGTTTGGAATGTGACTGTTTGAGGTTGTGGACAGGTGTCTTTTATACTGATAACAAGTTCAAACAGGTTCCATTACTACAGGTAATGAGTGGAGGACAGAGGAGCCTCTTAAAGAAGAAGTTACAGGTCTGTGAGAGCCAGAAATCTTGCATGTTTTTAGGTGACCAAATACTTATTTTCCACCATAATTTGAAAAATAAATCTTGCCAAATCAGACAAGGTGGTTTTCTGGATTTGTTTCCTCATTTTGACTCTCATAGTTGTGGTCTACCTATGATGTCAATTACAGGCCTCTCTCATCTTTTTAAGTGGGAGAACTTGCACAATTGGTGGCTGACTAATTACTTTTTTCCCCCACTGTATCTGTGGTGTGTACAGATGTGACAGAGCCGATGCCACTCATACTTTCAATACATATAATGTGTAGATGGATCTTACACAGAACTACCTTTAGATCTAGTGCATTATCTTAGTGATCGCATTTTACAGGCAATGCCAGCTAAAGAGTTGAAGGCGTTCTGAGGGGGATAAGTAATTTTGATGGGGCTCAGAGTAATTAAAAAAAAAAGTAAAATAATTAACACAGGTTAATGATCCCCTTCAGTGAAGGATCTCCTTCAGCTGATGTTCTCATACCCACCCAGTCTTTTTTTGGTCTCTACTTTCATACCGAATTGCCCGATTTTCCTATAACTGGCCACAGTAGTAACTGTCCTCAATGAATAACTTGCTAAGCAGAATTTTCCGATGTGTCGAGGTAAAATCATGAAAAAGAGACCTGCAGAGTACTGGGTTATAGTCAGAAAAGGAGCTGAAGGTGATCAGTACATAATGGCATAAAACGAAACAATAGTGGCCATTAGTCCATCTGACTTTGCTTATCGCCAAGGTGTTTGGACAGGTAACATATCAACAAATGGATCCTTACTTGATTCCACTGTAGATGCCGGAGTTGACGATGGAGAATTTACATCCCACCAACAATGGGATCACAATAAATGATGTATTCAGCAAGCAGGTAATGTGCTTTTGGTTGTAAATGCTTACATGAAATTTAAAGTTTTTATGTTCATGGTGCCCCCAAATTTTTGTCTTGAGGGGATTGGGCGGGACATGTGGTCTACTAAAGACTATGTGCCCCGTACACGATTGCGCATGGTCTTGAATGCTACATATACAGCTTAGTTGTTGCCTTGAATATGTTGTTTCTACGTCTGTAGGACGTTGGCTTCCGTCATGTCAGATGGTAGTTCTACCGTCACGTGTGTATCGTCATATCAATCGCTGGTTAGTTATTCCATTATGACTGTGAGTAGAGGCGACATAACAGTATTTTATGATGACCAGGTAATAGAGTTTTGCTGCTATGATGGTATTTTTTTCCAGGTGCAGGGAACATTTTTTTTCGTGTATTATCTAGACTAGAGAGTTTTACCTCTGCAAGTAACTTAAATACACTGGATCCAAGTCATCAAGCCCTTCATCAGAAAGCCGGAAACTGACATAGCTGGGTGAGAAGCCTCTGACATGGGATCTAAGTGGGAACCTGTCTCTTTATGGAGAGTTTCAAGTTGGTGCATGTCATGTAACTCTGATTTATAGCACTACTTCCTATTTCCTGTAAGGCCAATCTTATACTTGGGTTACATATTTTTTTGTTAGCTAAACCCTAAAGGAAGTAGAGGGTCAACATTAGCTTGATTTTTATCTTAGAATAATTCCAGTTTTGGCTAAAAAGCAATGTTTGTCCTTTAATAAAAAATAAATAAACACATTTGTATACTGGCCATAGACATGTAAGGTTATTTAATTCAGGGCTTTTATTGTCCTACATTGCTGTAAAAGAATGAGCATCCTTTGGGGTGAAAAAGAGGGGATTGCTATAATCTGGCATGTCTATTGACCAGTCTGCAGGGTTTTAGGCTATGTGCCCACGTATGCAGAAAATTTCTGCATTAAAACAGGACTCCTGCCCAGAAAACGCGCGTTTTGCTGCGATTTTTGCGCATTTTTGCCGCGCGTCCCCAGACACAGAAAATAGCCAAAAATGCAGAATTTTCAGTGAAATTAATGAGCATGTTGCGTTTTTTACCGCGAAGTGTTTTTTTTCGTGGAAAAAACGCATCAATATGCACAAAATGCATTAAAATGAATGGGAAGCCTTTAAGCTGATTTTTTTGTAAATACGTGAAAAAAGCGAAAAAAGCGCTGTGTGTGAATACAGCCTTAGATGTTCTTACTTGGCCTGGCCCCTTTTGGGTTGGATGTAATTTTCACTATTTGCATGGCACACCCGCCCCTGCTCTCAGCACCTACTCTATCTTTCCTACTCACAAATTCCCTTTTTAAAGCTGAGCTATGGTGATAGACATAGAAAAAGATGTAGAGAGTTGTACTGTCTGTCAGGTTCTGTTCTATAAATGTGTGTTTGTAGATATTTGTTGCATTTAATATTTTTTTTTTTTTTTTTTTTATTAAGCAACATTTGTTTTTGTGTTTTTTAGTTTTTTTTTTTCTTCACGATTCAACCAATCCTGAAACAAAGCACATACCAATCAATCCTCTAATTTGATAGTGTTCTTTATTGTAATTGTTGTGGAACCGTATCACAGGCCAAGAGATCGTGTATCTTCTGTTATCAAGCAGAGATCTGTATTCCTGTCGGTCAAAGTGTTGAAGTAGATGCTTTATATACCTGCTTCGTGCAGCAAGCTTCAGCTTGTGTGTTGCTGGTACCTAAAAGGCAGTAATACAGTCCTTGTATATTTAAGAGGGCATAAAAAATGGGAATAAATGAGCCACCGGGGCATATGATTGGTTTCCAAAGTTGCAATGGCCGGTAGGCTCTATGGTAGATGTAAAGGGAACCTGTCATTGGCTTGGTACTATGACATGTGTAGCAGCAACCAATAGGAGGTCAGAAGTGATCTCCACCCACCTGAATTGGGAAGAGATATTTATAAAAGTTAAATGAGTTTTTCAGGCTCGAAAATGTTCAGTCGCTCCATCTGACTGCAGAAAGTCACGATTGAGTAGTGTTCGGTGTGCCCTGTCAAGGTTCCCCTGCATTTTCAGGACATGTGGCCGCATGTGTGCGACCTGGATATCTGCTATCAGGTGCCGACAAGAGTCTTGGCTGCTTCTCTCAATATTAAGGCTGTAGTCACACGTCGGTATTTAATCAGTATTTATATTCCAAAACCAGGAGCGTCTCCAAAATCCAAAACACAGACCATGTGTCGATCTTTCCATTATAGTTTTTCTCTGCAAGATCCACTCGTGGTTTTAGCAAAGAAATACTGATGCCAAATACTAACCAAATTTTGATGTGTGAATAAACCATAAAATTGACTGTCGTGTTTTTTTTCTTTTCAGCCTAGAAAACCCTTTTAATCACTTATGTGATCTAAAAAGAAAAAAAATCACTTAATGAAGTTGGCCAATAACAACTCAGTGCCTGATCCCTGGGGATTCGATGGCTGGAACTCCTACCGTTCCCACGGACATAGTCTGAGTTTTGAAGAAAAAAAAAATTAAATGGGTAGGGTACTTCTTACCTCTTGTTAGGTGCCCCCTGGATCATTTATTGGAGCAATTGCTCTCACAAGATTAACTTTATAAGGAGTAGAGATGCCCAGATTTTATGGGATCCCTTTTAAAAATCTACAAGATATGTGAATAAATCTGACACCGCACGTTCCAATTATCTGGTTGTCTTGAGTCCAAGGGAGTTCTGAGTGCAACGTACTGATGATCCCATCATGGACCTATTGTGGTTTAGCAGCAGGATGGAAGAATTGGACTACTCCTTGAGGGGGGTCACCTGTTGGGGTGGTCCACAGTTTGCTGTAAGTCACATTATAAGGAATTCCACCTAAAATTCGTTGACCAGCCTGAGTCCAAGTATCTGTTTCTGTAAAAAGAGCGGAGCTGACCTTGGCATTGATGCTAGACATACAGGGAACGGTCTGTAGGACACACTTAGGAGCATATTCTAGACTTGTATTCTTTTGCAGTGCCGACCTCTCTCCGTGCAGCCCCCTAGTGTTTAGCAAAACGAGGTGTTTCTTCCTTGAACTGAGTGTTCCTATGTGACTATAATGTATGTTCTATTTATATACTTATGCAACTGAAAAAAATAAATGTCTACAACAAAAGTATTTAGCAGCCAATAAGTCGTATTTATTTCCTTTTCTACTCTGGGTTCTTGATGATTGAAATGGAATATTTTGATATGTTCCTTATGAGAATGCAAATTTTTTAGATGGCACCATGATGTAGTGCTGGATAAATGCTCAGGTACTTGGATAATTACACAGACGTCACTTTAAAGACAATGGGGGCGATTCAAAAAATTTAAAAAAGTTGCAACTTAAAGAAAAAAAAAGCCCATAAACCTGCAACTTTGGACGTTTTTCACGCTAGTTTGAAGCAACTCTGCCAAAATTGGTGGGGAGGAGACGGAGCATAGCTTTGCCCACCCATCAATTTGGAGCGTAGCTTTGCCCACCCATCAAATTTAACATAAGTCCTAGCATTTTCTGCTCCAGAAATATTACTCCAGCCACTGACGCATGGAGACACATGCCACTGCAAAGATGCAGCAAATGAAAGACCTTTTAGCAAATTTTTCATGTTGAACTGAACATCCAATGTAATAGTGGCTGCAGAGTGGAATAAAACTCTTATTTTTCATAAACTTGCTGTATTGTTGTGGAGATTGTAGCAATCAAAGTATTTGGCAGCTGATGAGTTAACTTTAGTTAAGGCCAAGTGTGTGTTCTTAGAAAGTTTACACTGGGGGGGGGGTAATTCTTCATGTATGATGCTGACCAATAGTAAACAGACAGCAACCCACAGGTGAAAGAACATGCACTATCATAGCTTAGAGCAGGTTTCTCAATGTGTGAGATGTAGTTACCCTTTTGTCTGATGTGC
The DNA here is from genome assembly GCF_039654945.1 of Dendrobates tinctorius. NCBI lineage: Eukaryota > Metazoa > Chordata > Amphibia > Anura > Dendrobatidae > Dendrobates > Dendrobates tinctorius. The sequence goes on along the minus strand of NW_027361690.1, from coordinate 121,677,352 downwards.
TCAATGCTTTGCAGCGAGATCAGACTCTGTTATTACATCTCACAGGAGCAGCCTGTTCTGGTCTTCTCCTGTGAGATGTAATAGCTGATCTTGCTGCAAAGTAGAAGAGTAGGATAGGTGGTTCCCCCAACCAATGTCTTAGATTAACAGATCTCCACCCATGTATGTGTCTAGAAAGAGCCCTGGCAATCCAGGGCAGGAGGCGGGAATAACTGCTGGTGACCTGCTTGTCCGACTAATGTACAGCACAGCTTGGGCCCCAGTTGCTTTTAAATTGTGGGTTTTTCTTAAACACCGCATTGTTTCAGGGTCATACATGCCTGGCTGTGCTCATACAGCCAGTGCCTGATACATGCTGGCTGTGGATTGGCCAACATTTATTTCCTGGCAGGTTTACTTTGTCACAAATTGTGGTGTGATTTTGAAGCACCGTATAGACTAAATCCTATTTCCTGTCCACATAACGATCCGCCACAACCGCTTGAGGAAAATGTCTAGATCATGTCTGAAACACACAATTGAGTGCAAAGCCTGAAGACACATTTGGCACACAATTAGAGAATTGTGGTGCATACAGCTTAGTAAATCACCCAAATCATCTGTTCTGTGCTCTTATCTATACATTGTATTCTACAGAGTTCAGCGGACACGGTATTTCATTAGCCGTTTGAGAACCTCAAGTGGACATTTGTGGTCTAGAGGAGTTGTAACTTTGTCCTTGGTTTAAAAGGAATGTGAGACACCTTCCCACTAGCTTGTTTTTTTTTCGCTGCATCTCAGCTGAATTTTCTCATGTAAAGCCAAAGCTGTCAATCAAGGAAGAGGATGGATGAGAAGGTTGCAAAATAAGTAGGTGGAAGAATGCACAAAAATAATTGTCCTGTGTGTGCATTGACTTTCTTTTGACGGAATCTGGTTCTTTATGAAAAATTGCATTAAAGAATTTGCAAAGGTATTTATGATTACACCATGTAAGGCTAGTTTCACACTAGCGTTACAGGCCGCAGCGCAGGGTTGCTGCTAAGCTCTGCCCCTGGCCACGCACTGTTGCATTTTTGTGCGCTCGGTGCAGCACCAAAAGGGCGCAAGCGCCGGCAAAATCATGCCAGCGCACGACCAGCGTACCCAACGCTAAATATAGGGTACGCTGATCGCATGCAACGGCATGCGATCAGAGGAGGAGCTGACTGGAGGAGGTGCGGACAGGGGCGGAGCTTAGCAGCGACCCTGTGCTGCGCCCTATAACGCTAGTGTGAAAATAGCCTTACATGCTGTAATCATACTGTAAATACCTTTGCACCCTGTAATGCTAGAGTGAAACTAGCCTAAAGAGGTTTTATAGCTGAAGATTTTCAAATATTAAGGACTATTCAGGGGTGTACTGCCTATACTGTCAGACTAAGACCCTCATGGGGGGGGCGGCTGGTGCCAATTGACAAGGCTTATTTTGCCCAGTATTGCAATCTCAAAGGTTTCAGCATTGAGCATCCTCAGTATGCAAATTCTTCTAGATACAGTTGTGGTCTGCCAGTATGCAAATTCTGTTTAATACAGTGATGGAGGAGGGAACTATCGACTCCCTGTTCCACCATTAAAGGGAATCTGTCACCCCTTTTTTGAGATATCATATAATATCATCATTCAATTGTGTGTCACATAAGGATTCTCTTAGTACTTTTGCTGCCCCCTGACCCCGCACCTTTCATGCATAAATACCTTTTCTATATCGGTTCAGATGTATGTAAACTGCTACGGTCCGGTCCGCAGGGCGGGGCTTATTCAACTGCTCCCCCCCTCCCTGTCTTGCTCTACACAAGAAGAAATGCGTAGAGCAAGACAGGGAGGGGGAGCAGGTGAGTAAGCCCCGCCCAGCGGACCGGACAGCGGCAGTTTACATACATCTGAACGATATGAACAAGGTATTTATGCATGAAAGGTGCGGGGTCAGGGGGAAGCAAAAGTACTAAGAGAATCCTTATGTGACACACAATTGAATGATATTATATGATACTAGCTGAAGAGCCTGGCGCTGCCCGGGCATAGTAACTAACTGTGGTTAGTTATAACAAATTATAATTATCCTCCATCCCATAGTCCCGTGCCCATATACCCGTAATACATATCTTAATCCCATAGTCCAGTGCCCCTATACCCATCACACATCCTCCATCCCATAGTCCCGTGCCCATATACCCTTCATACATATCCTCCATCCCATAGTCCAATGCCCATATACCCATCATACATATCCTCCATCCCATAGTCCAGTGCCCATATACTGATCACACATCCTCCATCCCATAGTCAACCATTATGACATCATAATGAATGGCGGGGCTTGCAACCTATGATGACATCAGCGTCGCCATGGCAACCATTATGACATAATGAGGGGCGGGGCTTGGTACACACACACACTTTTTCCCCATTATGTAGATAGGGGCAAAATTGAATTGGAACGTGCGGGGTTAAAATTTCGCCTCACAACATAGCCTAGGACACTCTCGGGGTCCAGACGTGTGACTGTGCCAAATTTTGTGGCTGTAGCTGCGATGGTGCGGATGCCAATCCCGGACATACACATATATATATACATACACACACACACACACACTTGAGCTTTATATATTAGATCTCAAAAAAGGGGTGACAGATTCCCTTTAAGCCTGTGCATCTGAGGCTTGGGTACAGCAGGTGCATTGACATCACGATAATACCATAAAAGCAAGTTGAGACAGAGAGACATTGCCAGAGAAATTAAAAATAATCCCAAAATATTCTTTAACTACATAAATAGTAAGAAACTAAAAAATGATAGTGTTGGCCCCCTTAAAAATAGTCTGGGTGAAATGGTGGTTGAGGAAAAAGCCAATATGCTAAATGACTTCTTTTCAACAGTATTTACACAAGAACATCCCATGACGGATAACATGATCAGGGATAAAATTCTCCATTAAATGTCACCTGCTTAACCCAGCAGGAAGTACGGCGGCGTCTAAAAATCACTAAAATTGACAAATCTCTGAGCCCGGATGGGATACACCCCCGAGTACTGCAGGAATTAAGCACAGTCATAGATAGACCATTGTTTTTAATCTTTAAAGATTCCATAATAACAGGGTCTGTACCACAGGACTGGCGTATAGCAAATGTGGTGCCAATATTCAAAAAGGGGACAAAAACTGAACTTGGAAATGATAGGCCAGTAAGTTTAACCTCAACTGTGGGTAAAATCCTGGAGGGTTTTCTAAGAGATACTATACTGGAGTATCTGGAGAAGAATGACCTCATGACCCAGTATCAACATGGGTTTACAAGGGACCGTTCCTGTCAGACTAATTGATAAGCTTTTATGAAGAGGTAAGTTCCGGACCAAAGGGAATGCAGTGGACGTGGTGTACATGGACTTTTCAAAAGCTTTTGATACGGTGCCACACAAAAGGTAGATACATAAAATGAGAACAATGGGGATAGGGGAAAATGTGTAGGTGGGTTAAGAGCTAGCTCAGGAATAGGAAACAAAGGTTGGTTATTAATGGAGCACACTCGGACTGGGTCACGGTTAGCAGTAGGGTACCACAGGGGTCATAGTTTGTAGGAGTGTGAGTTGAGGGGACTGAGGAAACAATATGCTCTGGGATCATATCATTCATGTGGGGGCAAATTGTGGAAAATTCACTTTATATATCATACTGTGAAGGGTGGCTTTATACTGTATGGGGACCATGTAAGGGATGTTTTAGTAGAATAGATCACTTTGGTGCCTTTTTTTTGTGTGGGGGAGTTTTAACTTCTATGTTTTCCACTGGAAATATTATTAAAATCCTATTAAGATGTAACGTGGACTTTACACATCCATTCATTCTATGAACAGCACATTAGTTTCCTAGCGGCAATACTACATGGAAATGTCTGCATTTGTTGCCGGTTCCACGAAATCACAGCGAATTGCTTGGTTTCCTCAGCTCACGGGGGAGGAGGGGCATTCTTAGTCCTTTTATGGCTTCTAAATTTTGTTGATGTGAAAAAAAAAATATCACTGACATGTGAATGACTGAAGGCTGGCTGTTTTTACACTAATCTGCCATGGGACTTTTAAGGCTGAGGCTACCTGCAAACTATTTCTTCTCAGTAGATCTTCAATAGTAAAATGTTTTATTTTATGTCATGCAAATTGCCTCTTCAGAAAGAAAGAGGACTTTTACTCTGCAGCGCCACCTATTGGTAGTAGCGATCCTACAAGTCACAACCAACCCTTTAACGAGTCTTGTAGTATGACTTAGGATACAAGCCAAATCAGAATCTCAATTTGCAGACACGGTGTTTCAAGCTGTTGGCTCTCGTCAGTGCAAAGTATGAGATCTGATTTGGCAAGGTGAGAGGCTCTGGACTAGGGTCTAAGAAGTAAGGTTTCTCCTTGCAGAGAGTGACATGCCAGCTGTGGCTTGTCAAGGTAAGGAGACTTATTCGCGGTGCAATGCTCCTCTGGGAAAATAATATGCAAATTGCCTCTTCAGAAAGAAAGAGGACTTTTACTCTACAGCACCACCTATTGGTAGTAGCGATCCTACAAGTCACAACCAACCCTTTAACGAGTCTTGTAGTATGACTTAGGATACAAGTCAAATCAGAATCTCAATTTGCAGACACGGTGTTTCGAGCTGTTGGCCCTCGTCAGTGCAAAGTATGAGATCTGATTTGGCAAGGTGAGAGGCTCTGGACTAGGGTCTAAAAAGTAAGGTTTCTCCTTGCGGAGAGTGACATGCCAGCTGTGGCTTGTCAAGGTAAGGAGACTTATTCGCCGTGCAATGCTCCTCTGGGAAAATAATATGCAAATTGCCTCTTCAGAAAGAAAGAGGACTTTTACTCTACAGCGCCACCTATTGGTAGTAGCGATCCTACAAGTCACAACCAACCCTTTAACGAGTCTTGTAGTATGACTTGGGATACAAGCCAAATCAGAATCTCAATTTGCAGACACGGTGTATGTCAATAATGCTTAATATTAAAATGTTTATATCCAAATCTTCTAAGCATTAACTTGCATCTCTGTGCATAACTTAAGAATTCAAAATTTACCTTCTCTCCCAATCGCAATCTATTACACAAGATCCAGTGCTGCCGAGACGGTGGCTTGCAGGATTGTCTTCGTACTGTCTGATCATCTCCCATTTATTGGACTTTAATAAATGAATACCAGTTAAGGGCATTTTAACATTTCCCACAGCAGACATCTGTGACTTTCATTAAAGATGCGACTCTTAATTGCAGCTTGCCAAAATATCCTGGGTATGAGCCAGCAGGAAGCTCTCCCATACAGATAGGTCTAATTAGTACATTACCATTATTCTGTCGTCTTTCTCTTTTGAGATTAAAGGCCCCGTCTCACATAATGAGATCGTTAGCGAGATCACTGAAACGTTACAGGTTTTGTGACACAACAGCGACCTCACCAGCGATCCCGCTACGTGTGACACATAGCGGTGACCGCCCCCCACCCGCTGTTTATCGCTGATCGTGCTCGAATGTCCTAGGTCATTTTTTGATCGTCAGTGTCCCGCTGGCCAGCATGCATCGTTGTGTTTGACGCCGACGAGCGACCTCGTTGGCGACGCAGAACTCAGGGACGCAGGCGCGAGTTGTCAGAATCGTTGCTGTGTGACAAGGTCCAAACGACCGCCGAGGTCGTTATACGGATCGCCGTATCGTTCCTGCGTCGTTGAGTAGAACTGTCTGTTTGACAGCTCACTAGTGACCATGTAGCGACGCACCAGCGATCCTTACCAGGTCGTATCGTCGGGATTGCTGGAGCGCCGCTATGTGTAACGGGACCCGAAGCCCACACATTTGGATTTATCTCGCTTTGGATATAAGTAAAAATGAATCTTTGCACCAAAGCCGATGCCTATGGCAATAAGTCTGTTATCTTCTATTATCCCTGTTAGACAAGGTAAAAAAGGTCACAAATCACTATTATAATACCAATTACTACAGACACATACAAATATAAAATATGCAACAGACCCCCATCACCTACCACAGCTACCTTCCCTGAGGATATTTTAGCAGTGTAATGTACATATTGTTAGGATACGGCGCTGCTTGTTGGTTATCTGGTGTCTGCGCCGGAAACAGCAGTCCTGTGACCGCAAGTATCCTATATGAATATTCCTAGCCGCAATCCGACTAGATGCTCAATGCAAGTGTATGTATTGAGTGAGGCTGGAAACCATGTAGTTGAATTGTGGCTGGAAGTATGCAAATCGTATACTTGTGGTCACATCATCACCTGCTCCCGGCAAGTCTGCAATCACATAGTGACTGCAAACTTGTAGTTTAAGCTCGGACAACCCCTTCAATGGTTGTTTGAGGAATGTTATGCTGAATGCATATGGACAAATCATCAAGATCCACTGCAGGCAGCTCCCTCTGCAATTTGCAACCAATGACGTTCCAGATGTGCTCGATGGAGGTTAAGTCCAGAGACGCGGAAGGCCATAGTAGCATATTTAGGCCTCACAGGCTGCTTACAGTACCATAAGACACATGCAGCCTGACGTTGTTGTGTTGAAAAATAGATGAACCGCTGGTTCCTGGACTGATCTATTTTGTGTCAAAAGTGAAACATGAAGTCACATATCAAGCCTAAGGCATCTGTAACGTGGTGCAGGGCTGTAGCTGTGGGTGAGGCACTCATCTGTTGTGCCCCGACACGTTGCATTAAATTGGGAGCTCTGGCTGGGTGTGTGGACATGTGCTGTAATAAGGGTGTTACGCCCGTGCAGGCCACATGTAACATGTTGATTTGCCAGGACCAAATGTTTCACAGTTCAATGAGACACCACCATTCAAAAATAAACTTTTTATCGAACGGGGATTTGGTAGAGATTATATACCAGGGATAGCGGGTACAAATGTTTCCTTTACAACTCAACGCATTTTCCACACATTTTCCTTCCTCCGTAGTTTAATCCATTGCTCTTTGTCCACGGTTTCTCCCTGCTTCACCACTACAGTCCTGACAAGTGTACATTACTTGTTTTCCCTTTAAGGTATCAATAGAGCTGGTAATGCTGACGTTCTGGAACTCCCACTGGGATCATCTACTTGTCCCATTTACCCAGTTCAGTTTAGGCTTGTTAATTTCTAGTGTTACAAGCTCAGGGTTTTGCAGTTGGGCGTCCTCTCCTAGGAACGGTTTCCAGAAGGCTACTCTGTCTCTTAGGGTACGTGCACACGCTGCGGAATGCTCTGCGGATTTGGCTGCGCGGATTTTGTAAAATCCGCAGGTAAATCTGCAGGTCAAAAGACCTGCGGTTTTACCTGCGGATTAGCCTGCGGTTTTTCATCTCCACAATGGAGGAGATGGCAAACCACAGCGGGATCCGCAGAAAGAATTGACATGTCAATTCTTTCTGCGGTTTAGAAACCGCAGGAAAACCGCGCAGAAAAATCCGCACCGTCTGCACTGCAGCTTTTAATATCCATAGGATATTATGGTACTGTACACCGCAGCAAAAACTGCTGCGGATCCGCAACGGCCAAATCCGCTGCGGAGCCGCAGCAGAATCCGCAGCGTGTGGACACACCCAAAGTCACCTGTACTCTGTATCTCGCTATCCTTTCTCTTTTGTCTCCTCTCACTTAGGAACACCCCAGGATGTAGCACTGCTCACCTTAGACATTTTGGTCCACTCACTATGCACTCCAGGCCCTGTCTGACTTTCTGACAGGAAATTGTCACTTTCCCTATAACTCAGCCTTTACCACTTTGGGCTAGTCCCAAACATTAACTCTAACTGTTTCTACAAATATTACCAACATATACAATGTACATCGCAATTCACATTACTTTCACAATAATGCATGACCTACACATTACACTTTACATTTTTTCACATAACACTAAAACTTGTCATCTTCTAGAGAGGAACGTGGGCAGTATGTCCATAATCTTGCATATCAGTGTCTACACAAACCATCAGATGGCATTTGTATGACATTGGGTAACGAGCCAGATGTCCAGCTACAGTTGACCTCACGCCTCTGCTCTCAAAAGCTATTATGGTGCAGAGCAAAGAGGCTGGAATGGAGGTCTATCGTCTTCAGTGATGCACACCACTTTTGTCATGGGCGTAATTATAGTCAGAGATTGGTATGAAGACCATGTGGGCAATGCCATGAAGGCCTCCACAAGGGTACTTGACACCAGTACTCCTTTGATAATGGTGTAGGCTGGCATTGAAAACCCTTGTACAACTCAGATCTGACTCATTGGTTCCTCAAACTCGGTCTTCCCTGCTCCTCATGGATTACAGCTGTTATGCCTGTTGCGGTAATCTCAATTCTCCTTAATTGGATCCTGTGGTTCCAGTTTTCTCCTTCGGTTCTTGGTCTGCCGTCACTGCTCCCTGTGTTTCATCTGGATCTCCCTGCTGTATCAGCATCATCTGTCGGTGCTGCATAACCGCTCTCTCATCCAGACCATGGGCTTCAAGGATCCACTTCACCAGGTGAGACTTTAACACATGTAATTTTTTTTTGTGCAAATAGAAATCAGAATATTATATGAGCACATTTCCTAGTCTGTTACATCAACATCTATGACATTTTTCTACGTACCCATGTGTTTCTTTTGCAGCAGATCTGCACAAGGCAATCTCCCATACCTCTTCAATGGAGCTCATCAATGTCTTCTCAGCACAAAAGAAGGATCACATTTTTTCACTGATTGTAAACTGTGTTGCAGAAACCTTTCACTTGCGCGGGGTTCAGATTCTTCATTAGACCCTGATCTTCCCTAGAATCAGCCACGAAATCCACGAGAAATCCAACATATGTGAGTTGACCACTAATTTACTATGCATATTATAACTACAGGTTCCTTGATTCCAGGAACTATTTGCATTGCTCGTCATGTCTCTGAGAGTCACATAACCTATCAGACATGATTACAGACTTTTTTTTTTTTTTTAGCATTTTTCGAGAAGTGTTTATAGAATGCCCGCAACTTCCTCCACGGCTGCATTGTGCACAGACAGACCGGAGCGTCAGGTTCTTTGTGATTCTTTTCTAACGCAGTAATGAAATGATTTGCCGGATGAGACCTATAACTGAGGCGCTCCACCTGTGACTACTCAACGAATCATCAAACCGATAGAAGCAAGAGGAGTTTCTAAGAGTTTTACTTGCTAAAAGAGCAGCTGAAAGAGGAAGACCGTTGATCTTACATAACACATGGCTTTACATGGTGGATAAGGGGCCTATGAAGCAGACATCCTATTTTTTTTTTTTTTATTACCAGGGGCGTACTCCATGCTGCTCCACCATGTCGCTGAAACTACCGAAGAGCTGGGAATTCACTCTGAAATCTGACTTTGGAAAAATGGGTAAAGAAAACATTTTCTCATGTGTGTCTAATGAAATTGCCTATGTTATAGCATATATCAGATCTAAAGGTGTCATAGGAAGAGGTGATGACCTTTCTCCATATGCTGTAATGGAGCATATAGAGTTAATAAAGGGGGATCACTACATGCAGGAGCGAACGGTATGATCAGAAGGCAAGGTGTTAAGGACCATTATGTGGTCTCCTCGCACCAACAGCATAGGAAGGGCATTATTATATTTTATGGCGTAAGGTCACGATATTCAACCTTGTCTCGTTTTTTGTTTTTGCCATTATGGTAGAATGGACAAATTTACATTAAATGTGCAGATGTGATGTCCTGCAATCCTGTGGGAATTCACCATCGCCCTGTGATCTCCCAGGCATGCGTGTGGGCTGTCATCGCGAGCGTCTTATGGTACTGTAAGCAGCATGTGAGGCCTAAATTGCCTGGGATCCCACTCCTAATACCTTGGGTCTAGCATTGGGCTAGGTTCACACCTGCGTTGTGTATTTCCATTCCACTATAGGTAATCATGTAGTCAGTGGGAATTTGTAGGTAACTCCACGCTGCCGCAGGGATAAAATCCAGGAGAGAGATGTCTTGAATTCACAGTGGCTTTATTCAAGGCGTTTCAGGGGTCTCATGCCCCCTTCATCAGGAAATATCACACAGATGTACAGGCATCACAAGTATTCCGCTATAGGAAGAGAGAGAGGACAATCGTGCAGAACGCGGATTCATCATGTGACTACACATAGATGCCTCATGGACCCCACTGACTTGTGAGTCATGGGATTCTGTTAGGTTGACCGTCATTTTGAATTTCCGCTCTGGGTTTAGCAATGTCTGTTCCCTGAGCGTAGTAAAATACTTACCGGTTGTCGCCTTTTGCCGTTTCCAGCGCAGCTCTTGTTCTCTTCCTCACCACGTGACCGGACCCGGACTTGTGGCAAATTGGATCCTTCTAGTGTTTGCTGTTTGGCCCAGAACTTGCATACGTCTATGAGACACATAACGAAGCTCTGAGACTCTCATTACCTCAGTATTTGTAAGCTAAAACCAGGAGTGGGTGAAAAATGAAAAAGTGGTGACTGGTTTCTATTGTACTTTTCCTCAGATTGTGACTCTCATGGTTCTGGCTTACACATACTGAGGTAAAATACTGAGGTAAAATACTCACCAAATACTGAATGTGTGAATGTGGCTTAAGGATCAGTGATACAGATTCAGACAATGGATTAAATACAAAACTCTGTCTTTGTATGTGCTGCCAAGGAAGGGACATCTAGAGGAAAGATGGCCTGCGCCAGAAAGTAACAGTACTGACGTCCCCGATCACAAGCCACCAGATGCAGGAGCAGTGCTGGAAACAGTATATGATGACCACCACTCGGTATTTTACTACACAGCGCACTTACATTACTGATACCTGGTTGGCGGTGATATAAAAAATACCTACAGTGGTACTTTAACTTAGAAAAATGCAGGGTTTTTTTTTTCTGTGAGCATGACAACCTGATCCTAGCATAGCTCGAAGTCTGATGTGAAGGAAACGATCACTTTGACCGCCGCAGACCTCTACAAGCAGAGCTGTGTTAGTGAGGATATTAATGGCCAGAAGGGCAGAAGCAGCACTTCACCAGCACCTCCACCACTACACAATTTACTGTGGTCACAAAATCAAGCGAATCCCATCAATGTCTCTAGCGATATAACCCCTAAAGATAATGTAGTTATTTTAATTACAGTCCTATGTAAAACCATAAATTGCCAAGGGAGCTTTCCTTTTCTCCATCACATGCATGTAATTCCTAAACGTGGCTGTTGTATTAGATTGTGTGCGGCCAGGTTTACGTTGTGACCGATTATTTTAAGTGCCATAATTGGGGTCACTAAGGTTGTGCTCTTGTTCAGCAACACTATCCCTAGGCTGTACAGATATGATACTCTAAGGCAGGGGTGGGGAACCTCAGGCCCCAGGGCCATTTACGGCCCTCGAGGACCTTTTATCCGGCCCCCGGGCAGATTCTCAGGGACTGCAGTGCTCTGGCAGGGAGCTGTATTTTAACTGCCACCAGCTCCTTAATTTCTTCTTGCTCTGTGAGCATACACACGCAGTGTTCACTACTGAACACTGAAGGGCATGCAATGAAAGATTACGTCCTGACACCAGTGCCAGAGTCGGGATGTACTTTCTGGGCGGAGTTTGTACGGCCCCCGAAGGATGGTATAAATATCCAAATGGCCCTTGGCAGAAAAAAGATTCCCCACCCCTGCTCTAAGGTATCCAGATCAGCTCTTTTTCAGGAGCACTGAGAGCGCTCACAAGTAGCTACTCCTTATATACGTTTCCTAAGGACTGGTGCTTTGTGCCTGGCTTTAATTACCACTATTAAAGTACAACACCACTGTATAGAGTTACAGACTGATGTATTTCTATGCAGCTGTCAGGCTCAGGTCATTAGAGATGCCAGGCCAGTCCGAGGATTGAGAAATATGGGCGCCTGTCTGCGCTTATGGCACTCCTTCACTCAGATGGATCAATGAAGGCTGCAGAGGTTACATAACATTAAAATAACTGCCAGAAGATACCACAGCACTGAAATCACAGAAATAATGCCAGTCCTGGTGCTAAATAGTACGATTTATTTTGTTCTGTGCTGTGGACCTAATAAAGGGAACCTGTCAGGCGAATCATACTTCCCAAGCTGCAAGTAAGATGAATCGCAGCGTGGCTGCACTATTGCATTAGATATATTATTTTCTGAAACTTGCCGGCATTTCAGAGAAAATATACTTTGAAGATCTGTCCAAGACCACAGCTGGAGACAGGACTAGTCCGACAGCGTCACCATCCGGTAACAGGTCTCTCCCTTGTGTGTATATGGGAAGACACCTGTCGATCAACTGCTGTGGAGCTAGTAATAGCGGCCACTGGAGGAGCAGAAATAGTCTCTGCCAGGCTATGGCCCACGGCTTCATCTTTCAATTATACGATTTCTGATACCCCTGAACATTACAAAATATAATATACCTGGCTGCAATTGTGCTTGCAGGCTGTGATTCCTCCTGCCTAGTTTGTTGAATTGCCTGACAGTTTCCCTTTAAGGCCAGGTTCACATTGCACTTAACCAGCCTGTTCAACGCATAGCGTTATGCCACGGTGTAACGCAGTCCGTCTAACGGACTGCCTAAACGCAGTATGAACCCAGCCAAAACGGCACGCCTTCACGATGTGCTATCATTCAGTGACGGAGCCTCAGACGCAGGCTGCAGCGTCTAAGGCTCCGTCACTGCTAGTGCTGATGAATCATCAGCGCTAGCGGGTATAGCATAACGTGATCGCGTTATGCTATACCGTTTAACCAGCCCATCAACACTATGCGTTGAACGGGCTGGTTAAACGCAATGTGAACCTGGCCTTAAAGGGAAACTGTCAGGCAATTCCACAAACTAGGCAGGAGGAATCACAGCCTGCATGCACAATTGCAGCCAGGTATAGTTATAGTGCTTTGAAGAAAGCACTATCTTGTAATCCGAACGCTGCTAACTTCTTCTTATTATTCAGTTGATTTCCGCAATTATTGCGGCCCGAACCGCTACACGCACAGACTCCGTTGGTGTAGTTTCGAAGCCAGCGTCCACGAGAGGTGTGCTAAGTATTTTTCGTGTCGATCGGATTTGTAGTTTTGCGCAATTTGCGTTTGAAAATTTTTTTTCCCGTCATTGGAATGCACTGTCTCAGTGCATTTCAATGTGAAAATTTTGCCATAGGAATACATGGGGCAGTCGTGAGGCGATTCAAATTTGAGGACCAGTTGCGCCAGTTAAGCTCATTGATATGCGCAGGCACACCCAGTTACTATGCCAACGCCTACGAACGTCACATGACCCCAGCAGGACACAGTTTCTAGCAGATAATATCAGCTCTTAAAGCGATACCCACAGCACAAATGCAAATCTAGCTTCATCACATGACGCATGCCCCTGAGAGAGAATGTGCGCCAAAGTGGATTTAGAAGCCCAGTGCGCCAAACTGGCTCTTAAAGAGCCGACATGCCAAAGTGATTCTTAAAGGGCCGGCGCACCAAATCGAAAGCTGAGTGACCCCAGGCTCCAAATCGGAGGCTGATTTGACCCCGGCCTTCAAATCGGAGGCTGATTTGACCCCGGCCTTCAAATCGGAGGCTGATTTGACCCCGGCCTTCAAATCGGAGGCTGATTTGACCCCGGCCTTCAAATCGTAGGCTGATTGACCCCGGCCTTCAAATCGTAGGCTGATTGACCCCGGCCTTCAAATCGTAGACTGAGCCGCCCCGGCCTCCAAATCGTAGGCTGAGCCGCCCCGGCCTCCAAATCGTAGGCTGAGCCGCCCCGGCCTCCAAATCGTAGGCTGAGCCGCCCCGGCCTGCAAATCGTAGGCTGAGCCGCCCCGGCCTCCAAATCGTAGGCTGAGCCGCCCCGGCCTCCAAATCGTAGGCTGAGCCGCCCCGGCCTCCAAATCGTAGGCTGAGCCGCCCCGGCCTCCAAATCGTAGGCTGAGCCGCCCCGGCCTCCAAATCGTAGGCTGAGCCGCCCCGGCCTCCAAATCGTAGGCTGAGCCGCCCCGGCCTCCAAATCGTAGGCTGAGCCGCCCCGGCCTCCAAATCGTAGGCTGAGCCGCCCCGGCCTCCAAATCGTAGGCTGAGCCGCCCCGGCCTCCAAATCGTAGGCTGAGCCGCCCCGGCCTCCCAATCGGAGGCTGATCGACCCCGGCCTCCAAATGGGAGGCTGAGCCGCCCCGGCCTCCCAATGGGAGGCTGATCGACCCCGGCCTCCAAATCGGAGGCTGAGCCGCCCCGGCCTCCAAATCGGAGGCCAAAGTGGCCCCTGAGAGGCACCCACAGTTAAAACAGATCCTGAGTTGAAAGTCTTGCAGGGGCAGCAGGCAAGTCTCTCTTAAAGGGGCAGCCTAGGCACCATTTCAAAACACTATCTGTACTTCCTTCAGGAAATACACATTTAGTATATTTTGTAATGTACAGGGGTATCAGAAATATAATTTAAAGACGAAGCCGTGTGCCATAGCCTGGAAGAGACTATTTTTGCTCCTCCAGTGGTCGCTATTACTAGCTCCACTCCCATATACACACAAGGGAGAGACCTGTTACCGGATGGTGACGCTGCCGGAGCCTCCTCCTGTTTTGAAAGCCTGCTCTGTGACAAGAGTTCTCGGGCATGCGCAGTGCGCGCTGCCCGAAGACCAACATCAGGCTATTGCGCCTGCGTGTTGCGGAGGCCCCAGCCCCAGATGGCATTCAAATCAGGAGGATGCAGAGACGCACAGGGGCATCATGATGGACAGATGGTGGGCGGCGCCGAGACACCGGACAGGCATGATGGACGGATGGTAGGCGGCTGATACAGGAGGACACACCATACCTATGGGACACATTACAGGTATGAGGAGCTATTTATAAAAGTCGATATTTCAGCGTTACTAGGGGTCAGAAAAAGAAGAGACACCTTCACAGAATGCAGCCTTAGTGCTGCTGAAGGTGACTCTTTAACTCAAAAACACCCTGGGGGGGTGACAGGTTTCCTTTAATCAATTGTTACTAAGTCGGACTGATAGCTCGGTCAGGCCAGTAGCGCTCCAGACCCGAACGTGACAGCTGCATAGAAATATACGAACCTGCCACTCTCTGGTCGAGTGAGCCGATGGCCAGTCCGAGCATTGTATCCGATCTTGGTCCGACTTGTACGTCCGTCTGACTGCCCTTTGAGGGTGATTTTTACCCCACATCTTATTTCAGGTTATCCATTCCTAGTGCTTGAGTTGATTAGATCACATGCTGGACATGACATATATAGAAAAGGGTGTCACCATGTTACCACCCCCATTTACTGTATGCTATCACGCTCTCTTCATACTCGCGCTTCCTACAGAGATTATGCATTCTTTTCTATGAGCAGACAGTATGGCCATAATAATGATTTTTATTTATGCAGTATATTCTGCAGCACTTTATAATTCAGATACTGTATATTACAGAATAACACATAGTGAGGGTCCTGCTCACGAGTGCTTGCAAGCTATAAGGAAATAATGGTGATGCAAGAGGTAAAAAATGCTTCTATTGTCTGCTCAAGCCATCAGTATAATTAAATAAGGGTATTCATGTAAAACTGCATGAACTGGTCACCAGCCAGTATGTGTTCATGTGAGAAGTGCAGAAATTGTGGTGGAGCGTATGGTGAAAGGGAAAACTGAAGTTAGATTAGTGAGATGATGTGAATTTACTGCAACGTTAAAACTGTGTAATGTGGAAATGAGCCTGATTGTCTGGGGTATTGCATTCCGAAGAATTGGTGCAGCATGAGAAAAGTCTTGGAGATGAGTGGGAGATTAAGATAATGGAGGATGTTAGTCGTAGAACATAAGCAGAACTGACCCCACTCTGTTCAAAAGTATATGAAGAGGTAGCTCTGTACTGGTCCACTTTGTGTCAATCATTGGAGCTAAGCTGACCTGGTAGCCATCTTTTCACCGAGCTGAATTATTCCATATTGTATGTTCGTTTTGCAATGGTGATTATGAAGCTGTACAATGTTAGTGCGTGCGATGTGATGAGATGTCATCAGATACTGGAGCAATACCGCATCCCATTATGCAGTCTTTCTATAGCGTAATAGTTGTGGTTGGTTTTTGATGACTGTAGTGGCACAGCTATATCAACTCTACACGTGAAAAGCAGAAAAATAATACTACTGGGTGCAAATGGAAAAAATTTTTTGAATTACTATTAAGTGCATAATCCAGATAGTGTGCATTAATTATGGTAGAAGTACCCAGCAGTGGAGATGTCATGTTACGCAGCAGCCGCTCTGCACACAGCATGTTCCTTCTTGAGTTTGTACATTAACCTCACACAGAACAGGATGTGGATTTGTAATGTAGCATATAACACGCCAAATCTACAACATGTGAGACCTCAAAGGCAAATTTGAATTTAATTAAATCAATTTTTCTCGACAGCCGGGATTTCTAAAATCCAAAACTAATATCCAAAGTAAGGATTCAGACAGTTCTGATAACTTTAGGAAATATTTGCTTACAGTGGCTGAAAAACTCTAACATGAAAACAACATTGCATCAAGTAAAGCAACTGTGTTTCCTGGGTGGTTGGTGTCCTAGATTAATTATATCTGGTGAGCAATCAGAAAAGAGCTGTTGAGAAAGAAGGAAATTCTGAAGGCAAATCAGAAATGAAACTTAAAAGGTTGATTTCCAGGTATACATTGTTGTAAAAAAATTTTCAACAGCAGCAGGCTTATGCTAGAGGGAATGTGTAAACAATGTCCAACAGCAACAGGCTTATGCTAGAGGGAGTGTGTAAACAATGTCCAACAGCAACAGGCTTATGCTAGTGGGAGTGTGTAAACAATGTCCAACAGCAACAGGCTTATGATGGAGGGAATGTGTAAACAATGTCCAACAGCAACAGGCTTATGCTGGAGGGAGTGTGTAAACAATATCTAACAGCGGCAGGCTTATGATGGAGGGAATGTGTAAACAATATCCAACAGCAGCAGGCTTATGCTGGAGGAAATGTGTTGAGGTGATGGCACTGTGTTAATTATTGGCATTTTTTAAGGCAATCTGTCACCAGGTTTTTGCTACCCCATCTGAGTCTGAATAATGTTGGCAGCAGGTTGACTAGTCAACCAAAATACACCAAGCAGCCCAGTAAGTGACACACAGCTGGAATCAAGGTCTCTTCCTACTGTACATTATGTTGCTTTCAGATTAGGTAGCTAAAACTTAGATAGGACAGTATTAAAGGGAATCTATATGAACTCTTTCACTTGTTTGCATCCGTTGCTTCTCCGTATCCTCCACGTTGTAATAGCGCAAATAATGGTTGTATGTTCCAATTAATTTGCCCAGAATGTTGGAGTGCTGAATGATTCTTCTGAAAGCTGAAATCTGCAACATCACCTTCCCCATTATTACATGTTTGTCCCTTTAATGCGTTCTGATTACTGTGCAAAATTTAATATTCAACAAAGGGAAGCTGAGGAAACAGTTTTACAGAATTACACGATTTATATACAGGAACTAAAAGCATAAGTAGCTGCCCCTTTTGGTTGGGTTAAGAGTGTTCTTATTTCATAAAGTGACTGTATGTAGGTAGGCTAGGAGAAAAAACAAAACAATGAGCTATTTTCTTGGAGCTGTTACCTCACCCTGTTGATGCAACAATGAGACCCTTTGGGGGTGTGATCCGCTGGAATTGGGCTAATAGACCCCTCCCCCTCTCCAGCATTGGCTCCTGTCTGCTGAGCTGCATCACGGTGCCAAGGCAGTCTGCGCCAGAAGATGTCAGTCCCCGGCAGCCTTTTGAAAAAGTGATTTCAGCTGTATCAAGTCACCTGCTGATAATATTTGCTTTCATCAGTTCATTTATTTTTAAGAATAAAAAAAAGAACTTGTACTCTCCTCCCTTGAGACATTTGTGGCTCCCTTACCTGATCCTTGGCTGTTTTGTGTATAACCCCACATTCCACAAGGACATCTTACCCCATATGACTGCTGCAGCCAATCTCCGGCTGCATCAGTCAGATGGGATGAGATAAGGAAGTGGCCAGAGAGGTGAGCAATGGTGGTATCTTTGATTAATTTATTCACCAACAATGGCAAATCTACAGACCAAATTCCGATGACTTTGTGAAGATTTGTCGTTACTGATATCCCTGGGTATTCGGTGGAATTGCTGCATACATTTTCCAGAATAATTCCATACCATTCAAACATGGAGGATAAGAATCTAATAACCACTTGGAGCGGACCTGTCGCTAGAACGGTTACCCCATCTAATGTCACCACAGTGTGGGGTTCATTCATCAATACTCAGTGCTTTTTGGACTTTTTCTAGACCCCCTCTGTCCTATAACCTTTTCATGACCGGGTGCTTTTTTTTCATTTTTGCGTTTTCATTTATCCTTTCCTTTTCTCGATAGCTATTACCATTTTTTTTTTTAACTTTTCTGTTGACTAAGCCGTAAGAAGTCATATTCATTGTATCAAATAATGTTCCAAAAAAACCAAATCCAAATGTGAATAAAAGGGTAAGAAAAACACAATGACGCCATAAAATATTTTAATATATTTCTTCTCCTCTAATAGGATGATCCTATTGTGTGCACTCGCTTTCCCTGATGATTACTATGCGGGCATTTGCATTGTTGATATGAGAGGTTAGATACTGATAATATCTCCGTAGCACAGAGGCCTGAGAACGGAACATGCCTGGTTTCCTCTTTTCTCTTATTTCACAATGAGATAAAAATGTCTTTAAATACAACAAGTAATTGTCATTGTCTCATGTTCATCACTGTGCCGTAAAGGGTGGTCATTTTGCAAATATTCCTGCCATTCTGATAATCCAGAAGTTCTGAAACTGGATCTATAGCATTATTATTTGGGTCATTTTCATTGAGGTTTGCTACCCTTAAATGTATTGTTCATGGTTTTAATACATATTTGTATGACGCTAGGTCATCTAAAATTTTTATTATTCCCCAAAAAATGTTATCCCCTACCCAAATAATTGGAGATGACTCGCTGATTACAAGGGAATCTGACCCATGGTACCCCCCATCTTTAGAGCTCGAGCCCCTACAACTCTGAAATTGGGACTCTTTCTTGAATAGTGCAGGGGTGAGTGTGGCGGCCCTGCGGGTCCAGATGCCACAGAGGTACTGCACCTCAACCAGAGGTGTGGTATCCCACGACCAGGTAGGATGGATGCACCCCACCAGAATTCCAACACCCACACCCCACACACACATAGTAGTGTAGCAGAGCACCCTTCATGGCTCCCTTCTTGGAACACGAAGTGTGCTGGGTGGTGGGCGGAGCATCGCAAGGCGGTAGAGTCTAGGCTGAGGTTAGATTGAGATCCCCTGAGAGGGAGGAAAGGATAAGGACGTGGTCTGTGCAGCTCCCAGCTGCATGGGGAGTGCCAGACGGATTGGACTAAAGAAACAGCAGACTCTCCGTAAGGAAGATTGGTACTTCCAGGGACACGGTTGGAAAGTCATCCCGTGGGTCCCGTTCCACGCTGACGGCTGTCAGGTGGAGGAAAGAACCAGACTGGTCACAAAGGGAACGGCCCCTAGCCTATTTCGCATTCCTCTGGGTGCCACTAGCAAGCCGATAGCTTTGGTTGCTTTATGGACCATCGCCCCTTCCACAGTTAGTCCGACCGAAAAGGCGGCTATATAGTGTCACGGGAACGGTGGGTCGTTGCCCGAACAGGATTCGCAGCTGCTGGCCCAGAACGCTAATTGTGAAGCGCTGGAGTGTAAGAAGGAGTTTAGGCAGCGTATAGTTTGGAGGCGGCCAGGTGAGGACCATACTGACCGGGAAGGCTGCAAAGGTGCATTTCATCTCATCTGGAAGTTATCTGGGCCCCTTTCTGGAGGACTCGGCACTGAAGCGGGCATCTGTGTGCGCACCAGACTGTGAGTAAAGCCTATGGAACTACAAGCCTTTGTGTCCTCCACTTATTCCTGTGCTACTCATCCAGCACTGCTACATCTACCTCTCTCCACTAACTCATCTATACTGCCCTGGGACTACAGCTCTACCTGTGGGGAGCTTCACCATCTTAGCTGCATCACAACATCTGTCCCAGAGAAGCAACACTGCAGCGTTGGTCAATCTGACCAGAAACCACAGGTGGCGTCACGAATCATCTCATAAACTCTATCCCCATTCAATTTTACCCCTTTACATGACTGAGAAACTGGGTCTGAGCAGAAAAAGTAAATTAATGTGCATGCAAAATGTAATTGCATATGAACACATGACCTTTACACAGAGAAAACCAAAAACAAAACACAAAACAAATATCCTGGAATAAAAAAGTAAAAAAAATATATTGCAAAAATTGCATGAAGGTAGTAATAATAGTAATAATAAGGGTATTTAGTTAACATAATTTTGATCAAAATAATGTAGAAGCCATCCCGCCACGTCACGGCAACCCTTGTGGGACAGTCCTAACTCTTGTATTTAAAACCTTTCCACTTGTCAAGTGACGTAAATGTGAACAAGGTCATGTGTTCATATGCAATTACATTTTGCATGCACATTAATTTACTTTTTCTGCTCAGACCCAGTTTCTCATTTGTTTCATTGTACATTCTGTGCATATAAGGGTGTGACCGCCCTGTTTCTGAGTTGGAAAATCCATCCTGTCTGGCCTACACTATTACTGGTGGTTCAGTCCCTCTGTCCTTGTTCACATTTACGTCACTTGACAAGTGGAAAGGTTTTAAATACAAGAGTTAGGACTGTCCCACAAGGGTTGCCGTGACGTGGCGGGATGGCTTCTACATTATTTTGATCAAAATTATGTTAACTAAATACCCTTTACATGACTGCCTGAGGCCACGGACCGGGGCACCGCCACTGTGACATCTCCCATTGAAGTTAATGGGCTCGGTACCGAGTACCCCACGGCCCCTCGGGCGCGTCATGAGCATGATTGACCTCCGCTCCTTTCATTGTCTGTGTGACTGCTGGACATAGCCGGGCGCTTACTCAGCAGTACCATAGACAATGAAAGGAGAGGAGGTCAAGCATTCACACCTTCGCCTCATTCAGGTCGAGACTGCGCAGCCATGATCCCAGCATCAGTGGTCAGACCACCAGCAATCAGCAAGGTATCCCCCCTATCCTAAACTATAGTAACTTTTTTATTTTATTTTGGGTATAGAACCCTTTAATGCTGGATTAAAGTAGTTTTCTGGACTGTTAAACAACCATAATGCAAAGTCCTTAAATATTCACCTATTTTATCAATAATGTTAATTGTGTGGGCAGAATATAGCAGAACAGATATAGATCAATGATTATGGAAGAGAGATGAAGGCAGACAAGTATCATGTCGTTTGTCCAAGGTGTATAGATGTTTGCTGGTAATAAGTACTAAAAGCAATGTTAAAACTTTATTTGGACCCCTCTCCTCTATGCATGTTGGATACTCCGCATGCGATGAAATCCCTCTGCATGCGATCGATATGCAAATATGCAATACAGTACATATGAGTTCAGGCTAATTGTCTCCATTCACATGATTCTACTTTAAATAGACGCAAGTTTTTTTGTGAGAAAAAAAAAAAAGACAAAAATAAAGACAAATCTTCTACGTAGGGAAAAATTACCACTATGAAACAGGAAATACCAACATATTTTACATCACATCAGAAGTAATGCAATGAGTTGTGCTGAATGTACTATAAGATGATTTTATCTCTTTTTTTATATACAAGTTCTCTAGAGAAAAAAGTTTAAAATAAATACACAAAAAATGTAAATATCCTAGCTATTTTTCCGTTTGGTCATTGTTACATTTGCAGATTTGATGCTGATTTTCTAATGTACAGCATGTTACATTCTGCTATTACAGACAAGTGGCTGCAGCAGGAGCCTCTCCCCACTGCTCATGTTCTGATAGATCACCAGGGACAATAAAGTTCCGCCTCTTTAGGAAAGCCACACCCCTCATCCATCTGCAAGATGAAAGTGGTTAGGGAGGAGTTAAACTTTGTGATTTTCTTTTTTACAGGACTTGTAGAAAATCCTGCAGATTGACAATGTGGGAAAGTTTACCTGTTTATCATACTTCTGGGGTAGCTATTCCATTAAAAGCATAAAACCACAAGGAATATAGTGTAAGGAAGGTGAGCTGTCTGTATCCTGTGAGAATCATGTGGGAATAGTGGATGAGGGCAGGTATATCTCGCCCAGATTCCTTTCCTATGTGGCCTAGTCTGGTCAGTATCGCACCTGCTTACTAATGAATAATGGGAGGTGGATATAAAAGGATGCCAGGTGGTTGTGTGAGTGTCTCAGCCTGGGAACACAGAGAGCCTGTCTGTATGAGAGACACACGTGAGTGAAAGCAGTGCCCACTGCAACTGTGGTTTGGCTGGACGGGAGAAGCCCGCCAGTTGCTAGTTAGGTTGTCCATTGTTTAGTTAGTGCCGGACAGGCAAGGATTTGTTTTATGTTTTATTTCCTTTTGCATTGCTTTCACCGTTAATAAACCTGACCTAGGGTCAGTTACACCCGAATCCCAGCTCTGCGCCTGAGTTTCATGCTGAAGGCACGTGACCTTTGACCCCAGCAAAGGCGATCCCGGAGTGTTTTATCACATTGTGGTGGAGAACGCGGGCATCACGTTGCAAGCATGAGCATGGAGGACATGGTGAAAGTGCTGGTACAGTCCACCGCCGTCCAGCAAGAAGCTAATCGGGTGATGATGGCCCAGCTGAAGGAGTTGGTGGACATGACAGTTACCGATCGTTCGCTTCTCCAGCAGGTGGCGCAGCGCTTGGCAAGCTTACCTGAGCTTAACCCGGAAGCCGAGTCGAGAGTGATTCACGTGAGTCGGTACTGGCAGAAGATGAAGACCGAAGATGACGTCGAGGCATACCTGACCACGTTTGAACGGACGGCGGTGCGAGAAAAATGGCCGAAGGCACGATGGGCCGGCCTGATTGCCCCGTTTCTTTCTGGTGAGGCCCAAAAGGCGTATTATGACTTGGAACCTGAAGCTGCGCAGGACTTTGACAAATTGAAAGCCGAGATCTTGGCCCGGCTGGGAGTGACGACCGCTGTCCGTGCACAGAGTGCATCAATGGACTTATCAGCCGGATAAACCACCGCGGTCACAGATGTTTGACCTGATCCACGTGACGAAGAAATGGCTACAACCCGAGGTGTTGACAGCGCCAGAGATAATCCAGAGAGTCGTCATGGACAAGTACCTGAGAGCTCTACCGCCAGCCCTGAGGAAGTGGGTAAGCCATGGAAATCCTACGACGGCAGATCAACTGGTGGATCTGGTTGAACGCTACTCCGTGGCGGAAGGACTCCGAGACGACGCTACCCCACCTCGTTCTTCATCATCTCCACGTGGAACCGGTAAGACTGTTCCAGGGAGTAGGGGAGATGGAAAAATCCCTAAGACAGTGGGGGAGGAAAACGGGACTGCCCGCACTGCGAGGCCGAGAGTAACAAACTATGGTCTAAGCAAGGGGCCCGTTGGGTGTTTCCGCTGCCAAGAGATGGGACATATTGCTGCGAACTGTCCGGTCACTACTGAACCCAAGCAAGGCGACCTCACAGACTCTAAAAAACGCATGTCTATGGTTGCACGGGTAGTGAGTGTGAATGCCGGTCAAAAGGATGTGGAAAAACACTTGTGTGATTTAACTGTTGATGGCAAAAAGGTGGTGGCATTGTTAGACTCGGGAAGTGTGGTGACTCTGGTGAAGGCCAGTCTGGTGTCAGCCCCGACTGGACCATCAGACAAATTTTCTGTAACGTGTGTGCATGGAGACACCTGTTCGTACCTCACCACGGTCATATGCATTACTACTTCTATGGGTCTGTGCAACATAAAGTGGGACTCGTCCCGGCGTTATTGCATGATGTTATCCTGGGCTGTGATTTTCCCCACTTCTGGCAATTGTGGGAGAATCAGTTGATACCCCAGGGTAATAGTGTACATGATTCTTCTCCCAGGGCGCTTGTGGGTCCCGAACCCCTGGAAGAGGTCTCCCCGGAAGACTCTGGGGAAGAGTCTGCAGGAAATGACCTGAAGTTCCCGTTTTCAGTCATGGCGGGTGATACGGAGGAGACCGGGGAAGAGGAGGAGGCCGACAGCCGTCCACCTCCCCGTTTGCCGGATTTAGAAGTTCAGAAAGATGACTTCCAAAGCGAACAAATAAAGGATCCTACCCTTTCTCAGGCTAGGACAAATGTAAAAGTGATAAATGGGGTACCCGTAGAACCTGGCTCTAGGCTGGCATATCCTTACATGGTTCTGGAGAATGATTTACTCTATCAGATAGAGAAAAAGGGGGAAGATACAGTGTAACTATTAGTCGTGCCAAAAACCTACCGGCGGCAGGTGCTGGACCTGGCCCACGGACATGTGATGGGAGGTCACCTGGGAGTCCAGAAAACCACCGAAAGGATATTGCACTGTTTTGTTTGGCCAGGCATGCATCACGATATTCGTGTATATTGTGAGTCTTGTCCTGACTGCCAAGCCTGTGCACCTAAGCCCCGGTTCTGTAGCCCTTTGGTACCCCTACCTATTATTGAAGTCCCGTTTGAGAGGATTGGGATGGATTTAGTTGGGCCCCTTCCACGGTCTGCACGTGGACACCAACATATCCTGGTCATCTTGGATTATGCCACTCGTTACCCGGAGGCCATCCCTTTGCGTAACACGGCCACCAAGACGATTGCCAAGGAACTGGTGCATGTGTTTAGTCGGGTCGGTATACCAAAACAGATACTCACCGACCAGGGGACCCCCTTTATGTCCAGGGTAATGAAGGAGCTCTGCCGATTGTTACAAATCGAACCGTTACGCACATCCGTGTATCACCCTCAAACAGACGAGTTGGTCGAACGGTTCAATAAAACTCTGAAGCAGATGCTGAGAAAGGTGATAGACAAGGATGGGAAGAACTGGGACTATTTACTTCCGTATTTGCTTTTTGCCATCAGGGAAGTACCCCAGTCTTCCACGGGATTCTCGCCTTTCGAGTTATTGTACGCCCGACGTCCTCGCGGACTGTTAGACATTGCAAAAGAAACCTGGGAGGGTCAGGTCACTCCGTTTAAAACAGTGATAGATCACGTCACACAAATGCAGGACCGTATTGCGGCCGTTATGCCTATCGTCAAAGAACACATGATACAGGCTCAAGGAGCACAAAAAAGAATCTATGATAGGGGCGCCAAGATCCGTACGTTTGCACCCGGAGATAGGGTGTTGATCCTGGTCCCCACGGTGGACAGTAAGTTCCTGGCAAAGTGGCAGGGCCCCTTTGAGATCAAGGAAAGAGTTGGTGAAGTAAACTACAAAGTATACCAGGCAGGTAAACGGAAACCTGAACAGATTTATCATGTAAATCTGATAAAGCCCTGGAAGGATCGGTCTGCCTTGTCAGCGGAGCTGGCCCGTCCTGTCTGCTCGCATACCGTACCGGAGGTACGGGTTGCAGAGACCCTCTCGGAGCGGCAAAAGACTGAGGTCAGGCAGTTTCTACTTCACAACCAAAAGTTTTTCTCAGAAAAACCCGGGCAGACTATGCTAATGAAACATGACATCGTAACGGAACCTGGTGTCACAGTTAACGTAAAGCCCTACCGAATCCCGGAAGCGCGCCGTGAAGCCGTTTCCCGAGAAGTGAAGGCAATGTTAGAGTTAGGAGTCATTGAGGAATCGCACAGTGCGTGGTCCAGCCCGATTGTGCTAATTCCTAAACCGGACGGCACAATCCGGTTCTGCAATGACTTCAGGAAACTGAATGCGGTCTCAAAATTTGATGCCTATCCTATGCCCCGGGTCGACGAGTTAATAGATCGGTTAGGAAAAGCCCGGTATATTACGACCCTAGATCTAACAAAGGGGTATTGGCAGATCCCTCTGGCTGAGGCTGCCAGAGAAAAGACGGCATTTGCTACGCCGGAAGGTTTATTTCAGTATGTGTATATGCCGTTTGGACTGCACGGGGCACCGGCGACCTTCCAGAGACTGATAGATCGAGTCCTGAGGCCACATAGGCGGTACGCTTCGGCCTATTTGGATGACATTGTCATTTACAGCTTGGACTGGGAGACTCATCTCCAGAAAGTACAAGCTGTGATTGACGACCTGTGGGAGGCAGGTCTAACCGCGAACCCCAAGAAATGTCACATCGGGCTAGAAGAAGCCCGGTATTTGGGGTATGTAATTGGGAGGGGTGTTAAACCCCAGGTTGATAAGATTCAGGTGGTTCAGGACTGGCCACAACCTGTCAACAAGAAGCAGGTGCAAGCCTTCCTGGGGATCGCCGGCTATTATCGCCGGTTCATACCCAATTTTGCAGCCATCGCTACCCCCCTGATGGATCTTACAAAAGGGAAAGACTCCGTCATGATTAAATAGAGTTTAGCGACTGAAGAAGCCTTCCATAGCCTAAAACGGGCACTTTGCTCTCAGCCCGTACTGGTGACTCCGGACTTCCGCAGCGAGTTTGTGGTACAAACGGATGCCTCTGATACCGGTATCGGGGCCGTACTCTCACAAGTGAGGGACGGAGTGGAACACCCAGTCCTCTATCTCAGCAGGAAGCTGAATAAACACGAGCAAAGGTATGCAGTCGTAGAAAAAGAGTGCCTTGCCATTAAGTGGGCTTTAGAGGCCCTCAAATATTACCTGGTGGGCCGAAAGTTCAGGCTGATCACTGACCATGCCCCTCTCAAGT
Organism: Dendrobates tinctorius; assembly: GCF_039654945.1. Lineage (NCBI taxonomy): Eukaryota > Metazoa > Chordata > Amphibia > Anura > Dendrobatidae > Dendrobates > Dendrobates tinctorius. The sequence goes on along the minus strand of NW_027361690.1, from coordinate 121,650,635 downwards.
GGATGCACTTGAACAAGGAACGGAATAGCCGGGTGACCCGGTGGTTCCTTGCCCTGCAGGCCTACACGTTTACGGTGGAGCACCGCCCAGGGGTACAGATGGGAAATGCAGATGCCCTGTCCCGAGTGCACTGTTTGGCGGGTGTCATTGCTCGACCGGAGTGGTCTGAGCAGAGGGGGGGGGGATATGTGAGAATCATGTGGGAATAGTGGATGAGGGCAGGTATATCTCGCCCAGATTCCTTTCCTATGTGGCCTAGTCTGGTCAGTATCGCACCTGCTTACTAATGAATAATGGGAGGTGGATATAAAAGGATGCCAGGTGGTTGTGTGAGTGTCTCAGCCTGGGAACACAGAGAGCCTGTCTGTATGAGAGACACACGTGAGTGAAAGCAGTGCCCACTGCAACTGTGGTTTGGCTGGACGGGAGAAGCCCGCCAGTTGCTAGTTAGGTTGTCCATTGTTTAGTTAGTGCCGGACAGGCAAGGATTTGTTTTATGTTTTATTTCCTTTTGCATTGCTTTCACCGTTAATAAACCTGACCTAGGGTCAGTTACACCCGAATCCCAGCTCTGCGCCTGAGTTTCATGCTGATGGCACGTGACCTTTGACCCCAGCAAAGCCGATCCCGGAGTGTTTTATCACAACCCATACTTGCTCACTTACAGTCTTATATTGATATATCTTAGAAGAAGTTTATTGACACATATAATGGCTAATGCATACAATTGTATAGCGGTCATATTATCAGTACCCACAGTGGGGAATTGCAGCTGTTATACAGGTGAGTGCATGCGGTCACTTTATGATTGGGTGTATTGCGTCCTAAGACTTTTAGATTCTGATGCTTAACCCCTTCAGACACAGCAATTTTCTGTATTTATCATTGTGTTTTGAGTCGCAACTTTTATATTTTTTTTGCGGGGCTTGCAAATTTCAAAACAATAAATCCAACATTGCTCAAAACAAGTTTTTACTTGCTTGTTAAAAGATGAAAGTCCCCCATATTTACCGTAATAATCAGAAAATACACACAAACACTTTAGGCAGGGTACAGGGGATCCCACTAGGATGCAACAAATGGATAGCAGCACATTGGCTCAGTGGTTAATACTCTTGCCAAGTTTTCACAACACTAAACATGGAGTTTGTATGCTCTCCCTGTATTTGTGTAGGTCTCCGCTGGGCACCTGGGTTGGCATTCTGCACTGACAGCTCCCCCTGGGATACCTTGTTATATCTCTTATGAAGTGATAAATAGCATCTACTGTCCACATAATAGTACAATTATGGGGAAGACATATCATTGATGCAACCTGTGGAGAGGTAAGGGGCCACTCAACATACCACTGGTGTAACATGTGCAGAGGTAAGGGGCCACTCTTCCCTCTAAAACTTTAACCATGTGGGTAGTAAATCGATGAACGACCAAAAGCCGGGTAGTATCAGGGGCACCAATATTTTTTTAATTTTTCTATTGTGAGTGACACCATCAATGCAGTGTGCATTCTAAGCACGCACCACACGTCACTTCCAATGATATGGGGCTCCTGCACCCTGTGGACTGATAGGGATGCCACCACAGGAGATTCACGTCACTTCCCAGACCGCGTGCGACATTGTGATCCAAGGGACACCGGCAGAGTCTAATCGATGGTGATAACCTGGAGTGCTGGTAGTGTTCCCGTTAAGAGATGTAGGAGAGCACTGTTACTCTCCTTGTCTGGTGGTTTTATGCTCTTATTAAAGAGAACTCCGCCTAAGGCCTCTTTCACACGTCTGTTTGTTTCTGGTACCGGAGATATCGGTGTCTGTGTCCATGTGTCCTACGTGTGGCACCCGTGTGCTACCTGTGTGCTGCATCAGTACCACATGGACAGCTTCCGGGGACGAACCACTACAGTAAGCGCTGTTCCCTGGTGGCTGGTGTTGAAGTCGGCTGTCATGATTCTCCCCTGATCTGCCGGTGAGCGGAGGAGAATGATGAGCATTATATTAAAGTCTGAACAACAGCATGTGGGGGCTGTGGAATACCACAATCATCCGCACCTACTGTCACTCTTATTAGTGGCAGCAGGTGTCAGATGATGGGGGTATGAGTCCCAAAAGTCCCCACCTGCTGTAGTTTGGACTTTAATATAGCGCTCATCATTCTCCTCTGCTCGCTGGCAGAGCACGAGAGAATGACAGCCGGCTTCAGCACCAGCCGCCGGGGAACAGCGCTTACTATAGCGCTTCTTCCCCGATGCCGATGTGTATCACACGGAGGACATCAATGTGTGTTCTCTGTGTGCACGTGTGCGGGATGTTTTGCCATCCGTGTTAATGGCAAAAAATGGACATGTCAGGGTGTTTTGCCCATGGACACATGGTCTGTGGAATCACACTGACATGTATAGACCCAATCATTTGAATGGGTCTTCATGCGTATGTGTCTCCGGTATGTGTGAAAACTGTCACCACGCGTACTGGAGACAGCGACGTGTGAAAGAGGCCTAACTCATTCTTTTTTTTATAGATCGAATCAATATGGTATGTGGTATACACTGGCATTGTTACAAGGAGGGTTTTCAAACATCACCAACTCTTCATGGCGGCATCAGGGTCTGTGGATTCCTGAGATTGATACACTTTTCCTTGTGACTCCATGAGTATTTTCATGGTAAAAATCAATTTTATCATGAAAATGATTTTTATCAGAAATAAAAATATTTTTCATGATAAAATTGATTTTTATGGCTGTTACATTGACTATATAATCCTGGTTTTGAAAGGCACAGATGCTTAGGCTAAACAAATTATTATTTACATTAATAACTAGTAGAATTACCTGCGGCTTTGCTCGTGGAAAATATGTTAAATTGTTGGTTATGGTAACTAAAATAAAATTTTCAGTGTCACCCTGAAATTGACATTTTTAGAGTGCTACAGTAAAATTTTTTTCCACTTTAAATATTTATTTTGGCATTTTACTAATTTGTTGTAACGTTGATGTGAACAACTTGTTTTTTTATTTCAACATTTTTATTGATTTTACATATTCAATACATATTATGTAGTATAAATCAGCCTGCCTACATCTTTGCACACGTTGCATATGTCATATGCGGTCATTTTCAGAGAGTTCATCCTTTTGCTCAGATGCTTCCATATTCCTTGCTTCAGCCTGCCTTAGGCCTCTTTCACACTTCAGTTTTTTGCATCAGTTATAATCTGCCAAAAAGGCGGACAAGCGGATCCGTTCTCAACTGATGTGAACGGATGGCACAGGATCCGTTTTCAGACGGATCCTGAAAATGAAGAAATTTAAAGGAATCGCTGGCGAGAGAGAGAGAGAGAGAGAGAGAGAGAGAGAGAGAGAGAGAGAGAGAGAGAGAGAGAGAGAGAGAATTTTTTTTTTTTTTTGGGTCCGGCACCCAGAAAGAAATTCGGGTTAAATCAGTGTTTGCAGGATCCGCCAGAGAAAAAAAACGTTACAAGCTCCGTTTTGAAATTTTTGAGGATGGTGACGGACAGCAACTTTTGGCGGATCCTCACAAAAAACGGATGCAACGGACAGCAATCCGTCACAATCCGCCATTAATGCAAGTCAATGGGAAAAAAACGGATCCTCAAAAAAAATTTGAGGATCCGTTTTTTTTCAAAACCTGGCGGATTGTGACTGATTGTAAAAAACGGAAGTGTGAAAGAGGCCTTATCCGATTCTTGTGAAGATGACATTCCCGTTGCTCTGATGTCTCAGCTGCCTTACATTTAGCCTGTCTCATCCATTTCTATTCAAGCCGTCAGTCACGTTGTTCACTTGTCTCAGGTCTTTGACACAATTTTGCTTTCTTAGACTTTTGGATGAACTTGCCCAATAGATGGTCATTTTTTGAGCGGCATTTTAAAAGCAGTCCTTAGTATTATGACCCTTTAGTATTTACCTGACACTGATAACAGATGTAATAGGATGAATAGTAAATACAGAGCAGCCCTCACACAGTATTACTATGACCTGAAGGAGCTCACATCTCAGTAATGAAAACCGCCTCACAGGCAGACTTGTCTAGGTGCCCATAGCAACCAATCAGAGCTCAGCTTTCACTTTACCTCAGCAGCTTCTGTAATGAAGGCTCCCTGTATGGTAAGCAATAATGACAATCTTACTATGAGGCATTTTTCACCTTGCCAATATTGCTGATCAGTAATGTTCGTTTGTGAGTAGGGTGCACCCATCTGAGTGTGTTAGCATGCGTGTATGGTCCTTCCATGTGTGTGTGGTGTGCATGTGGTATTTATGGAGTGCTGTTGTGGTATTTGTGGGGTGGTGTTTGTGTTGTGTCTACAGTGGTCTGGTGTTTGTGTGGTGTGTAGTGGCATTTGTGTAATGTTGTGCTTGTGGGTTGTGTATGTGTTCTGTCTGTGTAATGTTTGTATGGTGTTTGTGTGTTGTGTGTGGTGGTGCGGCCCCTTTAGCAGCGACTCTTTGGTGCCGTCGCTATAATCCATCCCTGTCAGTCACAACTGTTGTTTTCCCCTCAACCCTTTTACCTTCACCTTCACATTTCTCCATTATATGTATAGGACCTAACTTCAGGGGCCCCAATGTCATGACGGGGGGACGCTAGCGAGATGTAGCGTGCACAGTATTCTGCTCCTGTGGGTGGAGAGGGGGCATGCCAAATTTCACCCAAATCGGGTGTGAACTGTGGATTTGAATATCGCGGGCTACTACAGATTTTGATATATATCTCAATTTTAATCTATTTTTCACATTCCAACTTTCAGCTACTTTCCTTAAAGGGAACCTGTCACCCCCCCAGGGCGTTTTTAACTAAAAGAGCCGCCTTCAGCAGCACTAAGGCTGCATTCTGTGATGGTGGCTCTTCTGTTTCTGACCCCCAGTAATGCCAAAATATAGAGTTTTAAAAATCGTTCTTCATACATGCATTCTGTCACAGAGGTATGGAGTGTCGCTGCCTCCCAGCTGTCCATCAACCCGCCTCTATAGGGTCCCTGCACCTCCTCCTTCTTTTGTATTTGCAGCCGTTACACGTTGTCGGGCACCTGCGCTGTGACAAGTTCTCGGGCATGCGCAGTGCGCGCTGCCTGCGAACTGCCATCAGGCTATCGCGCCTGCATGTTTCTGCGTCCCAAGATTCCCAGCCCCGCTGTGCGAGTACTTCATAACACACTGTGGGGCGGGATCTGGGGACTCAGAAACACGCAGGCGCGATAGCCTGATTTCAGCTCCCGGGTAGCACGCACTGCGCATGCCTGAGAACTGTTGCACAGCGCAGGCGCCCGACAACATGTAACGGCAAATACAAAAGGAGGCGGTGCAGGGACACTATAGAGGGGGGTTGATGGACAGCTGGGAGGCAGCGACACTCCATACCTCTGTGACAGAATGCATGTATGAAGAACGATTTTTGAAAGTCTATATTTTGGCATTAATGGGGGTCAGAAACAGAAGAGCCACCATCACAGAATGCAGCCTTAGTGCTGCTGAAGGTGGCTCTTTTAGTTAAAAACACCCTGGGGGGGTGACAGGTTCCCTTTAATAATTATCTGTATATTACCTTATGTGGCAACAATTCTTCCTCACAAGAGGCTTTTAATATGGAGGCGAATAAAGTTATTAGCAGATTGCGACATATAAGGTAATTCCAGCCGTATCCTCGAAAGAGCTGATTCTTTGGTGAATAATATCAGCGTCCTGTTCAGTTTATAGTGATACATACCATGATTAAGGCTTCCAGCTGATACACGTCAGTTTGTCTTCCATGGATATCTTTTTGGTGACCAGTGTCTACATATTTTAAATTGGATACAATAAAGCATCTATATTTTTTACAATACCAATTTTTACATTGGTTTTCTTCGCTGGAGATTTCTCTTCCTTTCCTATTGTCGCTGACGTCCGAGACTGGGGCGGCTGCGTGCGAATCTACTCTACCAGACAAGGTACAATGTTATATGGTGAGCTGACTTTCCAATCTTTCTCCCCCTTGTTACATGTGGAAATTTTGTGCCACTAGTCACAATGAGCTGTGTGATTTCTTCATTTTACTTGCACATCTGGAAGCACTGGGTTGCCTTAATTTTTTTTTAATAAAAAAAAACTTTAAGTATGGTGGCATGCCACCACTAGGGGGCAGCCATAGGATTTTAAACCGCTAGCATGGACTGTGCACACCATCTAGTGGCAGCTTTACATAGTCACAATGATGGTTCGACAAGAAGCGGCTAGCAGGTCAGTAATGTACAATTCTCTTAGTAGTCGTATGACCTGCCCTGATGGTCTGAGATGACAATTTGATCCACAGTTTTTTCACATCTTCAGAAAAATAGAAGGGGGTAAACTTGTTAGAGTGTGGGCTATCTGAAATGTCTCCTTATTTCTCTTCTATCAGTGTCGGTTACCAGACTGGGGATTCTTTGTTTTTGGTATAGATATGCACCCTGCCATCTGTATATTTGAGTCACTGTAAGAAAATAACTTTGATCAGAATAATTTTTCTTGGATGTGGAAAGAAAAAAAAAAGTTTATCTACATCTACATTTTGTCAGTCCGTGAAAATCCAACCGCATTCAGATAACATCCGAGTGCAGTCCAATTTTTTTTTTTTTTTATAGACTCAGAGACTTGCATTGCTGATTTTGATCCGACACTTGGCGGACGTGGCTCCGATTGTTATCCTTCTGACCACTTGGTCTGAGGAAAAAAATCGAACATGTGCACAGCCCCATAGAATATCATATCTATGAATGCTATCTGAAAATCTTATTGAAGAAAAATAGAATATTGAAGATGATATTCAGGAACAAGTTCAGTTCTGTTGGCTACGCTAAAAATTACCTTCTGTGACATTTATGGCATATCAAAATGTTATATCATAAATGTTTGATAGGTACAAATTCATTTTAAAGGACTCTAATGTGGTACTAGCAGGTATGCAGGACGCAGTAACGAGGCGCGAGGCGGTTTAGTGCTTTTTATGGTAACGTTTATAGGCCTAGAGGTAACTGTCCTCAGTTGTAGCCTGACCAACCAAAGGGGTAACAAGAGTTGCCCTCGCAGAGGCTCAATACAAGCAAACACGAACAGAGTAGAACACGACTACGTCCGGCGAAAGCCGGTCACTATAGGGCTGCGGTATGGCCGACTACGGGTCCTTAACTATATAATCAACTTAGCCGTCCTGACGTCCCTCGGCGTTCTGGACGGTGGTAATTCGGCGTAGCAGCCGCTGGGCCCAACTGCTGAAGAGTTGATGTAGTCTTTGAGCGTTTCGACGCTCCGGTGACACCGAGGCACCTCAGGCCCCGTAGGCGTCCTTGGATGGATGGACCACAGCCCCCGGACTGGGGCAAGCGGCAGCGATGCGGGGTGGCGACTGGCAGGCCACCTGTGCAGCTAACAGCTGCGACGGGGAATCTGCGGCGAACAACGGCCCAGCCCTTGCCGCGGACCGGAGCAGGACAGTGGTGGCCACTGATGGCACTGGACTTGCAGCGGCCACGGTTGAGGGCAGGGGGGCTGCGGGTGACGGGAGACAGGCCGCAGCCGCGGGCTGGAGCGAGGCGGCAACGGCCGCGAGCGACCGCGGGCAGGCCGCAGCCGTGGGCTTGGGTGAGGCGGCAGTAGCCGCGTGTTGAAGCGGGGCAGCGGCTCTCGGACGGTCGTCTGGGCGCCGTTCCTCTGATGTCCTAGGTGAACGTCTCTCCTGGCTCTGGTAAGTCGCTTTGGCTCAGTCGCTCCCACGGTCTCCTGTTGCTTCTGTCCCGGTCTGCTGACTCACCGTGACCAGCGTTCCCCGCCCCTTTTATACTGACTCCTCCCCAGCCCATCTGTCCATCTCAACGGTCCGTCCCTGAACTCTGTCCCCCGGGAACAGTTTCCCCCGGAACCTAGGTGATGGTCCCCTTGGTTCCGGCCCGGACACTCAGCGGGGGGCCCTTCTTCCCACACTCCCCCGTCCTGTATGCTCGCCAGTCCTCGGGCTAGGGTTTTGGTAGACTTGGGTTAGTCTCTCGAGACGACAGTCCTTGCCGCCATATGAACTGGTCCTGTTCATAACGTTCAGGGGGTTTGCCAGCTGTTGATCACTCGGAGCGTCGGAGTTCGGGTATGGTGGAGTCCTCTGGGGTGGTGGATGTTGGTAGGATAGTCGATTCTGGTTTGATGCCCGGGTCCACTGTAGTGTCACTACTTGGGTGACCCGCGGATGCGGTTGGGGGGAGTCCTCTTCATCGTCCAGGTCCCAGACCGTGGACGGGGGGGGTTGTCAGTCCGCACCACCACCTCAGAGCCCGCCAGGTACTCTGTGAACCGCTCCGTCATTGCCCACACTACCACGAGGAGCTCGAGCTTAAAGGAGCTGTAATTGTCCGGGTTGCGTTCGGAGTCATGCAGCGACCGGTTACCATAGGCGATCACCTTCTCTCGGCCGTCCTGCACCTGTGACAAAACAGCTCCTAGTCCCTGGAGGCTCCCGTCGGTATGCAGGATGAACGGTTGCGAGAAATCCGCATACGCCAATACCGGGGCTTCCAAGAGTGCAGCTTTGAGATCTTGAAACGCATCCTCTTGCGGTTGCTGCCATTGGACCTTCCGTCCATTCGCCCCGGCTGCAGTCCCCTTCAGCAGGTCCGGCAGGGCTCGGGCTCGGCGTGCAAAATTCTTCACGAACTGACAGTAGTTGCCTGCCAACCCCAGGAAGGCCCGCATGTCTTTCACCATCTCGGGGGTAGGCCACCCCTGGATGGCAGCAACCTTTTCCAGGGATGGTCTGACACCCTCCGACGAGACGGTATGCCCCAGATATTCGATCTGGGTGCGGAACAGGTAGCATTTCTGGGGCTTTACCTTCAACCCGTACTTCTGCAGCTGACCGAGCACCTGCCCCAACCGCCGCAGGTGGTCCTCGAGCGTGGCGGAATAGATGATATCGTCCAGTATATCAATGTGGCTTCAAAGTTGAGGTCACCCAGACACCGCTCCATCAATCGCTGGAAAGTTCCTGGGGCGTTGGCCAGCCCTAATGGCATCTGATTAAACTCGAACAGTCCCATGGGAAGGATAAATGCCGTCTTGGCTCTGTCTTCCTCCGACATCGGCACCTGCCAGTACCCACTGGCCAGGTCTAGAGTCGAGAAGTTTGTTGCGTTCCCCAAGGCGGATAGAGACTCTTCTATGCGGGACAGTGGATATGAGTCCTTGATGGTGCAGGCGTTCAACTTTCGGTAATCCACACAATAACGCAGAGTGCCATCTTTTTTGCGAACCAGTACAATGGGGGCCGCCCAGGGGCTCTGGCTTTCTCGTAAGACCCCCTTCCGAAGCATTTGAGCTAATAGGGTTTTCACTTCCTGGTATAGCTGCGGTGATATTTGCCGATATCGCTCCCGGATGGGGGCCGCTCCTGCCGTGGGGATCCCATGCGTAATGGCCGTGGTACATCCAAAGTCATCCTCATGACTGGTGAAGACACTGTAATATTGTCTGAGAAGTGTCTCTACCTGGAGAAGTTGGGCTGGTGCTAGGCTGGAAAGTTCGGCCCGCAATCTCTCCAGGATGGCTCGACCTTTCTTCTGGGTCGAAAATACGGCAGTCTGTGGGGTTCGTACCGTTACTGCCCAAGGATCTTCGGGCTGCACCTTCAACTGGACCGCGGGGTCTGGCAGCATCTCCTCCAAAGGCCTTACTAGTTTGGCCATTTCGGCCCGGGGCTTCAAGGTGATATCTTGGTCTTCCAGGTTGACACAACGCACCAGGACGGTCCCTTCCTGCACCGTGGCCAGGGAGCGGGCTACCAGTATGCCAGGGTGCAGGTGCTCTGAGTAGCATGGTTCCACCTGCACCGCCATGCCCTCCAGTGGCATCGGGGCGCGGATCGGCAATGCCACCACCGTCTACCCTGGAGGAAGCACGAGCGGGGGAGCCGCCGACGCGATGACCTTGCCCAGCTCCTCACCCTCCTGACACACTCCTGGAGCTCTCGCGCCTCCCGAACCAACCGCTGGATGACCTGCCCTTGGGCTGTGCGAGAACCCCACTGGCTCAGGGTCTCCTACGTGGGATCGTTGTTGAGTAGACTGCCGAACTCCCGTAGTATGTTCATGCCCAAGATAACTGGATGATGGTCGTTAGTTTCTCCTTGGGTTAGGACCACTCCCTGGTGGACGGATTTGCCACACAGCGTCATCTGGAGCCACACCACTCCGGCGACAGGTACCGGCAGTTGGTTCGCGGCTACTAGTCGTATCATGGGCCCCCACTGGGACCTTGATGCTTTTCGGGAAATGCTGCCGGAAGTAAGTTGCAGGCATGGTCGTTACTTGCGACCCTGTATCCACTAGGCACCGTACAGCACGACCCTCTACTTCGACCCACACTCTTGGGCACTTAGCGACCAGATCTTCGGGACTTCCACCACCCCTTGTTGTGGCTTCCGGCTCCGAGCAGCGTCCCCCATGCCCGGAGCCCTCTAGTTTAATGTCCGCCGGGGTGGGTATCTCCCATGCCGCGGACACACTCGTGCGAAGTGGCCCAGTTCTCCACACTCATAACATCGGGGCGGTGAGGTCCGACCACCACGGGTATTGCGAGGCCCCCAGGGCCCGGGATTGTAGCCAAGCAGGCCAGGCGCGGGCTCCGTTCTCTTCTTCACTTCGGCCAGCTCGCCCCGGATACTCTTCAGCTCTTGTCTCACTTTCTCAATCCACTGAGGCTCTCCGACAACATTCACGGAAGCCTCCATGCTCCGGGCCTTCCCCACGGGAACCGTCATCCCCTGCTCCTGCTCTCATACCCGGGCCTGACTCCCCACCTCAGAGAAAGCTGTGCGTGGGTTCACTCGAATCTGCTCCCACAATGCCTGCTTGATTAACGGGTCCCGGAGTCCAGTCACTAGCAGGTCACGCAGGGTAATGTCGATGGGCCCTACCCATACTCCGTCCTTCCACTTTATGGCTGTGTATAGCTCCTGGAGAGCCTTCATATACTGGGTGATGGTCTCCCCCTCCCCCTGCATCCGACTGAACAACCGGGTCCTCAACTCTCCCACATTTGTTGGATCCCCGTGGGTTTCTTCCAGAATCTGCAAGACCCTGGCAAAAGTGTTGCCGTGTCCCGGGCGTCTCAACATCACTGACTTCCAGGCTTCCCCATCTAGCGCCATGAGGGCCACCTCAGCCTCTAAATCGGGGGTCATCGGATGCATGCGGAAGAGGCCCCGCATGCGCTCTGTCCAGCTCCACAGCAGTGTATTGGAGCCAGAAAACCGGGGCAAGTTACTTAGCATAGCCCCCAGAGAGATGCTGGAGCGGGGGCCCCCATTATCGGCAACACCTGCAGCCCTAATCTGGTTGGGCGCACCACCGTCTGCGCTCGGAGACTACATCCTGCCGACTACGCCAAATGTGGTACTAGCAGGACGCAGTGACAAGGCGCGAGACGGTTTATTGCTTTTAGCATTAACGTTTATAGACTTAGAGGTAACTGTCCTCAGTCGTGGCCTGACCAACCAAAAGGGTAACGAGTTGCCCTCGCATGGGCTCAATACAAGCAAACACGAACAGAGTAGAACACGACTACGTCCGGTGAAAGCCGGTCACTATAGGGCCGCGGTATGGCCGACTACGGGTCCTTAACTATATAATCAACTTGGCAATCCTGATGTCCCTCGGCATTCTAGACGGTGGTTCTTCGGCCCAGCTGCTGAAGAGTTGATGTAGTCTTCGAGCATTCCGAGGCTCCGGTGACACCGAGGCACCATAGGCCCCGGAGGAGTCCTTGGACGTAAGGGCCGCAGCTCCCGGACTAGGGCAAGCAGCAGCGATGCGGGGTGGCGATTGGCAGGCCACCTGTGCAGCTAACAGCTGCGACGGTGAATCAGCGGCGAGCAATGGCCCAGCCCTTGCCGCGGACCGGCGCGGGACAGTGGTGGTCGCCGATGGCACTGGACTTGCCGCAGCCACGGGTGAGAGCAGGGAAGCTGTGGGTGGCGGGAGACAGGCCGCGGGCTGGAGCGAGGCGGCAACGGCTGCAAGTGACCGCGGGCAGGCCGCGGGCTGGGGTGAGGCGGCAGCGGGTTGAAGTGGGGCAGCGGCTCTCGGACGGTCGACTGGGCGCCGTCTCTCCTGGCTCTGGTAAGTTGCTTTGGCTCTCAGTCGCTCCCACAGTCTCCTGCTGCTTCTGTCCCGGTCTGCTGACTCACCGTGACTAGCGTTCCCCGCCCCTTTTATACTGGCTCCTCCACCAGCCCATCTGTCCATCTCAACGGTCCCTCCCTGAATTCTGTCCCCGGGAACAGTTTCCCCCTAAACCTAGATGACGGTCCTCTTGGTTCCAGCCTGGACACTCGGCGGGGGCCCTTCTTCCCACACTTACATCCACCAATCTGCTTTCTAAGGCTGTGTGCCTACAATGAGTTTTTGGTGAGCTTTTGATGCTGCATCAAAAATTACAGTCCCAGCAAAGTGGATGCAATTTATAGGGATGTAAGCGTGGTGAACTATGGCTGTCAAGTTCCGGTAGCCGTAAATTCACTTGTCTTATTCTTTGCGCTCTGAAGCTCTACATGAAAGTGTGGGTTCTGGCTGGGTGTTTGTACTCGTGCTATGAGGGCTTTATGCCCGTGCAGGCCGCCTGTAGTCAGTGGTGTTGGCTGGCAAGGATCATGCATTCTGCAGTTCAATAAACATAACATAGTTTTGAACATAGTTTTGAAGGCTGAAGGAAGATCTTATGTCCATCTAGTTCAGCCTATTTTTAGTGCAGCTGTTCTGCATTGTTGATCCTGGGGAAGGCAAAAAACCCACAGAGTAGAAGTCATTTTTCTCCATAGGGAATACAATTCCTTCCCCTAAGCTGGGTCATCCATCTACCTATAATATTCTGTTATTCGTAACCTTCTATACTGTTACTCACAAGAAAAGCATCCATTCCTTTCTTAAATTCATTCAGTGAGTTGGCCTTCACCACTTCCTCAGGAAGAGGATTCCAGAGCCTCACTGCTCTTACCGTGAAGAACCCTCTTCTATGCTGGTGCAGAAATTGTCTTTCCTCCAAGCGAAGAGAATGCCCCCTTGTTCTTGTCACAGTCCTTGGTACAAACAGTTCATTGGAGAGATCTCTGTATTGCCCTCTGATATACTTGTACATATATATTAAGTCTCCCCTAAGTCTTCTCTTTTCTAGAGTAAATAGACCTAATTTTGATAACCTTTCTGGGTATTGTAGCGAACCAACTCCATTTATCATTTTAGTAGCCCGCCTTTGAACCCTTTCAAGTTCAGTAATGTCTTTCTTGAGCACCGGCGTCCAAAATTGCACACAATACTCCAAGTGTGGTCTGACGAGTGATTTGTACAGAGGGAGAATTATGTTTTCATCTCGTGTCCCCAGACCTCTTCTAATGCATCCCAAGACCCTATTTGCTTTGGTGGCAGCTGCCTGACACTGGGCACTCCAATTTAGCTTCTTATTGACTAAGATGCCCAAGTCTTTTTCCATGTCTGATTTCCCCAGCAGTTTCCCATTTAGTAAGTAATTGTAGCATCTGAAAGGGTACTTTCATTTAAAACAGTCTTTACTGAACGGTAACTTGGTAAGGGTTATGTACAAGGGATAGTGGTGCAAAGTCTTATGGACATTTCCATTACAGTAAGAAGCATTTTCACTCACACAGTATCCTTCCTCTGTAGTCTACTCTTCGGTCGGGGAAGCACACTGTTTCTGTATATAGTGTCAGTGTACAGGTAATACAGCGATCACCAGTAACATTATACACAGGAAGTCTGTACACTGTATAAAGTGTATAGTGTGTGTACATGTAATACTTTGACTCACCAATGTTATCTGTAGTTGAAGTCCTTCATCTTCACTCTTCTTCAACCAGCACAGACCGCCATCACTTCTTCCAGCCAGGACTCGTCTCTGCATAAAATAAGTCATCAATAGCTGATCACTTCCAGAGCACTTTCTCTTTCCCCCATGACGGCACCACAGAGAGAGAGGGATCCGCCCTCAGGGACAGGAAACCTACAGATGAAAAAGGCGGTACCTCTCTCCCACATCAGTTGGTTTCCTGTCCCTGACGGGGAACCTACAGCACGTACCTGGATTCGTCACAGGATCCGGGGACCGATCCAGTCCGGCAATAAGGCAGCGGGGCGCCCTGCCTCGACTGGATCGAGGCCTTGAACAGGCTCCCCCCCCCCCCGAAGCACCACCATCGGGGTCGGCGGGCCTTGAGGGTGAGTGGGGAAAGGCAGTGAAGACTCCTGGAAGCCTGCCGATCCCAGGAAAAAGGGGAAGAAAAAAGGAAAAAAAAGGGGGGGCCTCGTGCAGCTAGTGACGGCGGTCACTACTGGAGAGCCCAGCCGATCTGATAAGGGGCCGGGCAGGTGGCGGCGGTCACAGAGGACCATACGGCAGAGCCTGCCATACCGGGGCGGAGGTGGGGGCCCATCGAGAGCCACGGACCGGGCGGGCCTCTGCGGCACACAGCGGGGTGGCGGCAGCCACCGGAGCCAGATGTGCAGAGCCGGGAGGCCGGCGGGACGTGTGGTACACCGGGGGGACGCGCGCGCTCGAGTGCCATGTCTGCTCCCTTAAGGTGCGCGATGCACCGCTGGGTAGTCTCGCGGTGCGCATGCGTGAGACTTCCGGGAGCGCGGGGATCCCTGGGAAGGCGGCGGTAAAATTAAAAAAAAAAAAAAGGGGGAAAGCTGTCACCATGAGTGGGAAACCACAAAAGGAGACACGGCGGCGGTCCCCGAAGTGATCTTCGTGAATGCCGTCTGCTAAATTGCGACCATTAATTTTTTCTCTTGCAGGGGCGTAAATGCACAACCAAATCTAAACATGCGGTATGTGCTATATGTACGGAGGAATTACCCCCTAAATGGGAGAAAAAGCTCTGTGCGGCTTTCATAGAGCAGACGATACAGGAAGAATCCCCGGGGTTTGCCCTAGACCTCAGAACGTTAATAAAAACCCAGGTTGAAGACGCCCTTAAGGGCGCCAGGTCCTCAAAAAAAGAAACGCCGGTCCAGGCATAGATCCCTAGAGTCGAGCACCAGTGAGTCAGAAAACGAGCTATCCGACTCAAGTGATTCTTCATCCTCCCAATCCTCTTCGTCATCATCAGAAGGGGGACGCAGCTGCTTTCCCATTGAGGAGACGGACGCCCTGGTAAAGGCTGTGAGGACAACTGAGGCTGGTAGACTAACGCCCCAAGAAAACGGCCCAAAATATAGTGTTCGGCGGCCTAGAGCAAAAGAAACGGAGGGCTTTTCCGATTAATGAAAAAATCCATTCCCTCATCAAGCGAGAGTGGAAAAAAACAGACAAAAAAGTCCTCCTAACACCAAAGAGGAAATACCCCTTTGACGACTCGGCCTGCTCCTTTTGGAGCAAAGCTCCTAAGTTGGACGTAGCGGTTGCAAAGGCCTCAAAAAAGTTTGCCCTTGCCCGTCGAAGACATGGGCACCCTGAAGGACCCAATGGACAAGGAGGCTGAAACCTTTTTAAAAAATGATTGGGAAGCAGCAGGAGGGGGGCTAAAGCCAGCCATAGCAGCCACATGTACAGCACGGGCCCTGATGGTATGGCTGGACCATTTAGATTCTCAAATAAAGAAGGTCCCGAGAGAAACGATACAAAAGTCAGTTGCCGTAATGAAGGGAGCAGCAGCGTTTCTGGCAGATGTGTCGGTAGACTCAACCAGACTGGCAGCCAGGACGGCGGCCTTTTCAAATGCCGCAAGACGCGCCTTATGGCTGAAGTGCTGGCCGGGAGATTTGCAGACAAAAACCAAATTGTGCGCAATCCCGTGCGAAGGGGAATTCTTGTTTGGCCCAACACTGGACGACATCTTAGACAAGGCCGGGGACAAGAAAAAATCCTTTCCCGGGTTCCCCAGCCAGGCATACAGACGTCCTTTTCGGAGCAAGAGGTTCATGCGACGTAAACCCCCAAAAGGGAACAAAGAAAGTTGGGAGGACAGAAGGAACAAGAGTAAGGGGTTTATGTTTAACAAACCCCCCCCGACAACAAGAAGCCACAATGAAGGTACTCCCCGGGTTGGGGGAAGATTATTATACTTTCTCCAAGCCTGGGAGAAAATATCCGCAAGTTGTTGGATACTGGACATAATAAAGGAAGGCCTGAGGCTAAAATTCATCTCCCTTCCAAACAACTTTCATAATAACCCCTCAAAGGTCGTCACAAGAGCAGCTGGCTCTACAACAAGAAATAACGAACCTAAGGGAGAAAAACCATACTGGAAGAAGTCCCCTACCTAGACAGGGGCAAAGGCTTCTACTCTCCTCTTTTCCTTCGCAAGAAGCCAGACTGTTCGTACAGGGTGATCATAAATCTCAAAAGGCTGAACAAATTTCTAGAAATTCAGCACTTCAAAATGGAGACGATAAAATCTTGTATAAAAATGCTTCCCCAGCTTGCTTCATGGCCGTATTAGACCTGAGGGACGCATATTATCATGTGCCTATCCACAGAGACCACAGGAAATACCTCAGGGTGGCAGTGACGATTCAGGGGGAGGTAAAACACTATCAGTTCAGAGCCCTCCCCTTCGGGCTAGCTATTGCTCCAAGGGTATTTACGAAGGTAATGTCGGAAGTAATGGCCCACATAAGACAGCAAAACATCCTGATAGTCCCATACCTAGACGATCTCTTAATAGGGGTTACCTCCCAACACTGCAGACAACAATTCAGTGGGCTCAGAGCCATACGCGGGACTTACAATGGGAAATACTAGACGCAAACACTTCCTTACACGGGAATTTAGACACGCAGTTAAACATCTCACCAGAGACAAAGCATTCCTTGAAGTGGTGGACAAATCCAGCCAACCTAGTCAAGGGAGTGCCTTGGACATTGCCGGCAACAAAGATCCTAACCACAGACGCAAGCCCCTGGGGGTGGGGTGCACATCTAGACAACCAAGTAGCACAGGGGGCCTGCTACCAGGGAAGAGAGTCCGCTTCCTCAAATATGAGGGAGCTGCTGGCAGTAAAACTAGCTCTCAATCATTTTCTGGACTCCCTTCGTTCCCATCACACAAGGGTCTTCTCAGACAACCAGGTAGTGGTGGCATACCTAAACCACCAGGGAGGCACCAGGTCTCGACCTCTGATGGAGGTATCAAAATCCATCTTCCACCTGGCAGAGCACAACCTGCAATCTCTGACAGCCCTCCACATAAAAGGTGCAGAAAATCAAACGGCGGACTTTTTAAGCAGGACACGTCTAACACAGGGGGAGTGGGAACTAAGCCAGTTAATCTTCAATCAAATCGTGAAACTCTGGGTCCGGCCACAAATAGACTTATTTGCGAACAGTCAGAACCGGAAGCTGGAAACCTTCTGCTCGATCGATCCCCGGGGGGGCCCAGTAGCCCTAGACGCCTTCATGATACCCTGGGAATATCATCTGGCCTACGCCTTCCCCCACAATATCGCTCATTCCCTTAGTACTGAGGAAAATACGGGAGGACAAGGCGACAGTAGTGGTAATAGCGCCCTTCTGGCCACGGAGAATATGGTTCTCCTGGCTGAGAAGAATGTCCGTGACAGACCCCTGGGTTCTACCAGAAAATCCAGACCTGTTATGCCAGGGTCCAGTTTATCACCCACACATAAAAAACCTACACCTGACGGCTTGGCTTTTGAGGGAGCTCCTAAGCAACAGGGGCTTCTCATCAAACTTGGTAACTACGCTACTACAGAGTAGAAAGCCAGTAACCACCAAGGCATATGGCAAAGTGTGGAAGAAATTCATATCAGTGTCAGGCTCCGACCCAACGGGCGAATTCCTGTAGATAAAATTCTAGAATTCCTACAAAGGGGGTTGGAGAAGGGGTTAGCTACCAGCACCTTAAAAGTACAGGTGGCAGGCCTTGGGAGCTTTGTATAACCACGACCTAGCTAAAAATAGATCGGTTAAGAGATTCATTAGAGCCTCAAGTAGATCCAGGCCGATCCTTCTACACACCACCCCACCCTGGGATCTAAATCTGGTGCTGAACGCACTAACCAAATCTCCCTTCGAACCCCTAGAGAAGGCTCCCTTAAAAATATTGTCGCTTAAGACTTCCCTGCTAGTAGCCTTAACTTCGGCCCGCCGCATTAGTGACATGCAAGCTCTGTCTGCCCACGCACCCTTCACGCAAATTCTAGAGGATAGGGTAATTCTTAAAACCGACCCAGCTTATCTCCCCAAAGTATCTACACAGTTTCATAGGACCCAGGAAATCTCCCTACCCTCTTTCTGTCCCAATCCCAAAAACAAAACAGAATAGGTGTTACACACTATAGACGTAAAAAGATGCCTGGTCCAATATTTAACAATCACGAGGGAGTTTAGGAAGGATAGGGCTCTGTTTATCTGTTTTCAGGGGCCTCAGAAGGGTCAAAAAGCATCGAAGGCCACACTGGCGAGGTGGATAAGAGAGGCCATCACCCTATCCTACTCCTCCTGCGGGGCGGCCATACCGGAGTACGTAAGGGCCCATTCAACCAGGGCAGTGGCATCATCCTGGGCGGAGAAAGCTGGCGCTTCAATAGATCAGATATGTAGAGCGGCCACTTGGTCTTCCCCCTCTACATTTTTCAAACATTACCGTCTAGACTTGACCTCCTCTTCAGATCTCACCTTTGGGAAAAGGATTCTGGAGGCGGTGGTCCCTCCCTAGATGTACAATCTTTGTAATTCTCTCCGTGGTGCCGTCATGGGGGAAAGAGAAAATCGTAGTTACTTACCGATAACTGTATTTCTCTGATCCCATGACTGCACCCGTACATCCCCTCCCTTTCACACACACACAGGTGTGCACGTTAGAGTGAGTTAGTTAACTTAGTACTTAGCCACACGGTGCCTCTATTAAGCTTAAGTTGAGTAAATTGATTAATTTTGGATTTTTTATAACCGTTTGAGTTGCAGCTGAAAGTTCTGTGTAATGCTCTGTAAACCAACTGATGTGGGAGAGAGGTACCGCCTTTTTCATCTGTAGGTTTCCTGTCCCGGAGGGCGGATCCCTCTCTCTCCGTGGTGCCGTCATGGGATCAGAGAAATACCCTTATCGGTAAGTAACTACGATTTTCCCCACTTTTTCCCTGAACTGTAAACTACGTCAGCTGAAGTAAAAAAGCGACGTATTGTGACCCTTCGCAGTAACAGGACCTCCATTTTGCTCCCTCCATGGAAAAGTTTACTAAAAAGTAAATTATAGTAATAATATAGTAGTAATAATGTCCCTAATTGAACCCTAAAGAAATTATATTCCCCACCTGTCACCATATACTGATATAGCATTTTCCTCATTCTGGGCCACAAACAGTAATTTAGTCCCTCATCCTGGCCCCCTTTATTTAATAAACTCTCCCAGCCTGGCCCACTTTATTTTATAATATGCCCCAGCCTGGCCCCCATATATCTATCCTGGTCCCTTGTCCTGCCTCCCCATATATTCATCCTGGCCCCCCATATATGCATCCATACATATATATACTAGCTGAAGAGCCTGACGTTGCCCGGTCATAGTAACTAACTGCTGTCCCGCTCTCTCCTTCTGCAGCCCCGCTCTCCACGTGCTGTCCCGCTCTCCCCCTCTGAAGCCCAGCTCTCCACCCGCCATCCCACATTCTCCCTCAGCAGCCCCGCTCTCCATCCACTGTACCGCTCTCTCCCTCCACAGTCCCTGTCTCCACTGGCTGTCACACTCTCTCCTTCTGTAGCCCCGCTGTCTCCCTCCGCAGCCCAGCTCTCCATCCACCGTCAGGCTCTCTCCTTCCGCAGCCCCACTCTCCAATCGCCATCCCACATTCTCCCTCCACAACCCCTCCCTCTCTCAGCAGCCCTTGTCTCCACTGGCCGTCCTACTCTCTCCCTCCGCAGACCCGCTCTCCACTCACCATCCCACTCTCCACTCGCCGTCCCGCTCTCTCCCTCCGCAGCCCCTGTCTCCACTGGCCATCCCGCTATCTCCCTCAGCAACCCTGCTCTCCACCCACGTCCCGCTCTCTCCTTCTGCAGCCCCGCTCTACACACACTGTCCTGCGCTCTACCACTGCAGCCCTGCTCTCCATGCGCTATTGGGACGCCCTCACACCCAGAGCTGTGGGGTACTTGATACTGGGCCCGGTGGATCTCAATGGGAGTTGTCACGGTAGCTGTGGCCCTGGGCGCCCATTGTAAATGTTCAGTGTCAATGAATAAGTCGTGACGCCACCTGTGGTGTTCGGCAATGTAGATGTTAGGCCGACGCTGCAGACAGATCCTCTGGGACAGATGGTGTGGTGCAGCAGTGATGGTATAGCCCTCCACAGGCAGGGCTGTTGTCCCAGGGCAGAGTAGATATGGTGACACTAAGGTGGTGTAGTGTCAGGTGCTGGGGCTGCAGCAGTGCCGGGCAGGAATAAGTGGAGGACACCAGAGCATGTAGTTCCAAAGCTTTACTCAGTCTGTTGTACAAACAGGTGCCTGCTTCCGCGCCGTGTCCTCCGGGTTTGGGACTCAGTCAACCTCCAGGCAAGATGAAGCACTCCTTTCCAACACTCTGCCAACTTGTGCTTTTCTGAACGTCTCCTCTTATAGCGCCTTTAGATGAAGTACTAAGTTACACTGGAGTTCCTCTCGTCTGATGTTCCTATGAACTCTACTTGTACGGCAAACAGCTGTAGCCTGCTTCGGGGACTCCTTGCTACTGAGTCCCGGCTCACTATCCAGTTGCTGTTGTGCCCCTAAGTCTTATGTGGGAATAAAGTGGTCACTACTTCTATTCCTCCGGTGTCTGCTGCAGGACCATTAGTATCCATACAACCTCGGGGATCTGGCCCCGGCCTTGCGTTTAGAACTTCTAGGAAGGGTTCTCTTCTCACCCACATCCTCTGTTCTTTTACTCCTCACATTCCGTACTAATCCTTTCTTTCTATGGAGAGTCATGCTTTCAGTCTATGTTGCTCTTTCTCCCTTTCCCGTTCCAGCAGACCCAGGTCACTGCGATCTGCTGCAGCACTTCCATCCATCTATCCCTCTCTCTAGGGATCTTCTTCTCTCTCCAATCAACTACTGACTGACTAACTTAAACTTCCCGCTCCTTGAAATGTAATCTAACTCCACCTACCTCCCAGCACATTTCGTGTTCCAATCAGGGAGCCACCAAGGGGTGCTTTGCTATACTCCTAGCAGGGAGCCGCCGAAGGTGCTTTGCTACACTACTTTGTGGTGTGGGGTGCAGGTGTTGGAGCGTGGTCAGGAGTCTCCACCTTACCTGGATGGTGGGATACCACACCTCAGGAGGAGGTGCAGTACCTCTGTGGTGACTGAGCCTCAGGGGCACCACACTATCCCATTCTATCCCTCCGCAGCCCCGTTCTCCATCCGTGTCCCGCTTTCCCTCCTCAGCCCCACTCTCCACGCACCGTCCCGCTTTATCAATCCACAGCCCCGCTCTCCATCTGTGTCCCGCTCTCTCCCTCACAGCTCCGCTCTCCACCCGCTCCCGCACTTTCCCTCTGCAACCTCGCTCTCCACCCAACATTGGGCAGGGCAATGGGGAGTGGGCATGTTGTGATACATACATATACACACACACACACACGCACGCGCGCGCGCACACACACACACACACACGCACACGCACACACCTACACATATATATATATATATATATATATATATATATATGCATGCATGCATCCTGGCTCTACTATATGTCTATATCATGGACCCCATACATTATTATTATTATTTATTTTTATAGCGCCACTTATTCCATGGTGCTTTACATGTGAGGAGGGGTGTACATAATAGAAAATAAGCATAGTATTCTTAAACAGCACAGGTCACGACTGGTACAGGAGGAGAGAGGACCCTGCCTGCTGGGCTCACAAGTGAGTTCGCTGATCTGATGTTTTTATCCTGCTGTGCGGTGCTTTGCCGCAGAGAAAGCTAAGTTGTGTTTTTGTTACCTTGTCCCTTAGGTGTCTGTCACTTCCCCTTTGTGTTTATTATCTGCAGAGGAGAGGCTAGTGCTCCTTGCCGGCCATTTGCACTAGTCAGGGAAGATCTAGGTGACAAATAGGGACGCGGTGTCCTGACAATGGCAGGGGGAAGGACCTGCATAGGGTGTTAGATGAGATCAGGGACAGGCTCAGGTTGGAGCTCAGGAGGTGACGGTCCTTGATTCCCTATTGTCAGGACCTTCCTCGCCCCTATTCCGTTGGCGTTGTGTTATTGTGCCATTTGGTGACCGACCAACCATTGGGTCATGTCACACTGAGTCAATCCATGACATCTTGTATGCAATTGTGGGAAAAGGAGATAAGAGGGGAGTCAAGAAGGAGATCTTGTGAGGTTGCGTGCAGGTATGTACCAGAAGACAAGGTCACAGATTTATGGAGGGCATAGGTTGCTTTGTATGTCATGGTTAGGGTTTTGAACTGGAGTCTTTGGGAAACAGGGAGCCAGTGCAGGTTTTGGCAGAGGGGGGAGGCTGGAGAATAGCGGCGGAACAGGTGGATTAGCTGGGCAGCAAAGTTTAGATTAGATTGGAGAGGTGCAAGAGTGTTAGAGGGGAGGCCACAGAGCAGGTGGTTGCAGTAGTCAAGGTTGTAAATGATGAGGGCATGGATTAGGGTTTTTGCAGATTCTTGGTTGAGGAATGTACGGATCCAGGAAATATTTTTGAGTTGAAGTCGGCAGGATGTGGAGAGGGCTTGGATATGTGGTTTGAAGGAGAGATCAGAGTCAAGGATTACCCCAAGGCAGCGAGCTGGGAAGAATGAGCAGCCATTTACTTTAATGGATAGGTCCATTGGCGGGGTCAAGTGAGAGGGGGAAAGATGATGAATTCTGTTTTGTCCATATTAAAAATCTAGCAGAGAAGTATGAAATAGCGGACAGAAATTGTGGGATTCTGGTTAGTATGGTGGTGATATATGTTCCAGTGATGTAGATCTGCGTGTCTTCGGCATACAGATGATACTTGGGACTGTATCAGCTTCCCAGCCCAAAGGTGTAAATGGAGAAGATCAGGGGCCCTAGGATGGAACCTTGCGGGACTCCGACAGATAGGGAGTTTAGGTGAGGAGGTGGTGTGCGAGTGGGAGACGCTGAATGTCCGGTCTTTTAAGTATGATGAGATCCAAGATAGGGCCAAGTCTGTGATGTCAAGAGGTGAGAGGGTCTGTAGTAATAGGGAGTGGTCCACTGTGTCAAAGGAAGAGGATAGGTCCAGGAGGAAAAGGACAGATTAGTGTCGCTTGGCTTTGACAGTTAGTAGGTCATTGGTGACTTTAGGGCAGTTTCAGTGGAGTAATGCGGCCAGAAGCCAGATTGTAAATGGTCAAAGAGGGAGCAGGAAGAGAGGTGGAATGACAGTTTAAGATGGACGTGGTGTTCCAGTAGTTTTGAGGCATAGGGGAGAAGTGATATGGGGTGATAGCTAGATACAGTGGATGTGTCAAGAGAGGGCTTTTTGAGGATGGGTGTGATTAAGGCATGTTTGATGCATGAGACAAAAACACCAGTTAGTGACAGGTTGAAGAGATGGGTTAGGGTTGGGTGAAGACTGTGGTGAGGTTTGGGATGAAGTGGGATGTTAACTGGTCGATTGCACAGGTGGTGAGATGTGATCTTGAGAGTAGAGTAGAGAGTCTATCTTCTGTGATGTTGGAGAAGTTGGTTTTGGAGGAAGAGGGCTGAGCAGTTAGGAAGAGAGGTCGTGGAGGTTGTAGGCCAAAAGCTTTCTCTGATGTTATCCATCTTCTGCTTGAAGAATGAGGCAAAGTCTTCAGCTGAGATGAGTATAGAGTGAGGAGGTGCTGGGGGACGAAGAAGAGAATTGAAAGTGTTGAATAGCTGTTTAGGGTTGTGAGACAGGGAGGATAGAGAGATGAGAAGTAGGTTTGTTTTGCTGCAGCGAGTGTGGCCTTGAAAGTAGTGAGGGAATGTTTGAATACGATGAAGTGCTCGTTGGATTGGGATCTTTTCCATCTCCGCTCAGCAACCCTTGAAGCCTGTATTAGTTCTTTGGTCAGGCTGGTGTGCCATCGCTGTCTCTTGATTTTGCGAGTTTTGGTATGTGTGAGAGGGGCAACCGATTCCAGACCTGTAGCTATTGTGGTGTTCATCAATCTTGGCCCCCATATATCCATCCTGGTCCCTTGTCCTGGCCCTCCATATGTATCCATATGTATCCATCCTGGCCAATTGCCCTGCCCACATGTGTCTCCATCCTGGCCCCCCATGTGTCTTCATCCTGACCCACCCTTGTTTATCCATCCTGGCCTCTCTTCTTACCTTTCTGCGCTCCCAGCGCCGTGCAGCATCCTCCTCCTCTGCAGGTCTAGCGCGCACATAATAAAATAGCCGCCGACCTGGCAGAAGCCAGTGGTGAATGTGTACGCACGTTGCATGCGGTGCATGACACTGACATCATGCGCCGGTGACGACGGGCGCACACTTGCCAGTATTGATCGGGATGTGCGCCGTGGCGGTTCAGGTAATGACTGCTGACTGCGCGCACCCCTGCACAAACGCGGCCCGCTCTTTTAAAGGGCCCGCGCCCTTAAAAACCGCAGACTTTTTTTTTTTTTTTCTTCATCTTCTCCTCCTCTCCTTCCCACAGCCAAGGGCCCAACGGGGATTTCCTGATACCCCACCAGGCCAGTCCGATCCTGCATATGAGGACGGGGTGAGGAGGCCACGCATACCAGGATAAGGATGAGGGGACCATGCATACCAGGCTTATACTCGAGTCAATAAGTTTTCCCAGTTTTTATGGTAAAATTAGGTGCCTCGACTTATATTCGGGTCACCTTAGACTTGAGTATACATGGTAATTTATCTAATAAGTGCAGAAATCAACAACATCAAAAACCTCATCAAATATTCAGTGTATGAATGTAACCTTATCTTAATACATTCATACAGAATTTTTTCATCAGGATTTGGAATACATTCTTCACCTAAATTCAGCTCTCAGCCACCTCAGAAAATGCGCATCTCTAAGATGTGCCAATTCTGGCACTTGGCTTCCCTCTTCCCACTTTCTCTGTAGCGGTGGCAAGTGGGGTGATGGTTGGGGGGGTTGATGTCACCTTTGTATTGTCAGTTGACATCAAACCCCAAGGTTAGTAATGGAGATGCAGCAATAAGACGCCTCCATTACTAACCCCTTAGCCCCTTAGTCATATCGTATAAAAACAAACACACACAGAAAAAAGTACTTTAATTGAAAGAATGACAGACTCCTTTAATAAATCTTAATTAAACCATACTTATGACCTCGTCCATTCCACCGATGTCATTGGCAAAAGAGTTAAAAAAACAAAAAACAAAACAATATTCCTCACCTTCAGCAGATATGATGATAATCCATTTGTCACTTGACGGGTCTAGCTTTGCTACATCTAGATGGCAGGTTGCATGATGCAACCATGCAGCCTGCCATTCAGCAGAGACACACTGAGCTGCGTGTGCTCAGTGTCTCCCAGTGAACTCCTGTTCCCTGTCTGACGGCACTGCGAGTGTGAGAAAGATCTCCTGCTCACAGTGCCGTCAGACATGTCCTGCGAGTTCACAGCCAATGAACTCACTTCACCTTTCTGATGTCAACCCACTTCTGGCCCACACTGTACCATACATCTACTCTGGAAGTGAAGGCTCCCATGAACGTCTCCAGAATCTCTCTCTGTGGCCTAGTCACCTTTCTTGGTTCTAGTTCGGCTCAGATCTCTCAGCTCTGACTCTCATCCCTGGCTCTGGCCACCCCAATCAGACTACTTGATCTTTCTCTCAGAGCAGGATACTCATAGCTAGCTACTTGTAATGGCTACTATAAGCCAACTCCACTGCATCGCACGTCAGTCCTGTCACAGGTCCAAGAGCTGACCCCTCCCCTTCTTTCCCATGGGCTTTTTATATAAATTAACTGTGCCAGGGCGGTCATTTGACCCGGTGTCTCCTCTAATCCGCTTCCTCAGGGGATGTGTATTCCACTCTTTAGTTCCTACCATTGTCATTCTATCCTCTTTATCT
The DNA here is from genome assembly GCF_039654945.1 of Dendrobates tinctorius. Taxonomy (NCBI): domain Eukaryota; kingdom Metazoa; phylum Chordata; class Amphibia; order Anura; family Dendrobatidae; genus Dendrobates; species Dendrobates tinctorius. Next base: position 121,624,575 of record NW_027361690.1, on the reverse strand, counting down.
ATTCTTATCATCTTTGGTCAGCAAATGGCAATGTTTGCTCCCAGAAACTTGGCTTAGATACTGTTGTGTGTGTCTCTTCACTCCTTCATCCCCCTGCAGGACACAGGTGGTAAGGGGCCTGCCGGCGCCACAAATTTCAGCTGGATGTGTGTCATCTGTTGCACATCCAGCTAAATTGTATTTTTGTACGCAGACCCATAGGTCCCATGCACGGTGATACACGCTGCTGGCCAATCGGAGACTAGCAGTTGATGTCAGTGTGACCCGGGGCACAAGGACGTTGTGTCATGTGGTCCCGTCTCTTGTACGCTGAAGTCATCTGCCGGCTGCAGGAGAAAACGCCGTGGGAGAGAGGAGTGCAGGAAAGGTGAATATTTATTTTTAAATCTGTGGGTGCACAATGCCTGTAGCCATACTACTACATGGATGACTATGGGCTGTGCATTATACTACATGTATGACAATGGTCTGTGCATCATATTACATGCATGAGTATAGGCTGTGCATTATACTACATGTATGATTATGGGTTGTGCATTATATTACATGTATGACTATGGGCTCTGCATTGCACTACATGTATGACTATGGACTGTGCTTTATACTGTATGAAGGACTTTGGTCTGTGCATTATACTATATGGAGGACTATGAGGGATGCATTATACTATAGGAGGTCTATGGGCTGGGCATTATACTATATGAAGGACTATGGGGAGTGCACTGTACTTCAGCTGTGGCGCCTCATGACTTCTATGTACGCCCCTGCTTTTTTCTATACATTAAAGAAACGCGTCAGAAATGGGGGCATATACCAGGAAGGGACTCAGGATAGGGGACATATCCCAGGATGGGGGTATATACACAGCTCTGGCAAAAACTAAGACCATATTCAAATATTCAGTTTGTCTGATTTTTCTCTTTATAGGTATATTTTTAAGTAAAATATAAATTGATCTTTTAGTCTACAAACCTCTGACAACATGTCTCTGAATTTCCAAGCAATAAATTTAGTTTTTTTTCTGAAAAGGAGAAATGGTCAAAATTAAAAAAGCAAAAAAAAAAAAAAAAGCAAAAAAAAAACCCAGTGCTTTCACACCTCAAATAATGCAAAAAAAAAAAAAAAGTTCATAATCATTTAGAAACAACAATACAAATGTTTTAACTCAGGAAGAGTTCAGAAATCAATATTTTGTGGAATAACTATGATTTTTAAAAACAGCTTTCATGCGTCTTGGCATGCTTGCCACCCGTCTTTCACACTGCTTTTGGCGCAAATATTTAAGCAGTTCTTCTTTGATGGCTTGTGACTATCTATCCTCTTGATTACATTCCAGAGGTATTCAATGGGGTTCATGTCTGGAGAATGGGCAGCCCATGACAGGGTTTTGATGTGGTGGTCTCTTAATTTTTGCCAGACGTATGTATATATGTGTGTGTGTGTATGTATATGCAAACCGTGACATATGGTAATGTTTTGTAGTTGATTATTTGTGTTATGTGATGTGTACTGTATGTAAATTAACTGTTTGTTTTGCAGAATTATAAGAACATTGATGAGAACCTGATACCAATGGCAGACTTCTCGGACTTTCAAAGAGGCCAAATTGTTGGTGCTGGTATGGCAGGCGCTAGTGTAACAGAAAATGCCCGAATGCATGGTGTGTCAAGAGGTACTGTCTCCAAAGTAATGACTCCATTTGAAAGAGAAGGAAAAACGTCCGCAGCAAAGCACAGGTCCGGCCGAAAGTCGAAGTTGACTGAGAGAGACCGTAGGATTCTAAAGCGAATTGTGAGAGAGGATCGCAAGACCACGGCTCCGAAAATCACTGCTGAGCTCAATGAACACCTACATAACCCAGTTTCTACGAAAACTGTTCCTAGGGAGCTGCACAAATCTGGATTCCACAGAAGAGCTGCAATTGGAAAACCGCTGCTCTCAATGACAAATGTTTCCAAGTGTTTAGAGTGGTGTAGAAACCTCCAGAATTGGTCCCTCGAGCAGTGGAAACATGTGATATTCTCAGACGAATCATCGTTTACCTTATTTCCGACCTCCGGCCGATTGTATGTTTGGAGACAGCCGAAAGAAGCATTCCATTCAGACTGCCTTCTCCCAACCGTAAAACATGGCGGAGGTTCTGTGATGATCTGGGGTGCTATTTCGTAGAGATCCGCCGGGCCAATGATATCCCTTAATGGAACAATTAACAGCCAAGATTATTAAGGCATTTTGGGCGGCCAAGTGCATCCTATGGTTCAAGCACTGTTCCCGGAGGGGAACGCCATCTTTCAGGATGATATTGCACCAATTCATACAGCTACAATAGTTAAAGCATGGCACGAGGAACATTCAAATGAAGTTGAGCATCTCATCTAGCCCCCACAATCCCCAGACCTCCACATTATTGAGCATTTTTGGTCTATTTTAGAGATTCAAGTTAGACGTTGATTTTTGCCGCCATCGTCGCTCAAAGAACTGGAGGGTGTTTTAACTGAAGAATGGGCTAAAATTCCTTTTGAAACAATTCACACCTTGTAAGAATCCATTCCTCGGAGAATTGAGGCCGTAATCGCCGCAAAAGGCAGACCTACACCATATTAAACTTACTTTTGATGATGTTTCCAGGTGTTTCCATTATTTTGTCCAACCCCTGTGTGTGTGTGTGTATATATGTATGTGTGTGTGTGTAAATGTATATATATGTATGTATATATATGTGTGTATGTATGTATGTATATATATATATATATATATATATATATATATATATATATACAGTATATATATATTTATTTATTATAGCTCTGGCAAAAATTGAGAACACTATATATATTATACAATTATTAGATACCTGGAGCGCTTCCAATAATCAGCTGATCAGTGCAGCAGCTGCATAATATCGCGGCTGTGTGACAGTCACAACACATGCATGGAGAGCCTGTGTGTTGTGTCTGTCACACAGCCGCGATATATGCAGCTGTGGCGCTGAAAAGCTGATTATTGGGAGCGCTCCAGGTATTCGGGTTCTCGAGGCAGCTATTCGGGTAGCGCTATAGCTATTCGGATAAGGAATTATCCGAAGCTATTCGATCAACCCTAGTGATAATGTTTTTAACTTTTGACTTTCAGGCTCCATATCACCATCCACTACTGCTTTGATCGTGAGACCATCATTTTGTAGACAATCATCTTTAGCTTTTAACACTGCCTGAATCCCTCTTGGCATGCTCTCCGTCAGATTCAAACATATGTTGACCGAAATTTGATCTCAGGTCTCTTCTACAAGTTCTCAAAGTTGCTGCATACTTGTCGACTCACTTGGGTATTGTGACAGTCACTGTCTTTGTAGAGGAAGGGAGGTACGTGTCACTGCGCATGCTGCAGTCAGTGATGTGAAACCGGAATGTTTTTGTGTTTCCAGCACACTAGGTGCTGAGTGGCTGCTACAGAGTTTAATGGGCCGGTTTTATGTGAGCACCTGCAGTGCGGTGGGAGGGTGCTCACCGTGCCCCTTTTCCCTGCAGGATCTGCAGGTGTATGAGGACCTGCAGTGATGTCATGATCACATGACTAGTACAACTAGTACCTGGAACTTCAGTCTGGATGTGTGTTGAGAGGAGGTGGAACTATCATGTGGCTCCCATAGGAGTAAGGACGCAGTGTGTGTTACCTGCAGTGAAGCCTGCAGAACAAAGACTCTTATATACTTTATTTTTGTTTTACCTTTTTGCCAGAAGGGCTCTGTTTGTTTTTCTGAACCCTGCGAAGGTTTATGCTGTCTCAAATAACCAGCAGGTGAATTTCTAATAGGACTGTTCCTGTGTCTACCTTTGTGAAGCAGCGGAGTGAGTCAACCCATCACAGTCTGTATAGTTTTTTCTTCAATTCTACCCATCTGTCAAGCACCTCAGCTGGTAATCAGTGGGGCTATAGGTCAGCGGGGTATTAAGTGTGTCCTTTTTTATTCTCCTCTAATTTATACGGGACTCTTTGGGCTATACCTTCATCTCTTCCAGCCTTACTTCCGCCACACCAACACCAGGCCCAACATGTTCCACCTCTCCCTCAGAGACCACCCTGCGTCTGTTCAACAACCCCAACATATACAGGGATTGCCTAACAAACAGGCAATCCCTGCATGTGTTGCCGCTGTCGAACAGCGGTGAGACATGCAGCCAAGGTGACTTGAATTTATTAATTAGAGCACACTGAGATGCTCTATTAGCACTCAAGCATGCTCGGATAACATCTTATCTGAGTACGCTCACTCATCACTAGTGTAAGGATTATAATCCTGAGGATAACTCCTGGGTTCACTTGTAAGATCTTCATGTGGATCGCTTGGTGAGGAAGTTCTATCGGTGACGTTGGATGTTGGGGGGTTCTTATTGGAGGGGGGTACTGTCATGGCTCGGTTTGGGGATTCGATCTAGTGACCTGTTGCTTTAAGGGCGTTTCTTCTGTATGTTGAGTTATTGCTCATTTCCTTCTATGTCCAAATGATTGTTCCTATTGTCTTTTCCTCCTTTCTTGGTTGACTACTTTCCAGGTGTTTTCCAATTTCCCATTTTGGTTTGCCCTATCATGTTCTGGGTGGGGCTTTATTTATTATTACTTCACTGCATTTCCTTGCTGGCTATCCTTCAAGGTGGATTTGTGATAAGGAGTTTCAGCCCTTTAGTGAAGGGCTATACACTGCTTATACTCTTGCTGTGTGTCAGTTTGTCTACATTTCCAGCACTTTTTCCTTTTACCACTTCTTAGGTTTCTGAGAGGTTTTTATGTTCATGTATTTTTTTGGATTTCGTTACAATTCCCTCTCTCCCCTTTTATGAATGTGCTTTGTTTTTCACCCTGTTTCTTCATGGCCACCTGCATAACTTCCTCTCCCATTGTTGGTAATGTGTTGTGGACTCAGGAGGCACGAGAAACCGCTCAATGGCCGTTTAGGGACTCGGGTCCTAGGGGGTGTTTTTAATTGTGCAGCTAGAGATTGACTAGTATAGTTAGGGACCAGTTGAGTATAGGTGCGGCTTCTCTCTCTAGTATGTCTTCCTTACTCCCTTTACCCATGTGTGAGTGTGGTACATTCATAACACATGTATTATTTTGATAATCACCATGAACGGCTGGTTATAAATCCATTCTGACATGGATTTTCAGTGTAAGTGCACCGTTCCTATCAGGTTTAAGAGATCTATTAAATAATGTGTGCAACTTGTATAGTGAAGTCTGATCTGCTTTAATAAAGAACATGCTGGATTCCTGGAAAGTCTCTTTGAAAAAATAGTGCATATGTCGGAGAGATCCAAGTAGTATCATGTCTCTGCTGAGAGTTTGCAGTGTTGAAACTTCTGTATAACAATTTCCTGTTCTTCGGTTGGTAAAGAAGCAGAGTTGTTAGGTAGAAGTAACCACAAACAACTTTGTTGATAAAATTCACACAAACGCACAAATGGATCTCTCTAGGGCTCATAGATTAACAATGGAGTATAGAACACACACATAATGCAAATTATATCCCTACTGCAAAACAGTGGGGGACTAAAAGAACCTTGTGAGTCTTCCTGCCCTAAAGACATCATGAATATTGTCTGTCTGGATGACCTGTACAAGGGCAGAAGGTAAAGTGGGCATTTGGGATGAGAAAGCAATTCATACAAATATTTATAAAATAGTAAAACAGTAGGTAAGACTGAGACTGAAAAGGACTTTGGTATTTAGAGAATGGATATGACATTCTCAACCAGTAAGTAAAACAAAAAAACAAAGTTCACATCAGCTCACCATTGCAGGTAATGATCCACAAGGGGTGAGGTGTATGGATAAATTCTAGCTCTGGTTTCAGGTAAGTAGATATGAAGAGAAGGCAAAATGTGCAGCTGCCGCAAAAAAAAGTAAAAAAAAAAAAAATGCTAAAACATCATTTATTTGAATGCTCTAAAAACAAGAAAAGAAATAGCATTAGGCCTACGCGCTTTGAGCACTACCACGCTCTCAATCATATAATTAACAGTGTGGTAGCGCTCAAAACGTGTAGGTCTAATGCTATATTTCATCTTGGTTTTAGGGCATTCAAATAAATGTTTTTAATAAATTTCAATTGTTTTTCTAATTCATATTTTTTTTGTTTTTGCGGCAGCTGGACTTAAAAGCTTCCATGTCAGAACTCTGGTGTAACAGCTTTGAAAAGTCTCAAAACTTAGGTGCGTCGAGGAGTTGCGCCTAAATTTTGCAACTTTTGGCGTCTTCTTGACAGTTTCTCTCAGCTTCTGAGGTACAGAGGGGCATGACAGGGGGAATGCAGGAGATGCTGAACTTGACGTGATATCAGCGGATGTCAGCGGCGATTGCAGCCGGCATCTCGTGATGCCGAATGAGCCGCCAGCGACGGTCACAGGCACAGATGGCAACGAGACGACACAGATGGCAAAAATACTTCTTTACAAAGTGTAGTTTAAATCATTGGAGGCATTATCCAATGTAGTGGTAACCACTTTAAACTCATGTTAAAGCAGGAGTCTCAAAATCAGGGATGAGATGATACTGTTGATACCATTCTTTTCTATACAAATTTTTCAACAGTTATTCCATTTTTTTGTGCATCAGTATAATGAAAAAGCTACATTATTGTTGTGGTTTACATTTTTTATGGTATTCATGTGGGTTATGGTACAGTTGTATAACTTGGGTCATTTTTAACGCAGCGATACCAAATGTGAACATTCTTTTCTAGTGGCAAAATTTTTCTGTTATTTTTTTACTATTTTATTTGGAATTATTTTTTAATTTCTACAATTTTTTTCCCTTTTTTTTTTGGTCCCCCAATTGTCCTTATACAGTAATAGTGCCCCTCAATTGGCCCCATACAGTAATAATGCCCTATCATATAATAATGTCCTCTGTGCAGACCCATTTCATTAATAATGTCCCACGTCCTGGTGCCTATTCTGAAAGAATGTCCTCTGTCCTTCACCCCATTCATTAATGATGTTCGACCTCCTGGCGTTCTTCTCCAAAACACACAAAAAAATGATTATTCTCACCTGTCTTTGCTCTCACAAGAAAGCAGCATCCACTTCCTCCTCCATAGGTGGCGCCTCTGATAAGCCGGCAGCGTATTTTGCTATTGCAATGCAGGGAGCTGGTGGCTCTATGCTCTACAATACATGTCAACTGAATGTACGTCCTCAGATCCACATTTAACTGAAAAAGATACTGGTGTCAGTGTGCCCCTTCCCCCCCTGGCCCGATCATCACGCCCATGGGCTTGGGAGCACTGGTGCCCTGCGGACTGCAGAATGCGGGCAGTGTGTTTGAGGCCCCTGATTTAAAGTGAATCTGATTAACCCTATATAAATTTTATCTGCTTAATTAGGCTTTTCCTACCATTTTCTTAAGGTCCTGTTACACATAACGATGACCCAGCGATCCCACCAACGATCCGACATGGATGGGATCGCTGGGACATCGTTAGGCTGATCGCTGGTGAGCTGTCACATAGACAGCCCCACCAGCAATCAGGACCAGCGAGCAAGCTGGTTTTCAATGTAAACAGCGGGTATCCAAGAGCCGCGCGGCTCTTGGATCCCCGCTGTTTACCCTAGATACCAGCATGCACCCTGGTTTCCAACGTAAACATCGGGTAACTAAGAGCCGCGCGGCTTTTAGTTACCCAATGTTTACATTGGAAACCAGCATCCAGCTTCGCTGATTGCTGGTCTCGTTGCCACACGCAGTGATGCACGATCAGCGACACCCTGCAGGGGGGCCGGTTGCTGATTCCCGTCACACACAACGATATCGCTGGAGAGAACGCTGATGCGTCACAAAATCAGCAATCTCGCTGTGTGTGACAGGGCCCTTAGTTGCATTAGATCAAATGCCAAGGTCCGTAAACAGCTTACAGGGATCTCATTGTTGGACAGATAAAGAGAAATATTTATATTTATGTTGAAAATTATTAGCCAGGAAAAAGATACTAAAATGTTTCCAAGGCATTATATTTACTATGGTACACTGTGAAGATAGTCTTCAAAAAGTGGATTAAATTTGGCACAGCATCGACATTGCCAAGAACTGGACTTCCCTCAAAAATTGATGAAAAAACAAAATAAAATTGGTCCAGGATGCTGCCAAGAGGCCCACAACATCACTAAAGGAACTGAATAACATTCTAGCAAGTACTGGTTGTAGTCTGCATGTGGCAACAATATCCCATAATTTTCACCTGTATGGCTTGAGGGGTAGGGTGACAAGATGGAAGCCTTCTCTTACAAAGAAAAATATCTCAGCTCGGCTATGTTTTCCCAAAATGTAAATCAAGTTTCACAAAATCACATGGGAAAAGGTGTTTTGGTCTGATTAATGCAAGGTTAATCTCTTTAGCCATAATTCAAAAAGGTTTTTTGGCAACCAGTAAGTAACCAACTCTGCCAATCATCAAAAAACACCATACACACAGTGAAGCTTGGTGGAGGCAGCATTATGCTTTGGGGTTGTTTTTTGGCAGTTGGTACTGAGGCTTCAGTCAAAGTGGAGGAAATTATTAACAGTTCCAAATAGCAGTCAATTTTGCAATACATCCAACAAAAGCTGAAGAGAGGTATTCACCTTTCAGCACGACAAAGACCCTAAGTATACCTACATATCAACAAAAGAATGGCTTTAACTGAAGTTTTGGAATGGCCCAGACAAAGCTCAGACCAGAATTCAATTCTAGATGCACCATGCTGGTAGACTCATGCCCTAAAGACTGAATGCTGTCATAAATTCAAAGGGTACTTCAATAAAGGATTAGTTTAAGGGTGTATATATTTGTACAACCTCATTTTAGCTTTTTATTTTTATTTTTCCATCCAAAAAGATTTCAATTTGTTTTGCAATGTATTTATACAGATTAGAGGTGACATTTAAGGTGGAACAGTTCTGAAATCACTCTTCTTGTTTTTACTTGACAAAAACCTGGCATTTTTTTACAAGGGTGTGTAGACTTTTATATCCACTGTACATCTCACTTTTGACTCCTTGATCACAGGATCAAATTGACCTTTTAGTGGGTGCAAATCCACCTCCTGCCGCCTCCATCTCAAAAATATTTCCAGAATCCGTCCCTTCCTCAACCCTCACTCTACTAAAATGCTTGTGCATGCCCTCATCATCTCCCGTCTCGACTATTGCAACATCCTTTTCTGTGGCCTCCCTGCTAACACCCTCGCACCTCTCCAGTCCAACCTTAACTCTGCTGCCCGACTAATTCATCTTTCTCCTCGCTACTCCTCCGCTTCTCCCGTCTGCAAATCTCTTCACTGGCTCCCATTCCCTCAGCGTATCCAATTCAAATTACTAATACTGACCTACAAGGCCATATATAACTTGTCTCCTCCATATATCTCTGAATTAATCTCCCGATATCTTCCCTCACGTAATCCCCGATCCTCCCAAGACCTCCTTCTCTCCTCCACACTTATTCGCTCCTCACCCAGTCGCCTCCAAGACTTCTCCCGAATAGCCCCCATCCTCTGGAATTCTTTGCCCCAACACGTCCGGCTATCAACCACACTTGGATCCTTCAGACGGAACCTGAAAACCCACCTCTTCAGGAAAGCCTATAGCCTGCAATGACCCCACTACCTCCTCACCACTATTGGAGCTGCTGCAACCCCCCAACCTACTGTCTCCTTCCCCATCCTATAGAATGTAAGCCTGCAAGGGAAGGGTCCTCTCCCCTCTGTATCAGTCTGTCATTGTTAGTTTGTTTACTGTAAGAGATATCTGTAATTTATGTAACCCCTTCTCATATACAGCACCATGGAATCAATGGTGCTATATAAATAAATAAATAAATAATAATAATGTTAGGGCATCCAAAAATTCCTGACATAAAAGGTTCTGCCTGGTGACAGAAACCCGGTAACAATTCTCACTTCTAGTTTCATATTGAAATGTTGCAGCAATCAGATGCTAACAATAAACCTTGTAGTGAATGCCAAGGTACACGCTCCAAAATACTAACTAGTCCAAATGTAGAAATATCAGTGGTCGGGAGATTCAGCAACAATTGGACTGCTTGTATGTTGTGCCGTTTCCTTGAGCACCTGGCCGTAAATCAGCAATTTGCTTTGCACCTTCGGGAGCATGGATTATTATAGCTACCAATTGTAGTCCTCCAGTTCTGTCTGCTAATATCCTCTTCTATTTCTGTAATTCAGATAACAAAATATAGCCATCGTCGTTCAGACTGTACAGTCATTGTCACATTGCATTTGCCAGATAATTTTCATGGCCAGTCACAAATTTGCTTTACCCTTCAATACGCTAAAAGAAAGCTGTAAAGTTATGAAGATAATCAAGTGTTTTGTGCTCAACCCTCATAGAATGGCCGGTTTGTTATCAGATTTAGCATTTTATCTCATGCAATATATGTAAAGTTGCATTATCTTGGGTGAAGTAGTGGCAAGTATATACAGTATATAAAGTTATGCACTTGAGATCAAAAAGCAATTTATGCAAATATTTCTAAAATGGTAAAACACGAAGTATAAAACTGAAAAAGACTTGGGTATCTGGAAAGTGACTATAGCACTGTCAAGCAGCTGCCGCCGCCAAGGCAAATATGGATCGATTAAAATAAGCATAGAAGCTCCTTTCAAGAATAGTATTTTAGGTCTACAAACAACTCTGGTTGGTTCGCACATGGAAAATAGTGCACAGTTCTCTGCATGGAAGTGTAATTTTTACTGCTTAGAATCATAGAATCATAGAATCGTAGAGTTGGAAGGGACCTCCTGGGCCATCTGGTCCAACCCCCTGCTCAAAGCAGGATTCGCTAAATCATCCCAGTCAGATGTCTGTCCAGCCTCTGTTTGAAGACTTCCATTGAAGGAGAACTCACCACTTCTCGTGGCAGCCTGTTCCACTCATTGATCACTCTAACTGTCAAAAAGTTTTTTCTAATATCTAATCTGTGTCTCCTCCCATTCAGTTTCATCCCATTGCTTCTAGTCTTTCCTTGTGCAAATGAGAATAAAGTTGATCCTTCTACAATGTGACAGCCCTTTAGATATTTGTAGACAGCAATTAAGTCTCCTCTCAGTCTTCTCTTTTGCAAACTAAACATTCCCAAATCCTGCAACCTTTCCTCATAAGACAGGGTTTGCAGACCGGTCACCATTCTGGTCGCTCTTTTCTGAACTTGCTCCAGTTTGTTGATGTCTTTTTTAAAATGTGGTGCCCAAAACTGGACACAATATTCCAGATGAGGTCTGACCAAAGAGGAGTAGAGGGAAATAATGACTTCACGTGATCTAGACTGTATGCTTCTGTTAATACATCCTAGAACTGCATTTGCCTTTTTTGCTGCTGCATCACACTGTTGACTCATATTCAGTCTGTGATCTATTAGTATACCCAAGTCTTTTTCACATGTGCTGTCACTTAGCCCTATTCCTCCCATTCTATATATGCTTTTTTCATTTTTATTGCCCAGATGTAGTACTTTGCATTTCTCCCTGTTAAAAACCATTCTGTTAGTTACTGCCCACTTCTCCAGTTTATTTAAATCTTTTTGAATCCTCTCTCTCTCTTCTCTAGTATTAGCTATCCCTCCTAGCTTTGTGTCATCAGCAAATTTAATCAGTTTACCCTCAATTCCTTCATCTAAATCGTTGATAAAGATGTTGAACAATACAGGGCCCAGGACAGAACCCTGTGGTACCCCACTTGAGACATTCTTCCAACTGGATGTGCAGCCATTTACGACCACTCTTTGGGTCCGATCACTAAGCCAGCTATGAATCCACCTAACAGTTGCCTTGTCCATTCCATACTTAGTCATTTTTTCAATAAGGATTGTATGAGAGACTTTGTCAAATGCTTTGCTGAAGTCAAGATATACTATATCTACAGCATTTCCTTGATCCACCCAATCAGTGATACCGTCATAGAAGGAAATTAAGTTAGTCTGACATGACTTATTAGTTACAAACCCATGCTGACTCTGTTTGATCACTTCATTCTTATCCAGGTATTGACTTACATGTTGTTTAATAATTTGTTCAAAGATCTTTCCTGGTATAGAAGTCAGACTCACCGGCCTATAGTTGCCTGGGTCCACCTTCTTCCCCTTTTTGAAGATAGGAACAACATTTGCTCTTCTCCAGTCTTCTGGCACTTCTCCTGTTCTCCAAGAATTTTCAAAGATTATGGAGAGTGGTTCAGAAATTTCTTCTGCTATCTCCTTCAGTACTCTGGGGTGTAATTCATCTGGACCTGGAGACTTGAATTCATTTAGGTTAGCTAAGTGTTTCCTCACTATCTTTCTGTTTATAGATATCCTGGATTCTTCTATTCCCTTAATAGGACAGTGAATAACAGTTGGTGTTACATTTCCTTTCTGAGAGAAAACAGATGCAAAATAGGAATTTAAAAGTTCAGCCTTCTCAACATCCTGTCTTACCATTTCATCATTTTCATCCTGTAAAAATCCTATAGCATCTTTGACTTTTCTTTTACTTTTGACATATCCCCAAAATCCTTTATTATTGCTTTTGACATCTCTTGCAAGCCTCAATTCATTTTCAGCTTTAGCTAATCTGATTTGTGCCCTGCAGATTCTGCAGACAGCATTATATTCTTCTTTAGATATGCCTCCCTCTTTCCATTTTATAAACATTTTTTTCTTCCTTTTTAGCATGTGCTTAAGTTCTGTGTTCACCCATCCTGGTTTCCTTAAATGCTTCCTATTCTTCCCTCTTTTCGGAATTGTTAACAACTGTGCTTTGAGAATTTCATTTTTCAAGATTTCCCATCCTTCCTGGACATTTTTGTCTTTAAGGATATCCAGCCATTGGATCCCTCCAATTATCTTTCTGAATCCCTTAAAATCTGCCTTTCTGAAATCTAACCTTGACGTCTGAGTCTTCACAGGTCTTCCGCCTCTAGTTATCCAAAATTCTAAAATAGCATGGTCGCTACCTCCTAGGGTTCCAGCCACTTTTACCTCCTCAACCATTTCCTCCCTGTTTATAAGGATTAGATCCAAGGTAGCAGTTCCCCTTGTTTTCTCCCCTACCTTTTGGAAGATAAAGTTGTCAGCAAGAGAGGATAAGAATTTCCTTGACCTGTTAGTTTTGCCTGAGAGAGATTCCCAACAAATGTCTGGATAGTTGAAATCTCCCATGACAACTATGTCATATTTTTTGGAGAACTTGGCCATTTGATGCATAAAGAGTTCATCCATATCTTCAGCTTGCACAGGCGGCCTGTAGTAAATGCCTACAATGGTGTCCTTTCCATTGTTCTGTCCTTGTATTCTTACCCAAACAGTTTCCACAGAACTCCCAGTCTCTGAAGCTTCAATCTCTGTGCAGATATACGCGTTTCTAACATACAATGCAACACCTCCTCCTCGTTTATCAAGTCTGTTTCTTGCAAATAAGTTGTATCCTTCTAGTCTTGTATTCCAATCATGTGTATCATCCCACCAAGTTTCAGTGATTCCAATGACATCATATTTCTTTTCCTGTGTTAGTAGTTCCAATTCTCCTTGTTTGTTGCCCATGCTTTGTGCATTAGTATAGAAACATTTTAGTTTGTGATTGGTTTCTCTTTCTCCAATATTTTTATTAATTAGATTCTTTCGTCTTTGTTCTTCCTTTCCACTTCTATTAGCAGAGTTCTCAATAGCATCTGTCAGGTGTATGGCTTTTTCTGGTCTTTTGCTTCCCTTCCCATGTTGTTCTAGTTTAAAGCTCTCCTTACAAGTGTAGCAAGGCGACTTCCAAATACATGCTTTCCAGTCTTCGTAAGGTGCACCCCATCTCTAGCAAGTAGTCCATCGTATAAGTAGTTCACTCCGTGATCCAGAAATCCAAATCGTTGCTGACGGCACCATCGACGTAGCCAGTTGTTCACCTGCAGAATCTTATTCCACCTCCTTGTTCCATGGCCATCCACTGGGAGGATGGAAGAGAAGACCACCTGCGCTCCCAGTTCTTTCACTTTCTTGCCTAAGTCTTCAAAGTCTCTGCAGATGGTTTCCAGGTTGTTTCTTGCGGTGTCATTTGTCCCCACATGTAGTAGCAGGAATGGGTAGTCATCTGTAGGTCTGAAGAGTCCTGATATCCTGTCAGACACATCTTTAATTTTTGCACCTGGAAGACAGCACATTTCTCTTGAAGTTATATCCGGTCTGCAGATAGTGGCCTCTGTTCCTCTCAACAGGGAATCCCCCATGACCACCACTCTCCGTTTCTTCTTCACAACATTTTTCTTTCTCCATCCAGGAGGACTCTGAAGGCGTACAAGGTTGCTGTTTGTTGGCAAAGTCTTATCCTGATGTATTTCTTCATCATTTTCCTGCGTGAGAGCCTGGTACTGGTTTCTGAGCAGTATGGGTGCTGACTGCCTCCTGATCCTCCTGCTTCTCTGGGTCACATGTCTCCATTCCTCTGTTTCTTCAGGTGCACTTCGAATTTCTTCTCTTTCTGTAACATGAAGAGATAATTCTGCTCTGTCCAAGAACTCTTCACCTTCCTTAATGATCTTCAACGTAGCCAACCTCTCTTCGAGATTTTGCAACTTTTCCTCCAACAGGGACACAAGCTTGCATTTGTGGCATGTGAAATTTGGCTTTTCCACTGGTAAGTCTGTGAACATGTAGCAAGAAATGCAGCTCACCAAATGGCTCCTGGCCTCTTCCATCTTGAGATTTCTTAAAAACGATGAAAGATGAGCCAAAATTCGGCGCGCGGTTTTTCCGATTTCCTCTTTTCAGCTGCAACGGCCAAAACCCAGTGATCGTAGAGCTCGCGGAGACTCTTCACTTATCCCAGAAGGCACTGGGAATATGCAAATGATCTCCTCAAGACTCTTCCCCTGGTTTTCCGATTTCCTCTTTTCAGCTGCAACGGCCAAAACCCAGTGATCGTAGAGCTCGCGGAGACTCTTCACTTATCCCAGAAGGCACTGGGAATATGCAAATGATCTCCTCAAGACTCTTCCCCTGGTTTTCCGATTTCCTCTTTTCAGCTGCAACGGCCAAAACCCAGTGATCGTAGAGCTCGCGGAGACTCTTCACTTATCCCAGAAGGCACTGGGAATATGCAAATGATCTCCTCAAGACTCTTCCCCTGGTTGTGCAGCTTTAGCTTTGCTATACGAACCTGTCATGGTTACTTCCTTGAAAGAACTGACAAAGTGTCTGTCTGGATGTGTTGTTACCCCTAATAATGGGTAACTATATAGGATTGTTTTTGTTTTCTTCTTAATAAATGAGGATAATACACTGTGTGCACAATTAGGCAATTTGTAGTTTTGATCATTAATTTTATTATTGAACATCTATACTGCTGTTGGTCAATTTAAAAGGGTGAGAAACCTGAATATTTAAGAAAACAAAAGTGGGGTTTTGAGTTAAAAAGTGTACAAACGGCGCTTAGGACCAAGGGGAATGTATATATGCAATAACCCCGTAAAGTTATTACGGGAGTAAAAGTTCGGTTGTACTAAATGTATAACAGTGTATACAATGTGATCATTGGATGGTTGATGACCTGTATGAAGAGATGGTTGCCAAATAGGGAGGCAGACAAAAGTGCAGTCCATGACTCTAAAAGAAAGTCCATGAATGATATGCAAAGGCAAAAGGGGTATTACCTGCTGTTGCTGTATAGGAGAAGCGTGGCGTGCGCTGTCCGAATACCAGAGCTTCGGAAGAAATGAGATGCACTGTATAATACTATTCCTGCGTGGTGATGCCGCGGGACCGCTAATGATTCTATTGGTCCACATGGTGAGGGGAAAAAAGTTCAATCTGCGCACCGCTGCGCAAGCAGCCGTCAAGCCCCGGCCGTAGGTGAGAAGACGAGATCTTGTGCCTGCTTCTGGAGCTTTACACCGGAGATACGTGATGTTCGTGATCTCTCTCCAATACACCGGAGAAATGAACGGAGGTGCCGTGATGTGTTGATCCTAGGTAGGGAAACCCACGGGGCCGCAGAATATGTGCGCAAGTGACGAGTATCTGAGTATACAAGTTCAAAGTAAAAGCAGTGCAGTAATCCAGAAAAATTAGCACAGCCCAGGCCAGTGGCAAGCGCTGATAGGATCACTGCCGATTGACCCAAGCGGTAGTACACCGCTAGCGGACTGTGATAGTGACTTAACTCATGTGTGAGTAGAGAGTTGGGCTAGTAGAAGGGTTGTAATTCAATGCATTTCGAAAGCTTGCAGCTTCCTTCGTCAAGAATTGAAGTGAGGTTTTGTCTTTCTTAGGAAAATATCTATGTGTGCAGAATTATTGGGCGACTTAGTGTTAAGAATTATTATGCAACTAAATGGAAAAGCGTACATTTTCCAAACTTAGTTATTTTCATCTGTTAAAGTAATAACCAGACAACTGAAAATGTACAACAATAGATTAATAACATTTCAAAAACAATATCAGTGACTCATATAGCCACCTTTCTTTTCGATAATGGTCATAGGCTCCATCCATGGATTCTGTCAGTTTCGTGATCTGTTGATGATCAACTTTATGGGCTGTTCAGTGAGATGGACTGTTTAATTCACAATAAATCTCCCATTTAAGAAGAGCCCATAAGTTCTTAATACAATTTTGGTCAAGTGAGGAAGGGGCCAAGTCATTATACTTTCATGCTTAAGGCCTTTACTCACACAGAGAAGTGGAGGACATTGTTGTGTGCGATGGAGCATTTTGCTGCATACAAATCATAGTTTTCTTAAAAGATTCAGACTTTTTTCCTGTATGATTTCTTGATGTGTCTTTAAAAAATTGGCAGTAAGTTTGGAAGTTAATTTTGAGACCATCTTCAACCTGAAAAGGTCAAAGTAGCTCATTTAAATAATACCAGTCAATAGCAGTACCCCACCTTTGCCTTGCTGCTGTCTGAGTCCAAGAAGAGTTATGTACCCGTTACTGATCCAGCCACAAGTTCATCCATCTGGTTCGTCAAGAGTCACTCTCATCTCATCAGACAATAAAACGTTTGACAAATCCATCTTTAGATATTTCTTGACCCAGCCTTGAAGTTTCTCTTCTGTATCTTGTTCAGTGGTGGTCGAGTCTCACCCTTCCCTTCCTTGGACATGTCTGTGGGCATTAAACATCTTGCACTTCTGGGCTGCCAAGAGAGGTTATACTTCTGAAATATGACAGCACTGAAGGATAATGTCTTTTGGTCGCTTCAGTTTTGATTCTTCTCAAATCTTTGAAGGTTAATGTGCATTTTTTTTCTCAACATGTTTTTTGAGACCCTGTTGACTAGTTGCAACAAAACTTTTAATGGATGTGTAGTCACACAACAATATCTTAGGCTGGTTTCACATTTGCATATCTGTGCACAGCGTTTGAGCTGCATAGATCCACATGCGTCTTGCGTATATAGCTCTTTAACATGGTGCGTACGCATGCGTCATTTCGCTGCGGGCGGCGGGGTGTGGTGAACGCAACATGTTGCATTTTTTGAGGCATTAAAAATCCGTCAAATATGCGCAGGCATGCAGATGAGTGTGTAAAAAACAAACAAAAATGCATTACTGACTATGGCAGGGGTCCTCAAATTTTTTAAACAGGGGGCCAGATTACGGTCCCTCGGACCGTTGGAGGGCCGGAATATAGTTTAAAAAAAATTATGAATAAATTCCTGTGCACACTGCACATATCTTATTTAGAAGTAGTAAAACAAAAATAGGAACAAATACAATATTAAAAATGAAGTTAAATCATCAAACTTACCGATTTTTTGGGTTCTTCGAATATCCTACACTTTGAGTCAATTTTTTCTCTTTCTTGATATCATTGTTTCCTAGGGATTCAAAATTGCTATTAGTAAAATACCAACATATATACAGTGCTACAAAAACAATATACCAGCAATAAAACTGCCCACACAGAGACACAGACTGCACTGCCCATCAATGCAGCCTGATCAGTGCCCATCAATGTAGCCTGATCAGTGCCCATCAAGGCAGCCTGATCAGTGCCCTTCAATGCAGCCTGATCAGTGCCCATCAATGCAGCCTCACCAGTGCCCATATTGGTGGAACTCCACTTTTACCTCAGGCTCAGACTGGTGTGGTGCAAGAATCCCCAATAGGCAGCATTGGTCCCTAAAAGGCAGGTAAATGTACCCAATAGGCAGCATATGTCCCCAATAGGCAGGTAAATGTCCCCAATAGGCAGCACAGGTCCCCAATAGGCAGGTAAATGTCCCCAATAGGCAGCACAGGTCCCCAAAAGGCAGCACAGGTCCCCAAAAGGCAGGTAAATGTCCCCAATAGGCAGGTAAATGTCCCCAATAGGCAGCACAGGTCCCCAATAGGCAGGTAAATGTCCCCAATAGGCAGCACAGGTCTCCAATAGGAAGGTAAATGTCCCCACTAGGCAGGAAAATATCCCCAATAGGTAGCACAGGTCCCCACTAGGCAGGAAAATGTCCCCACTAGGCAGAAAAATGTCCCCAATAGGTAGCACAGGTCCCCACTAGGCAGGAAAATGCCCCCACTAGGCAGAAAAATGTCCCCAATAGGTAGCACAGGTCCCCACTAGGCAGGAAAATGTCCCCAATAGGTAGCACAGATCCCCACTAGGTAGGAAAATGTCCCCACTAGGCAGAAAAATGTCCCCAAAAGGTAGCACAGGTCCCCACTAGGCAGGAAAATATCCCCAATAGGTAGCACAGATCCCCACTAGGCAGGAAAATGTCCCCACTAGGCAGAAAAATGTCCCCAATAGGTAGCACAGGTCCCCACTAGGCAGGGAAATGTCCCCACTAGGCAGAAAAATGTCCTCAATAGGTAGCACAGGTCCCCACTAGGCAGGAAAATGTCCCCAATAGGTAGCACAGGTCCCCACTAGGCAGGAAAATGCCCCCACTAGGCAGAAAAATGTCCCCAATAGGTAGCACAGGTCCCCACTAGGCAGGAAAAGATCCCCAATAGGTAGCACAGATCCCCACTAGGCAGGAAAATGTCCACACTAGGCAGGAAAATATCCCCAATAGGTAGCACAGATCCCCACTAGGCAGGAAAATGTCCCCAATAGGTAGCACAGATCCTCACTAGGCAGGAAAATGTCCCCACTAGGCAGGAAAATATCCCCAATAGGTAGCACAGATCCCCACTAGGCAGGAAAATATCCCCAATAGGTAGCACAGGTCCCCACTAGGCAGGAAAATGCCCCCACTAGGCAGAAAAATGTTCCCACTAGGCAGGAAAATGTCCCCACTAGGCAGGAAAATATCCCCAATAGGTAGCACAGATCCCCACTAGGCAGGAAAATATCCCCAATAGGTAGCACAGATCCCCACTAGGCAGGAAAATATCCCCAATAGGTAGCACAGATCCCCACTAGGCAGGAAAATGTCCCCACTAGGCAGGAAAATATCCCCAATAGGTAGCACAGGTCCCCACTAGGCAGGAAAATATCCCCAATAGGTAGCACAGGTCCCCACTAGGCAGGAAAATGCCCCCACTAGGCAGCAAAATATCCCCAATAGGTAGCACAGATCCCCACTAGGCAGGAAAATGCCCCCACTAGGCAGAAAAATGTCCCCAATAGGTAGCACAGGTCCCCACTAGGCAGGAAAATGTCCCCAATAGGTAGCACAGATCCCCACTAGGTAGGAAAATGTCCCCACTAGGCAGAAAAATGTCCCCAAAAGGTAGCACAGGTCCCCACTAGGCAGGAAAATATCCCCAATAGGTAGCACAGATCCCCACTAGGCAGGAAAATGTCCCCACTAGGCAGAAAAATGTCCCCAATAGGTAGCACAGGTCCCCACTAGGCAGGGAAATGTCCCCACTAGGCAGAAAAATGTCCTCAATAGGTAGCACAGGTCCCCACTAGGCAGGAAAATGTCCCCAATAGGTAGCACAGGTCCCCACTAGGCAGGAAAATGCCCCCACTAGGCAGAAAAATGTCCCCAATAGGTAGCACAGGTCCCCACTAGGCAGGAAAATATCCCCAATAGGTAGCACAGATCCCCACTAGGCAGGAAAATGTCCCCACTAGGCAGGAAAATATCCCCAATAGGTAGCACAGATCCCCACTAGGCAGGAAAATGTCCCCAATAGGTAGCACAGATCCTCACTAGGCAGGAAAATGTCCCCACTAGGCAGGAAAATATCCCCAATAGGTAGCACAGATCCCCACTAGGCAGGAAAATATCCCCAATAGGTAGCACAGGTCCCCACTAGGCAGGAAAATGCCCCCACTAGGCAGAAAAATGTCCCCACTAGGCAGGAAAATGTCCCCACTAGGCAGGAAAATATCCCCAATAGGTAGCACAGATCCCCACTAGGCAGGAAAATATCCCCAATAGGTAGCACAGATCCCCACTAGGCAGGAAAATGTCCCCACTAGGCAGGAAAATATCCCCAATAGGTAGCACAGATCCCCACTAGGCAGGAAAATGTCCCCACTAGGCAGGAAAATATCCCCAATAGGTAGCACAGGTCCCCACTAGGCAGGAAAATATCCCCAATAGGTAGCACAGGTCCCCACTAGGCAGGAAAATGTCCCCACTAGGCAGAAAAATGTCCCCACTAGGCAGGAAAATGTCCCCACTAGGCAGGAAAATATCCCCAATAGGTAGCATAGATCCCCACTAGGCAGGAAAATATCCCCAATAGGTAGCACAGGTCCCCACTAGGCAGAAAAATGTCCCCAATAGGTAGCACAGGTCCCCACTAGGCAGGAAAATGCCCCCACTAGGCAGGAAAATATCCCCAATAGGTAGCACAGATCCCCACTAGGCAGGAAAATGTCCCCACTAGGCAGAAAAATGTCCCCAATAGGTAGCACAGGTCCCCACTAGGCAGGAAAATATCCCCAATAGGTAGCACAGATCCCCACTAGGCAGGAAAATGCCCCCACTAGGCAGAAAAATGTCCCCAATAGGTAGCACAGGTCCCCACTAGGCAGGAAAATGCCCCCAATAGGTAGCACAGATCCCCACTAGGTAGGAAAATGTTCCCACTAGGCAGAAAAATGTCCCCAAAAGGTAGCACAGGTCCCCACTAGGCAGGAAAATATCCCCAATAGGTAGCACAGATCCCCACTAGGCAGGAAAATGTCCCCACTAGGCAGAAAAATGTCCCCAATAGGTAGCACAGGTCCCCACTAGGCAGGGAAATGTCCCCACTAGGCAGAAAAATGTCCTCAATAGGTAGCACAGGTCCCCACTAGGCAGGAAAATGTCCCCAATAGGTAGCACAGGTCCCCACTAGGCAGGAAAATGCCCCCACTAGGCAGAAAAATGTCCCCAATAGGTAGCACAGGTCCCCACTAGGCAGGAAAATATCCCCAATAGGTAGCACAGATCCCCACTAGGCAGGAAAATGTCCCCACTAGGCAGGAAAATATCCCCAATAGGTAGCACAGATCCCCACTAGGCAGGAAAATGTCCCCAATAGGTAGCACAGATCCCCACTAGGCAGGAAAATGTCCCCAATAGGTAGCACAGATCCTCACTAGGCAGGAAAAAGTTCCCCACTAGGCAGGAAAATATCCCCAATAGGTAGCACAGATCCCCACTAGGCAGGAAAATATCCCCAATAGGTAGCACAGGTCCCCACTAGGCAGGAAAATGCCCCCACTAGGCAGAAAAATGTCCCCACTAGGCAGGAAAATGTCCCCACTAGGCAGGAAAATATCCCCAATAGGTAGCACAGATCCCCACTAGGCAGGAAAATATCCCCAATAGGTAGCACAGATCCCCACTAGGCAGGAAAATGTCCCCACTAGGCAGGAAAATATCCCCAATAGGTAGCACAGATCCCCACTAGGCAGGAAAATGTCCCCACTAGGCAGGAAAATATCCCCAATAGGTAGCACAGGTCCCCACTAGGCAGGAAAATATCCCCAATAGGTAGCACAGGTCCCCACTAGGCAGGAAAATGCCCCCACTAGGCAGCAAAATATCCCCAATAGGTAGCACAGATCCCCACTAGGCAGGAAAATGTCCCCACTAGGCAGGAAAATATCCCCAATAGGTAGCACAGATCCCCACTAGGCAGGAAAATATCCCCAATAGGTAGCACAGGTCCCCACTAGGCAGGAAAATGTCCCCACTAGGCAGAAAAATGTCCCCACTAGGCAGGAAAATGTCCCCACTAGGCAGGAAAATATCCCCAATAGGTAGCATAGATCCCCACTAGGCAGGAAAATATCCCCAATAGGTAGCACAGGTCCCCACTAGGCAGAAAAATGTCCCCAATAGGTAGCACAGGTCCCCACTAGGCAGGAAAATGCCCCCACTAGGCAGGAAAATATCCCCAATAGGTAGCACAGGTCCCCACTAGGCAGGAAAATGTCCCCACTAGGCAGAAAAATGTCCCCAATAGGTAGCACAGGTCCCCTCTAGGCAGGAAAATGACCCCAATAAAAAAAAAAAAAAAGTACTCACCTATGTCCCCGCGCTGCTCTGAAGAGGCGCCCGCTCGTCTCCGTTTTCTTCCGGCACAGGCCCAGGCGGCGTGACATCATCAGGCGGCGCAGGCGGCGTGATGACAATCACGTCGTCACTGTGCTGCGGGAGGGCTGCGCAACGCCTTTCCTCGGCGCCTCGTCCCGCCCGCAATTACACGGCCCGCCGGCACTGAACTGCAGTGCAGTTCAAGAGCTCAAAGTCGGCCTGGCGGGGGGCCGGGTAAAAGTCTTTGGAGGGCCGCATGCGGCCCGTAGTTTGAGGACCCCTGGTCTATGGGAACGCATTGGTACGCAAGGACATGCTTACACATGCATTCGATATGCATGCGTACTTCAGAATGAACAATCCTCCAATTGACTGCCACTTCCCTTGTAACAACTTCCCCAACCACTCCTAGGTTACCATCACAGCCCAACACCCCCCAGATCCCAAAAGTAAAGCCCTTTTTTATTATTGATTTGTCAAATTTCCTCTTGCTATGTTTGTTATTAAAAATTCTTTTGGTTCACGATACCTGTTTCTTATCTTTTTATTTAACCATGTGTATTGCTGAGTGAAGTATTAATGGGTGTTACAGTAAAGGTGTTTATTATTAAAGTTACAGTCAAGGTGTTAGTATTAAAGTCAGCAAACATTACAGGTACATAACATTACAGGAACACAACATTACAGGTCCATTTAACTTCGCGTCTTAAACCATTTTGTCTTGCCATGCCACATGTCCAATATCCGAAACAAAGTAGGCAGCAAATTTCTCCCTCATTTGGGTAACTTCCACTGTAGTCCTCAGAGGGTGATCTTGGTAATCCTGCAATGTGGTATGAACAGGTTTGTCATGTTCAAATTGTTGTCGCTCTTTCACCAGGATGTAATTGTGCAGAACAACACTCGCTTTCACAACCTCATCAATTGTCTCAATTTTTAGATTGATGGCTGTTCCCAAAATGTGCCATTTAGATACCAGCAATCCAAAGGAACACTCCACAGTTCTTCGTGCCCTTGCCTGTCGGTAGTTATAAATCCTTTTGATGTGATTCAAGTCCCGACTTGAGTATGGTTTTATGAGGTTGGCACACATTTGAAACACCTCATCCCCCAACCACAAAAATATGACATTGGCGGTCCATCAGTGTTCGTAAGAGGTCGTGGCTGTGGAAAATTTAAATTATTCCCATACAAACGTTGACCCATGTCAGAGTTTTTGAAAGTCTGTGAGCCAACGTCCACGGCGACAAATTGACAGCATCTGCAATCGCCGTGAGAACAATAGAACAATCTTTTTTTTGTATTGAAATACTTGGATCCACTTCCAGCAGGTTTCCTAATCTGAATGTTTGCCGTCCACAGCCCCCAAACAGTTAGGAAAATTACAAATGTCCTGGAATTTTGCAGCATTTTCCAGCCAAAGTTCAGTTGTGGGTTGGGGGAGGAATTCCTCACGTAAAACGTCACATAAAGCAAGGCAGGTGTCTACAACAATCCCAGGAAGTGTGGACACTCCAATCAGGAACTGAAAATGTAGAGATAAGGTCTCTCTGGTAGCCAGGAATCTGCGAACAGAAAATGGGAAAAAAAATAAGTACATGACTTTTATAACAATAATAACATGTATTTGTTTTTCAAAATTACGTACCTCAGGATCACCAGCAGACTTTCCTCAACAGGAATTGCTCGATGTAGCTGTGTGTCCTGCCAGGTGATGGATCCTCGGACACGTAGCAGCAAGTCGTTGAAGCTCTGTCCTGACATTCTCATGTACTCGAAAAACTTCTCCGGGTTTTCACGCAGCTCAGTGTACAAGGAGTGGTAGGCTCCACGGCTCTCTCAGACTTCTAAGATGGGGGTGTTGCCAATAGCGATGACGGCGTCTTCTCCCTCTTTCTCTTCTTTCTTCTTTACAAGCAAAAGCAAAGGCAAGAGCCAACTTCAATGACAAATCAAGATGAAGAAGGAAGCTCTCTCTACGCTAAGGTCCTTCTTGAAGCTGGATATAGCAGCAAAAGACGAGGATTTCATCTGTACAGTGTCTATAGAGAGAGAGAGAGAAAAAGAAATCCCATGAGGCACGCCCATTGGGTGTCTGGTGTCAAAAAAACTACTGGAAAAGCATTGGAAATATCGAATGCATGCAAAGCACATACAAACGCATGCACACGCAGTGTTTTTTTTCTGTAATGCGTAAGATAATGCGGATAAAAAACGCTGTGTAAATATGCATTTTGCATGCGTTTTTGCATGTGGATGATACGCTGCGGACTCTAAAGCTAATGTGAACCTAGCCTTAGGAATTTCAAGAGTTTCTGCATCCCTCTGTAAGACTGTAATCATTGTTTACTTTTCCGAGTCAGGTAAAATCTATTATAGGCTCATTTTTCCTGAGAAAAACAAGCTGCCTAATAATTCACACCTTGATAATAATGTAGTTTCTCTCCCACATGAGAGATCTTTGTGCTGCATCAGCAGGGCTTTTAATTTATGTATTTTAGCTTCTAGATGCAATATGCTGTTAGCCTACTAAAGACATTTTAAATGAACTGAATATGCAAATCTCAAATTCTAATTACCGTAGTACATAGCCGAGAGGGAAGGAGGATGGCAATATTCACTGGTTACTGATGTGTGGGCATTGGCACCAATGTCAAGAAAGAGACCCAGTTGTCCCACTGATTAACTATTAATTTTCCCTGAAAAAAGTAAGGGGACATCATAAAGAGGGAGTCCTCCACATGTGATTCTTAGCTATTCGCAAAAGTATAGCGCTGCTGAAAATAGCATGTAAACATTTTTTGCTCACAGTATTAATAAGCACTATAGGTAAATCTGATATTGGCCACCATTATGCTGTTCGTGCTAGCTTGGCAGCTCTGAATAGGTCTTCCATGGACAGGCAGCAGAAGAAGGGTTATTAACACAATTTATAGGCTAACAGTAGTTATGAATAGAGATGAGCGAACATTGTTGTCTCCCTCCTTATTCGGCAAGCTATAGCGCTTACCGAAGAAGTTGCATCAGGAATCTGGATACCTGGAGCGCTCCGGCTGATCAGCTGTTTGGCACCGCAGCTGCTTATGTCGCGGCTGTGTGACAGTTGCAACACACAGACTCTCCATGCAGTGTTGTGACGGTTACACAGCCATGATGCCGCTGCGGCGCCGATCAGCAGGAGCGCTCCAGGTATCTGCGTTCCTGATGCAGCTTCTTCAGTAAGCGCTATAGCTTGCTGAATAGGGAGAGAGCCGACGATGTTCGCTCATCTCTAGTTAGGAGCAGGGACTTTTGAAAAACAATGGGCATCTTTAATAAAGAGGAAAGTTGTAAATGAAAGGTTACTGGATTGATTATCAAAGTTACTTCATATGGACCAATGAACTTGGGTTCTAGCTTAGCAAAGGAAACCTTAAGGGGGCATTCTCAAGTTTGAAAACTATCCTCAATCCATGCGATGGGGTATAATTTCCCGATTGCTATGAATTTAACTAATCCCTTTAAAATGTATCATTAAATTAAATAATTTAAAGCAAACAAAAAGCAGACAGACATGTTTTGTGCCCTACCAGGCAAAAAGAAAGAAAAGTTTAATTAACAGTACAAATAATGGTAATGCTAACAAGTTAACCACGATAAATATGCCTTAGTCACCCGAATGCATCCTATATTCACTCCTGCCTTACTGAGGAGGTTGGCATCCTACTTTGAACGCAATTGGTGCACCCTGGATGCTCCCTAGGATTCACTAGCTTTACACCCAATGCATCAATTTGAGAACCGTTTCAAAAGACAGCCAACGCCCCAATTAATCCCTTGGACAGATGTATAACTCACAAAGGATAGTCAGACAGCAAGGTTTAGCCTTGAGAGGGTAGGAAGGGATGTGAAGGGTAGGGGGTGTTATAGTCTATATTATAGGTGATAGTGAGGTTTCCAAAGATATGATCATAAATATCAGGGAATATCCAACAATCCTATGAAACATATCGCCTTAACACCATCAGCATAGCCAATTACAGCCATCCAAAATTATTTGTCAGATAACCAATAAAAGCACATTGAATCATTTAGGGGAAAACCAATCGGGGCTGGACTAATCATTACACTCCCTCCGGTATCCCTAATCAGATGTCCCTGCCTTGCCGCGAAGGTTGGCACCCTAGCTTGTATGCAAAATGGTGTCCCCACTCAACGACCGCTTACCTTCACTTCCCTTAGATATTCTCTCTTCCAACTAACTGTCCAATCTCATGAAAACTGAATAATTTAATGATATGGGCAGGACAGGGGGGTAGAGAGATCGTTGTGGGTAACAGTGGTCATACCACAGGAATTGGGAAGTTATTCTCTTTCCCATGGATAGGGGATAATTTTTAAACTTGGAATACTCCTTTAAGTTTAATAATGTTACTTGATAACCACAACTTGTCCCTAACATCAAATTTAAAGCAAGGAGGGATGTGTTATCAGAATTCTATAAAGTCCAGGACAGGAAAGAAAGAAAACATTTCAAGGTACATAGGCCTCTTCATCATGTTCCAAAGACTCAGTATACAAAACCAGTCATGGGTAGTTTAAATAACAAGGTGCCAAAGGGCTAGTAGAAATACCCCCTGAAACAGATGACATAAGAATGTCATGGTGACACACACGGTACATCTCACACTATCATTTGTACTTACATTTTGTAAATATATTTTCTTCTGCGTCATAACCATGTTATTTTAATAAAGCATTCTTATGCCTTCTGTTTCAGGGGTCATTTCTATTAGCCATTTAGTACAAATTTTTACACTACTTAACCTACCCATGCCTAATTTTGTGTACTAGATGAAGAGGCCTATATTTTTTGAAACACGTTGCTTGTGATGACTACATATAAACATCTAATAGTCATCTTCTGCATTGTCAATTGATATTTTTGCTCCACAACTATTGTTGATTTTGTGAGTTCTCCTTTCACATCTCTCCTTGCTTTCAATTTCTACACTTCACGTGGATTTTGGCATACTGAGTTGAAGATTGATGACAGTGGCAGCTTCTACTTCTATTTATACGTTCAATGCTGTTTGGCCTACTTTGCACAACTATCTGAGGTGAGCTTCTCCTTTCCAACATTCTTTACTTCTTTGTCAAAACGTACTTATCCTATTTTGTGCCATTGCTTGGTCTATTGCATGCCCTCTGAACAGTACAAATCTTTGCGTCTTTTATTAGCAGAAGAGGTCTATCTTTCCTGACTCCTAAGATTTTCTGTGATCTCAGACCAGATGAGATTCAATTTTTCTACGATTTGACAGCCTCTGGACTATCTAATTCATAAACCGAAAAAGAATCAAAGCAAGCATGATGCCTAAAGATTACAGAAAAGAAGAGTTCCTAATGGAATCTTGATACTGATGGCATATTCCGCTAAAGGCAGGTATTACTCTCAATCAGATTAAAGAAATTGCTTGAGTATCTGATTGACATGTTCCATCTGACCATTGGCCTAAGGGTACCGTCACATTTAGTGATGCACCAGCGATCCCGACAACGATACGACCCAGTCAGGATCGCTGGTGCATCGCTAAATGGTCGCTAGTGAGCTGCCACACAGGCAGATCTCACAGCGATGCAGCAGCGGTCGGCGGTCGTTACTTACCTGTCAGATGCAGCGATGAAGACACCCTCCCTCCCGCGTCCACGCGTCGCTCATCGGCGCCAGCAGGAAGCCCAGCAGAAAGCGGCCGATGAGAAACGGCCCAGGACGTTCTCGCGCGATCAGCGATAGACAGCGGGGGAGCCGGTCGGAGGTAAGTATCACACATAGCGATATCACTAGCAATATCGCTGCTGCGTCACAAAATCGGTGTCGCTTAAGCGATATCGCTAGCGATCTCGCTTAGTGTGACGGGGCCTTTAGGGTGATAAACAGATGAAATGGAAAATTATTAATTGATCTTATTACAGAATGCCCTTTAAAATTTAGAAACAAACTGAGTCCCCAGCTCAAAAAACTATATTCTTCAGAATACCATGCAAACCTACCATGTATTTAATGAACATCTTATTTAAGATTTCAGAATTAGGAAACCCAGCTAGAGGAACAAAATGACACTTTTGTGAATTTTTCCACCACCACCCTGATAACAGTCTTCCATTTAGAGGATGACATTTCAGTCATAAAGTTCCATGGTAAAAGGTGTCCAAGGAACATTAGGAGTGTGTGAAGGCTGGAGAGGTCCGGAAGGACAGGTGCAGGGTGCTTCGGCATATACAGTTTTCACATTCTTTAACATATTCTCTGCGATCTCGAACAGTAATTGGTCACCAACAATTCTAGTTACCAGTCTGATAGTATTGATAATCACAGGGTGACCTGTGAGCACTGTACCATGGGTCTCCTGAAGAAATTGCAAACAACTAGGGAGGCATGTAATTTTGGGATAGGAGTAAGGTGAGTAGCTAATATTTGAGATCTATGCATTTCCTCAACAAACTTTAGAGAGACAGAAGGCGCAGCTATACCTTCAGATAGAATGGGGACTTTTTTGGAGTCATTGGACTGAAAAGCACAGAAACTTTGGGAGAGAGCATCATCTTTAATATTTTTATTATTAGTCTACATACATAACTTCAATATCAAAATTAGAAAAGATTAAAGTCGATCTGGCTTACTTACTAGGGTTTAGTCTCTTGGCTGATTTTACATAAGTAAGACTTTTGTGATCCGTGGTAACAGTGATTATATTTTTTGCACCTTTAAGGAAGTGGACAATTCCTCAGAGGCTCACTTGATTGCCAACAATTCACGTTTATCGATGTAATAACTCATCTCTGCATTTTGTGAAAAGAAGGTACACGCATGGAGTTAAGTACGTGATAACACCACTCCAACTCCGACCTCAGATGCATCCAATTCCACTATAAAAGGATTTTTTAGGTCAGGCTGGACCATGGTCAGACGAGAAATGTTCTTTTTACACAGTGAAGGCACAGACTACCTCAGGTCTCTAGTTAATAATATCAGCTCCATTCTTAGTTAAATCAGTCAAAGGTTTGACTGTCTTGAAAAAATTTCTAACAAACTTGCAATAGTAAGTAGTGAAACCAAGAAAGTGCTACACAGCTTTCACATATTTTAGGGATCCATATGGAAACTTTTGGTAGACAAGATATACCCTTAGAAGTTTACTTCTTAAAACAGAAAAACCAAAAGGCATAACCAGATACTCATAGTGACCCTTTGGGGTAGTAAATGCTGTCTTTCACTTTGTCCATTCCTTTATACAGTTTAAGTTATATGCACCCAAAAGATCAAGTTTGGTGAACTAAATGCCATGAACAGTTAGTTATAGAGATCAGGGATGAGTGGCAGAGGATACTGATTTTTTACAGTAATTTTCTAAACTTCTGGACAGTCAATACATGGTCTCAGACCAACAACTTTTTTACCAACAGAAAAGAATCCTACCCCAACTGGTGCTGTGGATAGTCTGATGAAACCTTTTGCAGACTGTCTGGTATATAGTTTTCCATGGCCTGACATTCCGGACCCGAAAGATTATATATTTTACTCTTGTGAGATGGGAGTTTGGTACCAGATCAATGGGACAAACATACATTCTATGTGGGGCTATGTAAAGGAGAGAGGTTTGTTGGATGCAGTGAAGAGCCAGAGGCAGAGAAGGGGTTAACAGTATTTACTGAACAGGTAATTAAACAAGGAATACTCCACGCAGGAAGGCAAGATTAGTAACGACAACAACGGGAATTGCACACAAATACAATGCTCAAGAAAAAGGTATACAAAAAAAGTAACTTATCGCTTGCAGTTCTTGTAGGGAAAAGGCTGGAATATCTCCCGACGGTGTTGCAAATCGTGGACAATGTCTCTGGCTCTGTTACGGAGGAACGAGAAGCACTGTCTCCGGAAGGTGCTGATGTATCCGGTCCCGCTTGGCTTGAGTGCGCTGGAATGAAGAAACAGTCCTTTGTGTAGATTCCTCAGGGATGGTGCCGAACACGAACCATGGGCACGCTCGCAGACCGCGCCAGCTGGCGGTCCTCTGGAGCAGTCTCTAAGAATAGAGCAAGTAAGCTTATCTGCAACTGCAGGTGGGAAAGAGCCGTCCAAAAAGGCAGGGTCAGAATACAGCTTGGTCGTAACAGTCAATTCTAGAGTAATTACGCTGGGGGATGAATGATGTGGAGTTAGCAGTCGGAGCAGCGGGGAGGGAGTCAACCTTCTCCTTGTTCTCCTGTCTCTTTCCCGCCAAGTCTGACCCATTCCTGCACTCAGTCCCTTTTCTATGCCGCATGCCCTCTGCTTTCCAGCGTGAAGGTCCTCCCCTGCCAGAAGAACCCTCCCCCGGCAACAGTGGTGACAGTCCCGATAGTTCCAGCCTCAAAGGGAAATGGAAACCGCTGACTCTGTCTCGGCTCATCTTCTTACAGGTATCTTTTAGATTCTTTGATTAGAGTAGACAAGGTCACACATAAAGGCATACATTTTTTTCTAACACCCATGGCTCCACAGTACAATGGTGCCAGTCAGTACTTGGGTTATGATTTTGTAACCAAGGCATGCTCAAGACTGCTACAGACAGTTTTTTAAGAACAAAAAAACAAAATAGATTCAAGATGTATAGTACAAATAAGCAAGTACTCTGTCTCAATGATATATATCACCACACCCTGAGTAAGAAGTGTATTATCAATAGCAGTAATTTTCATAGGAAAACATAATTTTCGCAAAGGTAAGCCAAGCTTTTTAGCCATTTTTGGCATATACAAAATTTGCAGCAGAATCAATTAAAGCCTTAAAGAGGACCTGTCACCAGGTCAAAAGTATCTGTGTGCCTACATCGGAATCCCCAGACCCATTTAGGAGCTGACGCATTTCTGGCAACAGTTTTCTTGGGCAGGCATACATCTGGCATCTAAACTCTCCACAGTTGCTACCAAAATCAAGCTTTTGCCACTTAGCCGCTTGTTATTGAAGGTGCTGAGTCATCTCGGTTTGCATGAGCTCCTCAGATAGTCTGTGTTCACTCAGTTACAGATCAAGGAGGATGGCCAGGGACATACATGAATGAGAAATCTGACAAATTCACCTTAGGTTCTGAAATTGTCATCAATGCTGCAATGGCTTGGTTCTGGGCAGCTTCATAATGCTGAATTGCTACTGCAAAGTCCTGAAGTAACTGGTCAGGCCCTGCGTTAGATTGACTATTGTTTTGTAATGATCCATAATTGGGCCACTTACCCTGTAATGAGGACGCTGTTCTTGGTACCCTTGCGTTAATTGTAAATCTGTGTTTTTGTACACCTGTTTTAACAGTCCAATTTGACAACCATACATGACACAGCTTTTACGGTATCACATTTCCGTACATGTACCTAACTATTTAGCATTTCTTGTTATGTAATTGTTGAGTACTTAGGGTTGAAAAGATCATCAAAAATTAATTGTAGTGTTGTACAAAATGTATGGTAGAAAAACTGTGGCAATGGCAATAGACGGGTAGTGTAAAAGAACGAAAAAACCCATACCATGGCTAAGAAAATGGGAGCTGCTTGCAGGAGCTGAACCACCACCAGTGGCACTAGCCATTTAGACAGTGATACTACCAAATGCAGGTCACAATTGGCCTGCTTGCTTCTGGTGTATTAGTGGAGAGAAAGAAGAGGGTATTATGGAATGTATGGCACATTACTTGTCTCAGACACAGCATGATGTCACCTCTGAGAGCGACACCGTCCATTTTAATCAGTTTTCACAAAGACTGGCCTGCCTGATCACAGATAACAATATGGGATAATTTTTGGACCTTTTTTATATTTAAAAATTGTTCTAAGAGACCTCAAAGAGTTATTCATCTCTTTTTAGGGCAATTGGAGGGCTTGGCAGTAATGCGTTTCATGGCAAATTGATTAGATGCAAATCAAATTTTTTTTTTAAAACAATTGTCAGAACTGGCAAATTATAATTTTAAAAGATTTGATCATCTCTACCGTTGATGGAACGCTTGTTCATCCAACCGTTATCTTTTCCGACCACCCGATAGACAAGAAGGCTCCACTTGGTCGAGCAGTCATATGTTCTCTATGGTTGGAGAGCTTTTCTGTCTGAAATACCAAATGATTGGGCTGTGGAATTGAAACCACTCAATTCTTATCTCTTCTGACATAATCTCTTGGGGGTCAAAGTTTTAATGCTTCCATAAAAATTAGATGTTTAGCCAGTCCCACCAAGATCTTTGGGTTACACCAACTTTAATTCAATATATACAATAAAAGGGCCCTAGCTTTCATAAAACTTTTTTCATTGAATGGACTTGTCAGTTATAAAGAAAATGTATTTGGTTGTTTAATTCTTTGTAAATGTTTGCTCACAGATCTATTTATAAAAATATGTTAAGCAATTTCCACAGTTTGGGGGAAAACATGTTTATGCAAGTAAACATGACTGTCATTACATGCCGCAGTGTAAGATCTGAAATGTTATTGCACACACTCATGAAGAGTGGACTTATTTTTTTCTGCCCTTAAACTTAGTAAAAAAAAACACTCCTACGCACTAAAGGAAGTATATTTTGAAACCTGCTTTTTGGCCACTTCCTTAAAGATTCTTAAGCCAGAAGCCAGATATCATTTCGACCAAAGTTCCTGAGATATCATAGACTCTGTTAGCTGCAACATGGTGACAGGACTCTGATATTGCATATGCTTTACAACTTCTAAAAAAAAATACTTAAAAGCACAATTCCACTATATTGGTCACCAAGTATTTAATAATCTTTTCCTACAGTGCGATCAGTCAGTATGATGACGAGTGATCATGCTGTTCCTTCTGCACGGTTACACAACTCTTTGGCGAAGCCAGTGAAAAGCGGCTGGTTGAAGAAACAACAAAAATCCTTTGTGAAGAACTGGCAACAAAAATACTTCATACTGAAGGGAGAATATCTCTGCTTTTACAAAGATGAAGATGACAGCAAACAACAGGTAAGAGTGACATCTATCTATCTATCTATCTATCTATCTATCTATCTATCTATCTATCTATCTATCCTAGTATGTCATTGCTTTCATGTACATACTCAAGCACATAGACAGCAAAGACCCAAGACCCATAACCTATTCATTGTATGGGCAAAAGCATTGAGACACCCCTCTTAATCATTGATTTCAGACTTTTCATTCAGTCTGATTACAACAGGTGTATAACATTCAGTCCCTAGCTCAGTTTACCTTGTCAGATATGTGATGGAATGGCTTGATCCAAAGATCTCACTGACATCAACATGGTTCTATAATAGGATTACAAAAAGCCATTTCATTAAATTTCTTCCCTCCTAAATATTCTCAATCAACTGTGAGAGACATTATTGAAAAGTGAAAATGTTTTGGGAAGCACAACTTCTCAGCCTTGAACTGGAGATCACATAAAGATATGGAGTGGAGTCAGAGTGCTGAGGTGTATAGTGCATAAAGTCACCCACACTTTGCTGACTCCATAACTAAAGAATTTCCACCGACAATAGCATTAATATCAGCACAAAAACTGTGCTTCATGACATGAGTTTCCATGGCTGAGTAACAGCTTGCAAATCTAATACCACCAAGCTCAATTCTAAGTGTCAAATAGAATGGTGTAAGACTCACCGGGACCATACTTTGGAGGAGTGGAAAATGTGTTCGATGGAGTAACAAATCACTTGTTCCCATCTGGTGGACCAGGCTAAATTTGTACTGTAAAATACCAGGAGAATGTTACCTGCTTGACTGTATTGTGCCAGCTATAAATTTTGGTGGAGAATGGGTAATGCTATGGGGTTGTTTTTCAGCAGTCGGCCTAGGCCTCTTATGTCCAATGAAGGGAAAACATTTAGCATACAAAACATTTTGGACAATTGTAGCTCCCAACTTG
The DNA here is from genome assembly GCF_039654945.1 of Dendrobates tinctorius. Classification (NCBI taxonomy): domain Eukaryota; kingdom Metazoa; phylum Chordata; class Amphibia; order Anura; family Dendrobatidae; genus Dendrobates; species Dendrobates tinctorius. The sequence goes on along the minus strand of NW_027361690.1, from coordinate 121,590,213 downwards.
GGTGAAGTTTGGAGAAGGCCCTTTTCTGTTCCAGCATGACTATGCCCAGTGCACAAACTAAGGTCCATAAAGGCATAGTTGGGTGGGTTTGGTGTGGTGGAACATGACTGGTCACACAGAGCTGTGGCATCTTCTTCACTGAACACCTTTGGCATGAACTAAAATTGAGATTGTGAGCCTGGCCCTACTGTCCAACATCAGTGTCTGACCTCATAAATGCTCTTCTGGATGAATTGGTAAAAATTCCTGCAAAAACCTAAAAAATCTTGTATAAAGCCTTACCTAGAAGAGTGGAAGCTGGTTTACATGCAAAGGAATGGAATTTCATATTAATTCCTGTGGCTTTAGAATGGGATGTCCTGTAGGTATAATGTGTAGGTGTTCAAATACTTTTTGTTCATATAGTGTAGCATCAATACAATTTTCTAAATATTTCCGTAAAATGAAAACTGAGACAAAATTTCACGGTGGGTAAATTTTTGTACAATGCTTGCATACAATTACTAGGGGTTCACATCTGATCAAGTCAATATCTTTTTGTAGTTCAAAAGTCTTTTAAAGGTACAGTATAGTAACAATAAAAACAAGCACATAAGACTGCAGTGCCCATGAAGAGGTGGGGGGGTCTCTATTCTGATCCCTCCCCTTCTACAGGGTATGTTGTAAATCTGGGAACCACTTCACCACCAGAGCTATTCAGAGAAGTCAGAGGGGAAATTGTGTTTTGTAAACCAGATGCAGAAGGGGAACAACATTTTGCGCTGTTGACCTTTCTCCTTCATGTATTTCCTATTTTGGCATGGGTTTCATGTTGATTGACTTTCTATACAATTTATCCTATGATAATTGCGTGTGAGATTTTGATTTTCATTACATGCTATACTTACTGTACATATGAGGTTCAGGGGGCATGTTTTCATCAAATCGTGTGAGCACATCTGCCCTAACACTACAGCAATAACAGCTTGCAGCTGCACAGTTATTCATCATTGGTCATTTGGATTGCTTCTTTGCATTATACATTTTGGGGATTGATGCTAACTCCATTTTAGCTGATTGCTACAGAGAGGTGAATCTCTTTATTGTAGGGTCCCATCTGAAGAGGTTGCCTTGTCAGCCAGATGGACTCACCCAGTAATGTGCCTGGAAGGTAGATCGAATATTCTGGTCAAGTTTTCTGATGTTCTCCTAAATTGTATCTTATTCTTTGTCTCTTCTTAATAATCTCTTTAATATTTTACCCTCTGTAGGGTTCATTGTTTTTAGCAAGAAGCACAGTAAGCGAGGTCTCCTGTAGCCCAGATGATGCAGGAAAATTTGTCTTTGAGGTTATTCCAGGTAAGTTGCAATAAGTCTGTAGCACTTCAAAAATGAAAATAATGTGCCGTTTCTCTTGCAGCTACATATACTGTATACATTAGGGTATCATATTAGGGGTCTTTAGGATTTTAGTAGGCACAGTTGTTCTTACTTGCTACGTATGATAGGAGACAAAGCTAAATTAGTTGTAGCTGCCATTTTAGGGGCTGACAAAGTCAGTGCAGACCTACTTTTGGTCTCTCCAGTATTCTAGAGCAGCCCCATTATTTCTCTAATAATTCACTAGAGAATGTGAACCATGATATTCAAGAACTCAGTCCCTTACATACAATCTAATAGATATTAGGATACATCTACCTACTTTTAAGATATTTGGCCCCATTACCCATTTTGTCCTTGTGCAGCTACACACATTGCAAATACTGTAATACATCGACCCCTGCCACATTTGCATTGGGATAACATTCACGGCATGTATATTCCTACCTAAATTTGGTCAACGCAGTTATTCATATATTGGTATTTTTTTATCTGTCCCTATTTGTATATCTGCATTTCTGAACATTCTTCATGATTCACTGGAGTTTCTAATGGGGTATTTTCACAATGAGTTGTTTTTTTTTTTTTACGTGGTGTTCAAGAGAAATTCCTGGGTGTTTTTTGTCGTTGAGGTTTTAAGATCTGATGTTTTGAGGAGCATTCAACATGGTCTTGAAAATCTTTTTTATTGCCTTTTTCGTGTGTATTTTTGCAGCTTTTTGATTTAGCAGTCTCAAGTTGAGGGGTATTCCACAAGGAATTTGCAGTAAAAAAAAATGACTTTTTTTTGTGTGTTGAGATTCTCAAAACCTCATCGGAAAAATGTAAAAAAACTTGCCTCAACGCAGGAACAGCAAAGTGAATTCCCATTGAAATAAGCAGGAAAAGTATTGATATTTTTATGTAGATTTTGGGGCAGATCTGCTTCAAAACCCATGTAAAAAACTGTATGCGAACATAATTTAAGAGCTGTATTCCAACCATTGACGTCAAAGAACCTGTAAAATTATGTAAAATTCCTACTTTGCAGCTCTATTACTTAAGCATGTTATCTGTATTTCTGTGTGTAATATATGAAGACATACAAACACAGTAAAGTTGAAGACAGGATATGCCGTAATATAGACACAAATGTGGTGCCAAATATGGAGAAATAATACATATCTGCCATGTTTGTTTGCTTTATGTTTTGTACATGTTTTAGTATAGTAAATAACCCGTCCCAGGACACTAACTGTAATAGGAAATGTACCATTTGGCAGTACAGCATTATTATAGACTAATATATGGAGATTTGGGGCTAGTAAGTTGTGCTGCATTGAATGATACATGCTTTAATTTACAAGTATATATACTGTATATACTATATGGAGGCCTGATGCTATCGCATCAGGTGGGCGGTAATGTCACGATGGGAGCAGGCTTTGTAGCGTTGAGAATCTCCCCCCCATATGCTCACCCACCTGTCCACTCTCTTACCCCATGTGCTGACTTCTTCCGTCTGTGCCCTCTTCTTTTACCTGTGTACCCTATGTGTTATCCCCCTTGTCTGCTGTCTCTCTCCTTCCTGTGCTCTCCCCTCATGTTCTGTCCCATTTGAGCTGTCTCCCCCTTGTGCTCTGTCTCTCTCACCCCTGTGTCTGACCATGTACAGAACATACCACAGCTCCTGGGTAGGGGAGGAAGCAAAAGACAATACTGACATTACAGCAGGAGATCTCAGAGGATACATTTTGTGAGGTAAAATATTGTTTAAAAACGGTCATTGAAATATTTTACCTCACAAAATGAATCCTCTGTGATCCCCTGCTGTAATGTCAGTATTGCCTTTTGCTTCCTCCCCTGCCCAGGAGATGTGGTATGCTCCATACACGGTCAGACACAGACAGTTTTTAAAATGAACTTTCGTTTGTGGGAAAACCACTTTAATGTGACCGGTTTCCTCTGCCTGTAGACACGTTGCGCATCTGCCGCCGGGCTCAGCCGAATGATTCACTGCATCTGTGCAGAATTCGTGCAGGCGCAGTGCGATGGTGTTCCGCTGGTGGTAGTGTGTGTGAGTGTGTGTGTGTGCGTGTGGTGTGTACAGTGTATAGAGTGTGTGTGTGGCGCGATGGTGGTACCGCGCAATAGGTTGGTATCAGAAGCAGTTTCCATATTGAGACACCCATCATTTGGGTGTCCCAATATGGTTGGTCAGTGAACTTTCTCCGCTTGGAATTCTGGGATACGGTGACATCTGGACAGAACAGGAGATGAAAACTTTACAAGGCAATTATGTAAATAGATATATTTTAATTTAGCAGCTTCATGATTGGAAAGTTATTAGATTTTTTTTGGCATACTATTGATGCATTTTGAAAACATGAAGGTGCTAAATATTAATACTTCCCCTTTTGGGTACTTTGTTTTCTGCCACTTCTCAGTGTGTTAGTTCCTATTTCTTTGCTAACATCAAAACACTGCCATATCTGCTCTTATAATACCACGAGTGGATAGGTCGTTACTTGCTGTCTCAGAGTAAAAAACATTTTTTTAGGAATTCTAGTAACTATTTGACAGATATTGATAGGTAAAGATGCATATTTCATTGCAAATAATTATAATTTTTAATCACCTACGATCCACCATAACATGAACTTAGTGCCAAGTATGCGATGTAGAAATCCTAATTACCTCCTCTATCTCTACTCTATCTCTATCTTTCTTGCGATGTCCAGTCCTCATTCCTCAAACCACGAAGCATGTTTTGTTACACACTTCCTCAGGAAGTGTGTAACGAAACGCGTGTCGGGGTTTGAGGAATGAGGATTGGACATCGCACCTAATGTAAGTTCACTGTGGTATCTTTAATATAATTAGGAAATGGATTAGTTTTGAGTTCTTTGGAGCATTCACCTTTCCCAGATCTAGTGGGCACACTTAAATTATTTTTGAATTGCTAATTATTGTAGCACCTATTAAATGGATACTATGGTGGTATTCAATCAGGTGTTGTTTGGCTTCATAATAAGTGTGGATATATTTTGTATGATTGACATCACACATATTTTGTGTTAAAACTATGCTCTATTTCTCTGATGTAACATCTAATTTCCAATTTTGTTATTAAATATGGTATTCTTTCACATAGAACTATATATATGGTGTATAATGATGTCCTTAGCCAGAAAAATTCCTCACATTGGAAGCATTCTCTTTTTTTGTAAATTAATTTTTGTCATGTTGAAAATAAATAAAATGTGTACTTTTTATTGGTAAATAATTAAAATGTAAAGAATTTGTCGAGACACAAGGGTCAGTGGGTGCTCTTGTCCGCTGGCCTGGCTGTCTTTAGAAAGACCACAACGGCCAGGGCTCATCCCACTGAATGCCTATACTCCTTCCCCGTGAGCGGAGCACTACTGAGAATACACAGGTTGAGAGTACCACACTCTGGTAAGACTTTATTGGATCACCAACAGTCAACTGCATATAGTTCATTCACCGCAAGGATACAAGATGGTACAAGTGACAGTCTCACCATTCCGCTGACTGGCCAGGGATTAGAGCCTCCATGAAATCGGAGCACCTAAGGCTAATTACACCAGCCAGTAGCACCCTGCTTTTGGCGGGCAAGCACTGAGAGTAGGTAGTAGCAAGCTTAGGAAGCTGACAGAGCACACCGAGGTATAGTGGGGAAATTAAGTATTTGATACACTGTTGATTTTGCACGTTTTCCCACCTACAAAGAATGGAGAAGTCTGTAATTTTTAGGTACACTTCAACTGTGAGAGACAGAATCTAAAAATAAAAATCAGAAAATCACATTGTATTATTTTTAAATAATTAATAGCATTTTATTGCATGAAATAAGTATTTGATCACCTACCAACCAGCAAGAATTCTGTCTCATAGACCTGTTAGTTTTTCTTTAAGAAGCCCTCCTACTCTGCACTCTTTATCTGTATTAATTGCACCTGTTTGTATAAAAGTCACCTGTCCACCCACTCAATCAATCACACTCCGACCAGGACACCAGGAACAAAATTGTAGACCTGTGTGGTGCCCTGTGTCTGTGTCGCCACAAAATGGTCACATATGTACTATTTTGTATGTGAATTGCAAATTATGGAAGTTATGCTTTCTCTGCTGGGAACAACTGTACACACAATTTACCCGCTCCCTTACTCTGCCTGAAGCTTAGAGTTTTGCGCAAATACCCTAACTGGGAGGGGAGGGGTGTAGTTAGTCTGTGAGGAGACAGTGTAAAAAGAAAATGGAGAATGTTCAGGGAGGAGAGACACTTGCTCTCTCCAGGGACAGTGCTGAGAAGGATCAGGGTGTCAGCCCCTAGGCCATCCAGACTTCCAGAGTCGGGTGGTAAATTGAGATGCTGTGTGGTTTTCATAACCAGCAGTGAAGTGTTTTTCCCAGGAGCTCCTTTGCAACAGAGAATCAGTGAGAGGTTGTGCAAGAACAAACACGTGCTTCACATAGGATTTACTCTGCAAGTTCCTGGGGAAGAAAACACCATGAGTACTTGGCTGTACTGTAAGTTTCAGACTCCAGGAAACCCTTTGTCCCAGAAGGGATTAGAGCAACAGGGTAGTTTATACTGAATCACAACAGAGAAAGATAATCCCATCGTGCAGAGCAGACTGCATACCTGGTGAGAGTTGTATTCTACCCTCTGAAACTGCATCTGGACTTCAGTAAATGGTAAAGTGACTTTCCTTCTCTCCTGCCTTATTACTCTGCACCATCTACATCTATCACTATCCCTGGGGGCCAGCCGTAGTTGGAGGGGAGTTAAACACCTGCACTGCCATCATCACCTAACCCCCAGGGATCATCTGCAGTGCCGGCCATATTACAGCCAAACACTCCAACTGGTGTCACAAACTCTTTTTTTTTTTTCTAATTTTTGTTTTCCTTTTTATTTTTAATCCCTGTTTCATTGTCCCTGGAGCACAGGCACCGGCCATGGCCACCATCCCCGTGACCTCCAGAATCCAACGCTGCCAGTACCCCGCTCTGGGCGAAACATCTGCACAAGGCTTGGATGGGTGAGAAGGCAACAACTGTTGACATTATTAGAAAATGGAAGAAACACAAGAGGACTATTAATCTCCCTTGGTCTGGGGCTCCATGCAAACTCTCACCTTGTGGGGTAAGAATGATTCTGAGAAAGGTCAGGAATAAGCCCAGAACTACATGGGAGGACCTGGTCAATTACCTGAAGAGAACTGGGACCACAGTCTTAAATATTATCAGTAACACACTGCGCTGACATGGATTAAAATCCTGCAGGGCATGCAAGATCCCCCTGTTCGCACCAGTACATGTCCAGGCCCATTTGAAGTTCGCCAGTGACTATCTGGATGATCCAAGGAAGCTTGGGAGAAGTTCATGTGGTCAGATGAGGGCAAAATAGAACTTTTTGGTATCAACTCCACTCGTCATGTTTGAAGGAAGAAGGATGAGTATAACCCTAAGATCACCATCCCAATCGAGAAGCTTGGTGCGGGAAATTTCATACTTTTGGGGTGTTTTTTTGCAAAGGGGACAGGACGAGTGCACTATATTGAAGAAATGATGGATGGGGTCATGTATGCGAAATTTTGGCCAATAACCTCCTTCCCTCTGTAAGTGCATTGAAGATGGGTCATGGCTGGGTCTTCCAGCATGACAATGACCCTAAACACACAACCAGAGCAACTATGGAGTAGCTTCATAAGAAGCATTTCAAGGTCTGGAGTGGCCGAGCCAGTCTCCAGACCTGAACCCAATAGAAAGTCTTTGGAGAGAGCTGAAACTCAATGTTGGCCCAAAACCTGAAAGATCTGGAGAAGATCTGTATGGAGTATGAGATAAAATCCCTGCTGAAGTGTTTGCAAACTTGGTTAGGAACTACAGGAAACATCTGACCTCTGTAATTGTAAACAAAGGTTTCTGTGCTGTATATTAAGTTCTCATTTTTTATTGTATCAAATACATATTTCATGCAATAAAATGCAAATTAATTATTTAAAAATCATACAATGAGATTTTCGGGATTTTTTTTAAGAATGTCTCTCATAGTTGAAGTGTACTTATGATAAAAATTTCCTCTATGCTTTATAGGTGGGAAAACTTGAAAAATCAGCATTGTATCAAATACCTATTTTACCCACTGCATGTGGTCAGGTGAGTGGATTGTCATAACCTGGGTTATCCAAATGAATGCAGTAGAACAGTTCTGCAATCCATCAGCTAGAAGTACAGTTGTGGCCAAAAGTATTGACACCCCTGCAATTCAATCAGATAATACTCAGTTTCTTCCTGAAAATGATTGCAAATACAAATAATTCTTTGGTATTATTATCTTCATTTAATTTGTCTTAAATGAAAAAACACATAAAGAATTGGATATAATTCCACACCAAACATAAAAAAGAGGGTGGACAAAAGTATTGGCACTGTTCGAAAAATCATGTGATGCTTCTCTAATTTGTGTACTTAACAGCACCTGTAACTTACCTGTGGCACCTAACAGGTGTTGGCAATAACTAAATCACACTTGCAGCCAGTTGACATGGATTAAAGTTGACTCAACCTCTGTCCTGTTGGATAAAGAACCTCGACTAACATCCAAACAAGTTCAAGCTGCCCTGCAGTCCGAGGGTACAACAGTGTCAATCCGTAGTATCCGTCGCATCTGAATGAAAAGCGACTGTATGGTAGGAGACCCAGGAAGACCCCACTTCTTACCCCGAGACATAAAAAAGCCAGGCTGGAGTTTGCCAAAACTTACCTGAAAAAGCCTAAAACGTTTTGGAAGAATGTTCTCTGGTCAGATGAGACAAAAGTAGAGCTTTTTGGGCAAAGGCATCAACATAGAGTTTACAGGAGAAAAAAAGAGGCATTCAAAGAAAAGAACATGGTCCCTACAGTCAAACATGGCGGAAGTTCCCTGATGTTTTGGGGTTGCTTTGCTGCCTCTGGCACTGGACTGCTTGACCGTGTGCATGGCATTATGAAGTCTGAAGACTACCAACAAATTTTGCAGCATAATGTAGGGCCCAGTGTGTGAAAGCTGGGTCTCCCTCAGAGGTCATGGGTCTTCCAGCAGGACAATGACCCAAAACACACTTCAAAAATCACTAGAAAATGGTTTGAGAGAAAGCACTGGAGACTTCTAAGGTGGCCAGCAATGAGTCCAGACCTGAATCCCATAGAACACCTGTGGAGAGATCTAAAAATGGCAGTTTGGAGAAGGCACCCTTCAAATATCAGGGACCTGGAGCAGTTTGCCAAAGAAGAATGGTCTAAAATTCCAGCAGAGCATTGTAAGAAACTCATTGATGGCCCCGTCTCACTAAGCGATCTCGGTAGCGAGATCGCTGCTGAGTCACAACTTTTGTGACGTAACAGTGATCTCACCAGCGAGATCACTGTGTGTGACAGCGATCAGCGAGCGGCCCCCCTGCCGGTATCGCTGATCGCTGGAAGAAGCCTCTGGACATTTCTTTGGTCGCTGGTCTCCTGCTGGCCAGCACGCATCGCTGTGTGTGACAGGCGGGAGACCAGCGATCAGGTGTAAAAAATAATAAAAAAAAATAAAAAATTTAGTTATTCTCACCTTCCGACGTCCCGTTCAGCCATCCTGCCTCTCTCCACGCTCCGGTCCCAGTGATCCTTTGCACGAATGACCGCGAGACTTTGTTATCCCTTGAGACTGTGACATCTCGCGGTCATTCGTGCAAAGGATCACTGGGACCGGAGCGTGGAGAGAGGCAGGATGGCTGAACGGGACGTCGGAAGGTGAGAATAACTATATTTTTTATTTTGATTCTATTTTTTACAGCGATGGCAAGCGATGCCTGGCGCTCGGCATCGCTGTGCTGATCGCTGGTGAAGCTGTCTGTGTGACAGCTCACCAGCGATCACATAGCGACTTACTAGCGATCCTGACACCTTGATATCGGTGTCGGGATCGCTGGTAAGTCGCTTAGTGTGACGGGGCCTTTAAACTGCATAATTGTCCTCCAAATGATGCAGACTAGTACACTGCAAGGGGCTGATGCAATCTGTAATCATTAGGCATTCCACAAATTAGCAAACAAAACAAGGAACCGGACCCACTCACATGAAACAATGGCTCATGTCCCTTGACTTATTGAACAAAGAAATAACACGTCTGGCATAATTAAGAATAGTTCATCCCCCACACAAATAACCAGATTGACACTGAAGGCCCCATCACACACAGCGATATCGCCAGCGAGATCGCTGATTTTGTGATGCCACAGCGATCTCGCCAGTGACATCGCTGTGTGTGACTGGAATCAGCGACCGCCGCCCCCTGCCGGGTAACGCTGATCGTGCAGGATTGTCCTGGGCCGTTTTTTGATCGTTGGTCTCCCACTGGCCAGCGTGCATCGCTGCGTGTGGCAGCAAGAGATCAGCGACGCTGGTTTCCAATGTAAACAGCGGGTTTCTAAGAGCCGCGCGGCTCTTAGATACCCACTGTTTACATTGGAAACCAGCTTGCTCGCTGGTCCTGATCACTGGAGGGGCTGTCTATGTGACAGCTCACCAGCGATCAGCCTAACGATGTCACAGCAATCCCATCTATGTCGGATCGTTGGTGGGATCGCTGGGACATCGTTATGTGTAATGGGGCCTTTAGTCATCACAGAATTTATCTAGGAATTGGACATATTTTACTTATATGAACTGTCAATTTGGCAAGTCTTTGCTGTAACCAAAAAAAGTCTTGGAAAGATCGGTATACACACTTCGATTAAAAATGTGCAAGAAGAACTTCATGATTTTACTCATAACTAGAGTTGAGCGATACCGTCCGATACTTCAAAGTATCGGATCGGAATGGATCGGCCGATCTTTAAAAAAAGTATCGGTATCGCCGATTCCGATACCGGAAGTCCCATTCAAGTCTATGGGACTTCCGGTATCGGAATAAGAAAAACCCTGTTTTTGCCTTGTACAGCCTCTCTGGGGTCTGTACGGGCCTTTCGGGGGGCTGTGCCGGCCTGCCAGGGGGTCTGTGCAGGCTCCGGTGGTCTGTGCCGGCCTGCCGGGGGGCTGTGCCGGCCTGCCGGTGGTCTGTGCAGGCTCCGGTGGGCTGTGCCGGCCTGCCGGGGGGCTGTGCCGGCCTGCCGGTGGTCTGTGCAGGCTCCGGGGGGCTGTGCCGGCCTGCCGGGGGGCTGTGCCGGCCTGCCGGTGGTCTGTGCAGGCTTCGGGGGTCTGTGCAGGCATCGTCCGATGGGACTACAAGTCCCATCGGGCGATGCCTGCTACCATGACAGTGATTGACACATTAGCCAATGATGGGACAGTAGTAGTCCCATCATCCGGCTAATGTGTTGAATGTAAAAAAAAAAAAAAAAAAAATACTACATACATACTACATGCATGCTACATACATACTACATGCTACATACATACTACATGCTACATACATACTACATGCATGCTACATACATGCTACATGCATGCTACATGCATGCTACATACATACTACATGCTACATACATACCACATACATACTACATACATACTACATGCTACATACATACTACATATATACTACATGCATGCTACATACATGCTACATACATACCACATACATACTACATACATGCTACATGCTACATACATACTACATATATACTACATGCATGCTACATACATACTACATGCTACATACATACCACATACATACTACATACATACTACATGCTACATACATACTACATATATACTACATGCATGCTACATACATACTACATGCTACATACATACCACATACATACTACATACATGCTACATGCTACATACATACTACATATATACTACATGCATGCTACATACATACTGCATGCTACATGCATGCTACATACATACTACATACATACTACATGCTACATACATACCACATATATACTACATACATACAATACATTCATACAATACATACATAGACATACAGTACATATAACATAGAGTAACATACTTACCAATACTTGTCACATTGTTCCCCGAAGCCATTGTCTTTTCCGGAATAAATATTAACATAACAAACCACAAAAATACTCACCCACGATCCGAAGCAGTCCACGAGTGTGTCCCACGATGATCTTGGGTAATTCCCACACAGCAATGGCATAAAGTGAGACTAGGGACTTTTTTTTTTTAAGTGGCGGAGGAATACAGTGCGGAAGGATACCTACCTTCCGTCACTGGATTCCTGCAGCCCGTAGAGAACGGCAGCATCATCTGATGCTGCAGTTCTCTACCCAAGATCGTCGTGGGACACACTCGTGGACTGCTTCGGATCGTGGGTGAGTATTTTTGTGGTTTGTTATGTTAATATTTATTCTGGAAAAGACAATGGCTTCGGGGAACAATGTGACAAGTAGTGGTAAGTATGTTACTCTATGTTATATGTACTGTATGTCTATGTATGTATTGTATGAATGTATTGTATGTATGTAGTATATATGTGGTATGTATGTAGCATGTAGTATGTATGTAGTATGTATGTAGCATGCATGTAGCATGCAGTATGTATGTAGCATGCATGTAGTATATATGTAGTATGTATGTAGCATGTAGCATGTATGTAGTATGTATGTGGTATGTATGTAGCATGTAGTATGTATGTAGCATGCATGTAGTATATATGTAGTATGTATGTAGCATGCATGTAGTATATATGTAGTATGTATGTAGCATGCATGTAGTATATATGTAGTATGTATGTAGCATGCATGTAGTATATATGTAGTATGTATGTAGCATGTAGCATGTATGTAGTATGTATGTAGTATGTATGTGGTATGTATGTAGCATGTAGTATGTATGTAGCATGCATGTAGCATGCATGTAGCATGCATGTAGTATGTATGTAGCATGCATGTAGTATGTATGTAGCATGCATGTAGTATGTATGTAGCATGTATGTAGTATGTATGTAGCATGTAGTATGTATGTAGCATGCATGTAGTATATATGTAGTATGTATGTAGCATGTAGTATGTATGTAGCATGCATGTAGTATGTATGTAGCATGTAGTATGTATGTAGTATGTATGTAGTATGTATGTGGTATGTATGTAGCATGTAGTATGTATGTAGCATGCATGTAGCATGCATGTAGTATGTATGTAGCATGCATGTAGCATGCATGTAGTATGTATGTAGCATGCATGTAGCATGCATGTAGTATGTATGTAGCATGCATGTAGTATATATGTAGTATGTATGTAGCATGTATGTGGTATGTATGTAGCATGTAGCATGCATGTAGCATGCATGTAGTATGTATGTAGCATGCATGTAGTATGTATGTATGTATGTAGTATGTATGTAGCATGCATGTAGTATGTATGTAGTATGTATGTAGCATGCATGTAGTATGTATGTATGTATGTAGTATGTATGTAGCATGCATGTAGTATGTATGTAGTATGTATGTAGCATGCATGTAGTATGTATGTAGTATGTATGTAGTATGTATGTAGCATGCAGTATGTATGTAACATGTATGTAGCATGTATGCAGTATGTATGTAGTATATATGTAGTATGTATGTAGCATGTAGTATGTATGTAGCATGCATGTAGTATGTATGTAGCATGCGTGTAGTATATATGTAGCATGTAGTATGTATGTAGCATGCATGTAGTATATATGTAGTATGTATGTAGCATGTAGTATGTATGTAGCATGCATGTAGTATATATGTAGTATGTATGTAGCATGTAGTATGTATGTAGTATGTATGTAGTATTTTTTTTTTTTTTTTTTTAACATTTAACACATTAGCCGGATGATGGGACTACTACTGTCCCATCATTGGCTAATGTGTCAATCACTGTCATGGTAGCAGGCATTGCCAGATGGGACTTGTAGTCCCATCGGACGATGCTTGCACAGACCCCCGGACATCAGCACAGCCCCCCCGGCAGGCCGGCACAGCCCCCCAGCAGGCCGGTACAGACCCCCACAGGGTGCACAGACCACCGGCAGGCCGGCACAGCCCCCCGGCAGGCCGGTACAGACCCCCACAGGGTGCACAGACCACCGGCAGGCCGGCACAGCCCCCCGGCAGGCCGGTACCGACCCCGGGCAGTCCACACAGCCCCCCGGCAGGCCGGCAGAGACCCCCGGAAGGCCCGAAATGACGGCGCATCATGATGCGCACACACCGCGCATCATGATGACGTCAGGCCGTCAATCAACTTTGAACTTCCGATTCCGATGCCGAATTCCGATATTGAAAAAATATCGGAAGTCGGTATCGGAATTCCGATACAGCAAGTATCGGCCGATACCCGATACTTGCGGTATCGGAATGCTCAACACTACTCATAACTCATACTGTATGTCTCTAGTCAGTCAAAGGTATGGAAAAAAACCCTGTGGGAGCCACACCTGGTTCATTTTAATGAATGTGAGCTTGTCGACGTTTGTTGTAGACAGGAGAATCGACCTGTCTGTGATCACACCCCCTGCTGTGCTAAACACACATTCCAAAAGTATACTTGCTGCAGGGCAGGCCAGCACCTCCAAGGCTTAAAAGGCAAGCTCAGGTAATGTGTCCAATTTGGAGAAAAAGATAAATTTCAGCTCACCTCTTGTAAGTTCGTAAGAACTATTGAAAAGCTCTGAGCGCGGACACGTCTCTGCCAGGACGTATAATGACTCCAAGAAGAGGAAGAAAGGTCCAGCTCCAGAAATTTAAAATCCAGGATTTTTATTGTATCATGTTTAAAATACATTCATGGCTGCTTGTGATCAAGTAACGGCAACAAAGTTCACCGCATGGGGATATTCTCCAGGTCTCTGTACGCGTTTCGAGCACAAATGCTCTTAGACTGAGTCTAAGAGCATTTGTGCTCGAAACGCGTACAGAGACCTAAATGCGTACAGAGACCTGGAGAATATCCCCATGCGGTGAACTTTGTTGCCGTTACTTGATCACAAGCAGCCATGAATGTATTTTAAACATGATACAATAAAAATCCTGGATTTTAAATTTCTGGAGCTGGACCTTTCTTCCTTTTTCTTGGGGTCCAATTTGGAGACCCAGAAGTTAAATGGGTGAGACCCATCATTCAGTACATGTAGATGTGTGTACAAATACTTTTCTACTATGTTGTTGAAACGCTGCCTCCTGTTAATATGTACCATATCAGATGGTGGTGCCATTCCATGCTGAAGATTTTCCACATTTTGGCCATGCTAACCCTCCCTCCTGAGTTGATACCGATGCCCCAGCTGTATTGGCAACTTCCTCCTCCTTCTCTAACTTGTTCTTCTACTGTGTGGTCAGGTGGGAATGCTATCAGTAGTGTGTCTACCCACATTTTCCAATCATGCTCCAGTGACGGACGTAAGGATGGTAGATTGTTCTTGTAGCGGGGATCTAGCAGGGTGACCACCTAGTAATCAGCACTGGTAACATTAAGGGCAACACAGCAGCATGTATTGACTCACTTCTGCCAGGCTGCCCAGAGGTAACAACAAGCTGTCCTCAGTGGAAGGTGTATCATCTGTGTCCTCTGTATCCCCCCAACCATGCGCCAGTGATGCCCTTGAACTACTTTGAGTGCCATGATTCCACCTCATCCTCCTCCAAAACTGTCCCTTGGCTGGACCGTTGTCTACTTGGCTGCTGTTGGTACAGGAACCCACCCTCCAAGTCATGTGTGGACGACTGGCCTGATAATGGTGTGAATGGTCCTTGTTCCTTCTCCTCTTCCTCCTGTGCCACCACTTCATCCATCAGCACCTGAAGCGTTTTTTCAAGCAAGCATAGAGGTGGCATCATCAGCGTTGGCAATGTTGGTGGAGTATTGGAAGTAGCGCATCACGACACATATATGGCGCATGGAGGCCCACTCGGTGGTGAAGTGGTGTTGTTCCAAAGAGCGACTCACACATGCATGCTGAAGCTGAAACTCCACTATTGCCTGCTGCTGCTCGCACAGTCTCTCCAACATGGAGTACATCGCATATGAGGTGGTGAGCGAGAAGGTAGAAGTGACAGCGCAGACAGGCAAGCAGCAGCTGGATGAAAACGCAGAAAGTACGCACAGACGTCATCGCACATCACCAGACTGGGCTTGAGAGTTTTTTTTTTTTTTTCTATTTGAGGAGTGGTATATATAAATACATTATTCTATTTTCTACGTTGTTATGAGCTCTGTATAACAAAAATTACAGCTTTTCATGAGAAAATAAATTTATCATCCTTATGGTTCATTTAAGTATCTATACTGTAATTTAGCATTAGTGCTCATATATTATGGATACAATGTCCTGCCATTTTATAGATGCTTTCTAGTTCAGTTTGAACGTTAGGATTAATTCATTGTTCACACATTGATTGGAAAATAACTGTTTTCATATACAGTGGGGCAAAAAAGTATTTAGTCAGTCAGCAATAGTGCAAGTTCCACCACTTAAAAAGATGAGAGGCGTCTGTAATTTACATCATAGGTAGACCTCAACTATGGGAGACAAACTGAGAAAAAAAAATCCAGAAAATCACATTGTCTGTTTTTTTTTTTTTCATTTTATTTGCATATTATGGTGGAAAATAAGTATTTGGTCAGAAACAAAATTTCATCTCAATACTTTGTGATATATCCTTTGTTGGGCATGACAGAGGTCAAACGTTTTCTGTAAGTCTTCACAAGGTTGCCACACACTGTTGTTGGTATGTTGGCCCATTCCTCCATGCAGATCTCCTCTAGAGCAGTGATGTTTTTGGCTTTTCGCTTGGCAACACGGACTTTCAACTCCCTCCAAAGGTTTTCTATAGGGTTGAGATCTGGAGACTGGCTAGGCCACTCCAGGACCTTGAAATGCTTCTTACGAAGCCACTCCTTCATTGCCCTGGCGGTGTGCTTTGGATCATTGTCATGTTGAAAGACCCAACCACGTTTCATCTTCAATGCCCTTGCTGATGGAAGGAGGTTTGCACTCAAAATCTCACGATACATGGCCCCATTCATTCTTTCATGTACCCGAATCAGTCGTCCTGGCCCCTTTGCAGAGAAACAGCCCCAAAGCATGATGTTTCCACCACCATGCTTTACAGTAGGTATGGTGTTTGATGGATGCAACTCAGTATTCTTTTTCCTCCAAACACAACAAGTTGTGTTTCTACCAAACAGTTCCAGTTTGGTTTCATCAGACCATAGGACATTCTCCCAAAACTCCTCTGGATCATCCAAATGCTATCTAGCAAACTTCAGACGGGCCCGGACATGTACAGGCTTAAGCAGTGGGACACGTCTGGCACTGCAGGATCTGAGTCCATGGTGGCGTAGTGTGTTACTTATGGTAGGCCTTGTTACATTGGTCCCAGCTCTCTGCAGTTCATTCACTAGGTCCCCCCGCGTGGTTCTGGGATTTTTGCTCACCGTTCTTGTGATCATTCTGACCCCACGGGGTGGGATTTTGCGTGGAGCACCAGATCGAGGGAGATTATCAGTGGTCTTGTATGTCTTCCATTTTCTAATTATTGCTCCCACAGTTGATTTCTTCACTCCAAGCTGGTTGGCTATTGCAGATTCAGTCTTCCCAGCCTGGTGCAGGGCTACAATTTTGTTTCTGGTGTCCTTTGACAGCTCTTTGGTCTTCACCATAGTGGAGTTTGGAGTCAGACTGTTTGAGGGTGTGCACAGGTGTCTTTTTATACTGATAACAAGTTTAAACAGGTGCCATTACTACAGGTAATGAGTGGAGGAAAGAGGAGACTCTTAAAGAAGAAGTTACAGGTCTGTGAGAGCCAGAAATCTTGATTGCTTGTTTCTGACCAAATACTTATTTTCCACCATAATATGCAAATAAAATGAAAAAAAACCAGACAATGTGATTTTCTGGATTTTTTTTCCTCAGTTTGTCTCCCATAGTTGAGGTCTACCTATGATGTAAATTACAGACGCCTCTCTTCTTTTTAAGTGGTGGAACTTGCACTATTGCTGACCGACTAAATACTTTTTTGCCCCACTGTACATTGAACCATATAAGCACCAATTGTAACAGACAGTACTTTTTTGTATTAGTATTTATTTTTTCATGTTTTTTCTATTTTTTTTATTTACTTTGATCATTAGCTCATTAATTGGGTATTACTGATCCGGTTTTTCAGGTCCATTTGTGTGTCTACCCACTAAATTATTAGAATTAATTTTTACCAATTTGTCAATAATGTTAATAAAGACTGAATTTTAAATTTATTTGGCATATACTTCTTGTAATTTATAGGTTTACTGGTTGTGCTGAAGTTGGTGGTGCAGGTGTTACACTGTCCTAAGGAAGCGGAATAGGAGGAGGAAGCAACATGGACAGAGAAACATCCATCAATTCTTCGTAGTGGTAGGACATGCGCCAGAATGCATTCTGCTTCAGGCCCAACTGCCATTACATTTACCCAGTGGTCAGTTAGGGAGATACAATGTCCCTGCCCATGCTTACTGGTCCACGTATCGGTGGTCCACATTTCGTCATAATCAGAGATGTGCTGTAGTGGTCCGCTGACCATGTGCACTAGTCCTTCCACGTACTCCTCCTCAAACTGGACAGCATCAGTGCACTCAATCTTCCACTCCGGTGGGCAAGGGCAAGATGGATAGCCCACGGATCCCCAGCCAACGGAGTCATCAAAAAGCAGAAGTGACTGCTGCGCGACTTGGGGCTCAGAATGCTTCATTGATTTGCCAGGGGGTGAGGTGGAAGCCAGATGACTTTGGTCCGCAAGTGCCAACTCTGCGCTTTCAGCAGCAGACCAGGTGGAAGATAATGCAAAGGAACTGGAGGCATTCTCACCCATCCAGTCTAAAACCTCCTCAACATGGTCAGGCCTCAAAATTCGTTCAGCGGTACTCAGGACTACGAAATTACTCAGAACATCCTGTCTTCTGTGTGCACCAGAGGAAGGTGTTTCATTTGGGCATGTAGCAGGTACGGAACGACCACATCCTTTCCCCCAACAGTTACATCACAACCACTAGCAGCACCACATCCACGTTCCCTATTTGATGCTCTCCTCATTTTTTTCAACCCTAAAAAATGCACAGTAGAGAAGAGAAAGTGCCCAGCAGATTATTACACTGTTGGGGTCCTCTGCACCAGGCTGTCATGGCACTGTGCACGAGGCTCTTATGGCACTGTGCACCAGGCTGTTATGGTACTCTACAAAAGGCTGATATGGCACTCTAAACCATTCTGTTATGGCACTGTGCACCAGGCTGTCAGGGCATGCTGCACCAAGCTGTAAGAGCACACTACAAAAGGCTGTTAAGGAACTGTGCACTAGGCTGCTAGAGCACACTGCACCAGGTTGTTGGAGCATGCTGCACCAGGCTGTTATGGCATTCTACACTAGACACTGAGTAAAATGGCGGCGCAACCTATGATCCAGCGTTTATACAGGCCGAGTCACGTGTTATGCTGGCTAATCTGTCACGGGTGTGTAAGAGGCTGCAGACCGTCGCTCTGCATCTGACTGCAGAAGGTCTCAGCAGTTTGCTCTGCAGACTTCTTCCTGGTCCTTCTGACTCTAGGACCCAGTGGCAGCCTTCCCCCAGCTCTAGTTGACACACCTGGACTGGGGTGTTTATATCTCTCAGCTTGCTGCTGGCAGTGATTTTTCTATTTCCATTTCCCCGTTGAGGCTTGGAGCTATAGCAGTCAGCTATCTTCCTCTTTGGCATTGCTGAAGGACCTCTGTGCTACATCTGAGTCTACTCAAGCTAACTACCCCCCTTGTTTGTGTATCCTATCTGTCTTTAGTGGTAGTGGAGATTGACTAGTTTTTCATCCTGTCCTTCCCTATGCAGGTCTTATCACCAGGGTCAGGCAGGGTTTAAGTATCCTGCTCTGCTATAGGTGTGGAATCTATATAGGGGCACTTAGGGCAGACAGGGTGACTATAGATCTGCCTAGGGATCTCCACTCCCCCTTCCCCTAGTGTTGGGTTCCCTTCCCCTTATCCCTTCGTGTTGCACTTAGTCTTTCCTACACTGTGCGTGTCAATCATAGCGATGCCAATACTTGGCATGAGTGTAATAGCTCTAGAAAATCCAACAGCCTAAAATCTTGTTGATTGGTTGCGCTGCAGCCCGCAGCCTTTTAGCAAACTTTGACACCGAACCCGAACAGCAAAACAGATGTCTGGGAAAAAGTCCATGTTCGGAGTTCAGCACTGGACACTAGGTGTCTGGTACTAACCCCGAACTTCATCCCTATCCATACTCCATATATGGGACATGAAAGACACAATTAGTACATTTTAAATAATTCACATATTTTCGGGTACAATATTTTTTAGTATTTAATGGATTCATACTTGGCAGCAAATCACCTTAAAGTATACCTGTCATTTGTTTGGCAGTTTAAAATTAATGCTTAATACTATATAACAAATTTTGCCTTTATTTTTATAATTGTTGTGCCTTTGCTGGCTGCCTGATTCTCTGGCAGAGCTGCTTGAAGTTTTCTCAAGAACAGGGATTGTAGCGGCAGAGCCTCCAGCACCATGTAGTCCAACTTCCTTTCCCATAGTTCCCACAATGCACTGCTTGAATTTGCGCTGCTGATTTACTATCAGAAACAAGTGAAATAGACCAGAAGTGCTAATGTGCTATAAGAAACAAGGAGGCAAGTGGAAAATATTTGGAAAGTCGGCATACACAGCAAACATGTGTAGGGTTGGAGTGCTGATATGATTTGATGATTGAAAAGGTGAGAGAAAATATCTGTGCTGAGCTCTACAGTTAAAGCACCACTCCAGTGTTTTTTTATTTCCGTGCTGGAGGGGTGCTGCTAATGTAAGCTGCCTGAGCCTAGTATTATACTTACTAGCCACCATCTTCAGTTCTTCCTGGTACCGCGCAAGTCCCACGCAGAAAGCAGAGGTAATGGTCACAAACTCTCAATGCAAGACATTCATTGTGGCCTTGATCAGCCTCTCATAGTCTTACATTGATCTATGACTTTCTGGATCACTCCAGCAGTGCACAAACTGCTGGAGACCTACAGGAACAGCGCTGATAGAAAGATGACGCTGGCGGCTAGTATTAGATTAAGTTCAGGGAAAGTAGATTGTAGCATCAGTCCAGTGCTGCATTAGTACAAAAAATGGAGTGTTGCTTTAAATATTATGTACAGTGGATTGCAAAAGTATTCACCCCCTGGCATTTTTCATGTTTTGCTACCTCATAACCTGGAATTTCACTGTGTATTTTTAGGGTTAGCATCAGTTCATGTAAAGAACATGCCTACAATTGTGAACATTTGATTTTCTTTTTATTGTAAAGCAAACAACAAATAGGATAAAATAACTGAAAAGTTCAGTGTTCATAACTATTCACCCCACCTAAAGTCAGTATTTTCTAGATCTTCTTTTTGTGGCAATTAGAGCTGCAAGTTGCTTTGGATAAGTCTGGGCTTTCCACATCTTGCCACTGGGATTTTTGCCCATTTCTCAAGTCAAAACTGCCCCAGCTTCTTCAAGTTAAATGGTTTCTTGTGATGACCAGCAACCTTCAAGTCTGACCACAGATTCTCAATTGGGTTAAGGTCTGGGCTTTGACTAGGCCACTCCAAAAGATTTGCACTTTTCCCCTTAAACCACTCAATTGTTGCTTTAGCAGTTTGCTTTGGGTGATTGCCTTGTTGGAAGGTGAATTTCCGTCCCAGTCTCAAATCACTGACAGACTGAAACAGGTTTTTCTCAAGAATATCTCTGTTTTGCGCCATCTTTCTTTCACTTGACTCAGACCATTTTCCCTGCCCCTGCTGACAAAAAACATCCCCAAAGCATCATGTTGCTACCACCATGTTTCACTGTGGGGCGGGTGTTGTTGGGATGATGACCTGTGTTGGTTTGGTGCCAGACATAGCATTTACCTTGGCGGCCAAAAAGTTCACCAACTTGCTGATGCATCATCCACAAATTGGATTTCAAAAATATTTAAGCACAGTTCGTAATGTAACAAAATAGGACGCCAAGGACGGTGAATACTTTTGCAAGACACTGTATACCGTATTTTTCGCTTTGTAAGACGCACTTTTTTCCACCAAATTTGAGGGGAAAATAGGGGTGCGTCTTACAATGTGGATATACCTTATTTGTGCTGCTGCTGCGGGTGTCCTGTGATTGCCACCGCCGTGCTCTGTCCCCCGGTGCTGCTGGGTGCTGCCACCACCGTGCTCTGTACCCCGGTGCTGCCGCCGTCACGCTCTGTCCTGTGCTGCATGGGGGGGCTCTGCTGTTCCATCCATGCTTGCTTGCCCTGTGCGGTGGATTGCTTTCGGGAAAATGGCCGCCGCACAAGCGCAGATGGAGATCTCGACACTGAAATCTCATCTCCCAAGATTTCAGTGCCGAGATCTCCATCTGCGCTTGCGCGGTGGCCATTTTCCCGGAAGCAATCCACCGCACAGGGCAAGCAGGCATGGATGGAATGGCAGAGCCCCCCTTGCAGCATGGGAGAGAGCGCGGCGGCGGCGGCAGCACCGGGGACAGAGTGGGTGGTAGCACCAGGGGACAGAGCGGGTGGCAGCACCAGGTACAGAGTGCGGTGACAACAACACCCAGCAACACTAGGGACATAGCACAGCGACAGCATCGGACACCCGCACATCAAAACACACCCTCACCCTAGCAGCAACGTTCCACTCCTGCCTCTTCCAGCAGCAATCCTGGGACCCCACTTCACCGCAGCCACCACCCCCGGTGAGCAATAAGATGACTGGATTCTAAGAAGCACCACCATTTTATTAAAAAAAAGTTTTTTCCTATTTTTCTCCTCAAAATTTGGGGTGCGTCTTATAATCTGGAGCGTCTTATAAAGCGAAAAATATGGTATATGATTTAGCAGAGAGCAGACTTGTGAGGACATGAAGAAAAAAGGCATCCAGCTCGCCTCCTGCCTACAGCAGAAGTAACCCTCGATGCATGGACTGCTCCTCGACAAGGCATCCAGACAGGTATAGGTAATCAAGAATGGTCCAGGGATTATTATTATTAGTAGTAATAATAATAATAATAATCATTAATAATAGTATTGGAACAATTAAAATGTCATACTCCAATTGAAAAATAGTAGAAAAACCAATGTGTTTCAAATGCAAACAAGCATACTTAGTTGTGGCATAAAACTTAAATACTAAGGATGCTTGTTTGCATTTGAAACACGTTGGTTTTCTACTATTTTTCACTTGGATTTTGAATTTTTAATTGTATCAATGAAAATACATAAAGTTGGCAGTGACCAAACAATGACCGCAAAGAAGACAAAGCCTTAATTAAAGTAATAATTTGACCTCCTGATCACCTCAAGGAATTTCAAAATCCAAACACTGTACATTGTACCATTTGTTAATAGTAATAATTGTTCTAGATTAAGGAAAGAAAATTTAGTATTTAAAGGGTACATTTTTGGCAAAGATATCAAGCAAACTGGGCTTTGTCAAGACAGGCTGCATTCAGTTAGGAAATGAGGCCGATTGGGCAAGATTTTGTCTTTCTTCATGCAGTAATTATATATTGTTACAGTTCAGAGAAGGTCAAGTATTATTTTTAGGGAAATAATTCCTGTAATAACCGTGTGAGCCAGCTCCTTGTGCATTGCACGTACAAATGGAACTTCTGTGCTATAGATACTATTTTTTGTAGTTCTTATATTCTATTTATGCTGTTTATTTTTTGACTTTTCCCAGTTATATTGTTTTATGGAAAAGATGGGTCTAAGGCCTGTTTCACACTTGCTTTTTTTTGCAGCGCGTTTTTCCCGCAAAAAAACGCATTGAAAAAAACGCATACAAATGCATACAAACGCTGCGTTTTTTTCAAGCATTTTTATGCGCATGCAGGAAAAAAACGCAGCGTTTTTGTGCGTTTGTATGCGTTTTTTGTGCGTTTGCGTTTTTTTACAGATTTTGGAAAAACCCCCCAAAAAAGAAAAAAAAAAACATTCAACAACACACAAGACCAATGGGACTTCATTGTGGGTGTGGTATGTTAATATATAGACCCTGTCTACAGTATTCTTCACATTTGCTTGATTCTTCTCGTGACCATGGATCTGCGCTGGAAGAGTTTTCACTTCAACTTGGATTTGGACATCGCGATGGCTCAGGCGTATGCAGTTGCTTGCCATGAACAAAGGAAGAGAGAGAGGGAGCGAAGACGGCAGCGGCGGCGTATGTGGATACATCCGATTGTTGAACTCCGGGAGAGCCGTGGGGCATACCACACCCTCTACAGCGAGCTCCAGGCAAACCCGGAGAAATTTATAGATTATATCCGGATGTCCCAAGAAAGTTTCAGGGATTTGCTTGCTCGTGTCCAACAATCCATCCGGAGACAGGACACACAGCTCCGTCGTGCGATTCCTCCTGAGGAACGGCTACTGGTGACATTACGGTATGTAATATTAAACCAAGGGGTGCGGTCTGATGTTTTTTTTTTAAATTTAGTATTCAAAACCTTGGGTAATTAGTTTTCGTGAATGTACTAATATTTTATTTTATAGTTTTTTAAAATAATATACATAAATATTAATTTTACTTCTTTGTCTGTTCACAGATTCCTGGCGACTGGAGAAACCCTATCTTCACTACACTTCAGTACCGTATTGGAATCTCTACCTTGTCTGGAATTGTTGCTGACACCTGCCGGGCTCTCTGGAATGTTCTTTGTCCAGAATTTCTGCCCCTGCCCACCGCTGAAAAGTGGATGGAAATTGCTGACAAATTCTGGACAGTATGCAATTTTCCCAACTGTTTGGGAGCTGTTGATGGTAAACACATACGGATCATCAAACCCAAAAGAACGGGATCTGAGTACTATAATTACAAAAAGTACTTTTCAATAGTACTCATGGCCATTGCGGATGCCGGATGTATGTTTGTAGCAGTGGACATTGGAGCATTTGGCCGTGGTAATGACTCACAGGCTTTTAAAAACTCAGACATGGGTCGGAGGTTGTATGGCAACCAATTTAATTTCCCTATGCCACGGCCTCTTCCTCACACCGAAGCTCCGCCACTGCCCTTTGTAATGGTTGGCGATGAGGCTTTTCAAATGTGCGGAAACTTACTGAAACCCTACTCCAGCCGGGACTTGGACCACACCAAAAAAATATTTAATTACAGGCTGACCAGGGCCAGAAGAACTGTCGAGTGTGCTTTTGGGATTCTTGTCTCCAGATGGCGAATTCTGGGCACGGCCATTAATCTTAAACTTGAAACAGTCGATGAGGTGGTGAAGGCCTGTGTGGTTCTACATAACTTTGTGATGGCTAAAGAGCACCCAACCTTTGAACTGGACGATGATGCTCCTAACCCATTGCCTGAATTCACTCAGCGCACACTCAGGTCATCCGTTGAAGTTGGCCAAATGAGGGACCAATTTGCGGCCTACTTTATTTCTGATGTAGGACGGGTGCACTGGCAAGATGAAATGGTGTAATGTTTTTGTTTGTTTATGGTAATAAAAAACCTTATTTGATACCATTACTGAGTGCACTATATTTTTTAAAATCCAATTAAATAAAAAACTTCCCATGTATAACTGAATTTTTTGATGTTAAACACACACCTGGGCAGGTAAATACACATATGAGTTAAAATGCAGCATTGCTAGTCTGCGTGAAATATATTGGAACGAGCAAAGCTGCAGGCCATGAATCAGGAAACCAATTTTTTTCAAGAGAAAATTGTCAAACTAGTTGAAAAAAAAGTATGTGATTTTTTCAAAACCCAACCCTCAAAACCCAACCCCACCCAATGAAAGTCAATGGGGAATACAAGTCAGCATTGAGTGGATGAATGTAATCAGCTCAATTCCAACTTTTATTTAAAATTGTGGTAGTGTATAAATAGAAAAGTTTCTAGAGTTATTACACTAGGCCTTGGAATGACTATACTAGGCCGTGGTATTTAAAATATGAGTATAGTAGGCCTTGGGCCTACTAGTATAGTCATATGTGAAATACCACGGCCTAGTATAGTCATACCAAGGCCTAGTGTAATAACTCAATTTTTACCAACTAGGATCTTGTTTCACGAAAAACAAACTGGTGAAACTTGACAAGTTTCACCAGTTTGTTTTTCATAAACCAGATTCTAGTTGGTGAAACTAGAGTTATTACACTAGGCCTTGGAATGACTATACTAGGCCGTGGTATTTCAAATATGAGTATAGTAGGCCTTGGGCCTACACTAGTATAGTCATGTGAAATACCACGGCCTAGTATAGTATTACCAAGGCCTACTGTAATAACTCGATTTTTACCAACTAGCATCTTGTTTCACAAAAAACAAACTGGTGAAACTTTTTAAGAAAGCTTATTTTTTAGACAAGTTTCAACTTTTTGTTTTTCATGAAACCAGATCCAAGTTGGTAAAACTCGAGTTATTACACTAGGCCTTGGTATGACTATACTAGTCCGTGTTATTTCACATATGACTATACTAGGCCTTGGGTTGGTTTTTAACATGTATTTACCCATCAGTGTGTGTGAGCAAACAACATTAATGAAACTTTGTAATGGTGAACCACAAATGTAAATTTATTTTTAATCACAAAAATAAACCACAAAATTATTTTTTCCGGCGTTTGGGGGCAGATGGTTTCAATTTGGGGGTGTGCAGGGAATATGCAACACTTGCAGTTGAAGACGGTGTTTGAGGGGAAGGGGCAACAAAACTTGTGGGGGAAGGTAGTCCAGTTAAGGGAATTAAACTAGGAACACTTGGAGGAGAGGAAATCTGTTCAGGTACATTTGTTGTAATGGCATGTCGCCGTAGGCTTGTGTGCCTGGACCGACTTTGGCCCAATGCCCGCCTTGATTGATTTCGCCTTGAACTTGGGGCAAATATTGAGTGTAGGTCCCCCGTCTGCTGGGGTGGCTGCTGCTGCTGAGGTGGCGGCTGCTGCTGCTGCTGAGGTGGCGGCTGCTGCTGCTGCTGAGGTGGCTGCTGCTGCTGCTCTTGGTTGGCAGTGCTCGTCCTTGCAGGAGGACTGGTGGCGGCAGTGATGGTCCAGGTTTGCGGAGTGGTGGTGGCAGGGCTACTACATGTTGTTGTAGCGGCAGGGCTGTTCCATGTTTGCCTAGTGGTGGCTGAGCTCCACGCATGCATGGGAGTGGCGGTGGTGCTCCAGACAGGAGCAGCGCTTGCCATGGTGGTGTCGGTGAAGTGACCAGCTGCACTCAGACTTGTGGTGGTGTAACGGTGGGTGTCCTGGCTTTGAATAGAGGTGTCCGTGCAGTGGTATGCAGCACAAGTCGGTAGTGAGGTGAAGCGAGTCAATGGTGGCACAGGTGGAAATGACACCACTGACTGCTGACCGTACCGATTATGCTGCATAGCCTGCAAGAAAGCATTGCTGCAGGCCTGCAGCACATTCAGCTGTTGCTCAGGACTAAGGTGTTCTGCCATGCCCTTTTCAATCTTACTAAAAAAATGGTGTGCTGGTCTGTTGAGGTCGGCCTCCAGACGGTCAAGGCGCTGTTCTACAGAATTGAAGCGGTGTTCAAAGTGGTTAAAACCACGTTCCATGAGTGCAAAACCGCTTTCAACTCTGTCGGACAGCGACTTGCGGCTGGAATTAAAGGCCTCGCTCAAATGCATAAACTCGGGCAAGACATTCCTGTCCAAGGCCCTCTGCCTCTGGCGGGTAGTGCCCGCATAACCAGTGGCAGAGACCTGGGACAGGGGAACACCTGATGGCCCAGCTTCCTGGTCACCAGCTGTGTGTGTGGCTGACCTGCAAGGTGCTTCATAGCTGTCGGATGGCTGGGACGGGTCAGAGGACGTCCGAGGAAGGACCGCTCCAGGGCCAGGTTGCAGGGTGCTGCTCCAGGTGCTGTGGAAGAAAGGAAAATCATTACTACCATGCCTTTACAAGAAGCATCAGGATAAAAATAAAAACCCAAAATTTATAATACTTACGATCTCGTGGCAAGGACCGGTCTTAGGAACTGCAACGCGTGATAGTGACGGTATTTAGTTCTGGTCCTTGACGCAGATCCACTGCGAACCTGGCCCTCAGCACGAACATCATTGTTGAAGCGGTCCTTGATCGAACGCCAACGTGTTCGGACTTTGTCCACTGTTGGGAAAAAAAAAACAGTGCCGTCAAGGACAACAGTCACTGCGGCACAATATAGCAATACAATACTCAAAGCAGTCACTGTAGAGCCCGATGACCCTGTTGGGTTTACTGCTAGAATATACCTAGCACGAAACCCAACAGTGCCGTCAAGGACAACAGTCACTGCGGCACAATATAGCAATACAATACTCAAAGCAGTCACTGTAGACCCCGATGACACTGTTGGGTTTCCTGCTAGAATATACCTAGCACGAAACCCAACAGTGCCGTCAAGGACAACAGTCACTGCGGCACAATACAGAGCAGGGAAATACTCACTAAACGCCTTTTTGGAGGATGCTGTGGCGCTGTCCCAGCCATCCATCAACGCTGCGGCCACCTCATTCCATAGCCGCCGGGTCACCACATTGTCCTTGTACAGCCGGTCACGGCTGTCCCACAACGGCGCACGCTCCTGGACCAGGCTGATGAGCTGCTCATTATCCAGGTAGACGTCTTCATCCCGTTGTGGAACCTAGACAAAACACATTCATTAGAATAATCAAATTTAAATTGATTAAAAAGTTACAAAAAAAAGAAACATAAAAAAGAGTAAAAATAGAAGATAAAAAATAAAGAACATTACAAATCATTTGATACATACATCCCGTATCACCACCGGGACTTGGCTTCGCTGCTCCTGCTCTTCGCCCTCACTAGTCCCGTCCGCAGAAGATGATGATGATGATGTCTTAAAAAAGTTGAAAAAACGTAAGAGATTTGGAGTAGCAGCAGATATACTTACCAGATGCACGAAAATAATCACCTCACGGTCTGCTTGCGCCAATTCCTGCCGCGATGGGGAATATTCGGATTCTGAAGACATACTGCATGTAAAAATAATAAAAATCATTAGTACATACATAATTTAAAAGGACAGGCATATAATGTAATATACTCACATTCTTGACGCTGAGAAGATGGGTTCCTTGGTGACTGTCTGCTCTCCAATCTGTCAGTGTAGTAGTGGCAGAGTTTTGGCAGGCACCTCCTTTATATAGACTTTTTTTTTTTTGACTTTAGAAGTTTATAACTAGTACAACAAGTGGACACCACCAAAAAAACGCAGCGCTAAAAAAACGCATACATGCGCATGCCAGTGCGCACGTATGCGCATCCATAGGCTATAATGGCCATTTTTAGCGCAAAACGTGCGCATACGTGCGCTTGCGCTTTTTTGCAGGACCAAAAAATGCAACATGTAGCGTCTGTAAAATACAAACGCACACCCCAAAAAAACGCAGCGCATGAAAATCGCATACGTGCGCATGCCAGCGCGCAGGTATGCGCACCCATGTTAAATATAGGGGAAAAAACGCATGCGCACGTATGCGTTTTTTTCAAGCGCAAAAAAACGCAAATGTGAAACCAGCCTGAGGGATAGATTGGATTTTTTTGAAAAACTACAAAGATTTTGTTTTCTGCACTTTTTATTGTTTTATTTTGAATGGGGCGAAGGGGGGGGGGGGGGTGATTTGAACGTTTACATATTTTTTAAATATTTTTAAAAACCTTTTTTTTTTTAACTTTTTGGATGCTTCAATAGTCTCCATGGGAGACTAGAAGCTGCACTTGTCTGATCGGCTTTACTACATACAGGTGATGATCAGATCGCCTGTATGTAGCAGAAATGCTCACTTACTATGAGCGCCGATCACCGTGCTCTCATAGTAATCCGGCTATGACAACCAATGAGGTCTGCTGGAAACCTCTGTCATGCCAACCCATCAGTGACCTGCAATCAAGTGACGTGGTCACCAATGGGTGGGATTTCTGGCGCGCTTCCCGGAAATCAGAGATTGACAGCGGCATTTAACGGGTTAACAGTGGCGGGTGGATCGCGATTCCACCCGCGGCTCTTAGAAGCACATGTCAGCTCTTCAAAACAGCTGACGTGCCAGGAAAGATGTGGGCTCAGCGCCAGAGCCCACATCAAAGGGATGGAGTCCGACGTGGGCATACTGTTACGCCCAACGTTGGAAAAGGGTTAATGGAGCGCTTCAAATAAACAAACAATACATATGAGCAAAATATACCCACCTGTTCCTGCTCCTGAGCCATCGTCTAAAGTAGGCCACTTCTGGCCAGTCCTTGCTCAAGCAGTACGATGCAATGATGTCATCACATCGCCTGCATCACAACTACTACAGTGGTTGGCAGGTCGTGGAACTGACTACTCCCTTGCCTCTGCTGAACCTCTCAGAAAAAGCTGTTAGTATAACATCCACTTCTGG
The DNA here is from genome assembly GCF_039654945.1 of Dendrobates tinctorius. Taxonomy (NCBI): domain Eukaryota; kingdom Metazoa; phylum Chordata; class Amphibia; order Anura; family Dendrobatidae; genus Dendrobates; species Dendrobates tinctorius. Next base: position 121,560,450 of record NW_027361690.1, on the reverse strand, counting down.
AGAATCAATTGGTTCCCACCTTTAAAGGGGTTTTCCCACGAACAAAGTTAATGTTAATCAACAGATCTTGGAATAATAATTTCCACAATTAGATATGTTTAAAAAAATGTTCCTGTGTTGAGATAATGTTAGGCATGTTCCCCTGCTGTGTCTGACTGAACAGGAACATGATCTGATCATACCACATCTCCTGGGAAGAGGAGGATGCAAAAGAGAGTATACAGACATTGCAACATGGAATCACAGCTCATTCTTTCTTTGAGGTAAAACATTGTTTAAAAATAGGCAGTGAAATGTTTTACCTCACAAGAAGAATCATCTGCAATCCCATGCTGAATTGCCTGTACACTCTGCCCAGGAGCTGTGGTATGATCAGATCGTGTCCCTGTACGGTCAGACACAGCCATTACACAGTACACAGCAGGGGCACATTTATAAGATTATCTCAGCACAGGACAGTTTTTTTGGATTTTTCAGTAACAGGCAGCACTAGGGACTGACTTCATGGAGGAAAGCCATCTCTCCTCTCCTGTGCAGGGACAGCACAGTGCTTACTTGTGCCGATACAGAAAGGCGAGGGGAAGGAGTGGGTGACTGATTTAAAGGCCTGCTGCTTAGGACAGAATTATCAGATGGTAACTCTTGCCCTGATCTAAATGCTTTTCTGTTGACACTAGAGTTTGGTGCCATCCCCGATATTCTGCCTTCAGGCACGCTGACACGATGTGCAATCCAGCATACAGCATAAACCACAGCTCTGTCTTCCAAAATAAGCAGACTGTTCTCTGTAGTCTAACTTGTTTGTTTGTGAAGAGTATAGAACATGCACGGTAAAACTACAAGGAATACAAATAACATGCATAAGTATTGGGCAGATGATCACAGCTAACACAATCACAGAAGTATACATTGTGATACAAACATTACATAGGAATACATTAGTTTATGATTACATTTACTGAGAACTGGTAACTAAAGGGTTAATGACACCTCTTGGCTGCTAGACAGTAAATAACACCTCTCTGAATCACTGCATTACAAGAAAGATTAAGCTTACCAGATATGCTTTAAGCGGATAACGAATTCAAGTTGGAAAATTAAGATGGAGGACAGGTAAACACGTGCATCCTATGATATACACAGAAGCAAAATGGCCCTTCTTCATCCCAGAATGCATTGCTTCCTTCCCACAAAGCACTGCTTCAATCCCATAGTAAATACAAATGGCAGCACAAAAAGCTGGAAAGCCATAAAATCATATTTTAAAACATCAAATGGGTGAACATATCAGCTCTTTACAAGGACAGTGCAGGACACACTGCAAATATATATGTAACCCGAAAGAACAAGCAATGAAACAAAGTTCAAAGTCATATGGTAAAATTACCAAATCTTTATTAACAAACCAGGTAAAGAACAATGTGGTTAACAAGTGACATATGAACAAGCAATAGAATCTCTTTGAATGCATTGTAATATTTTTCATCGACTGGAGTTTTGTTTCCTTCCTATGCCCAGTCCCAATAATAAAAAGCCCCAATAAGAATAAAACTTTATTTATGCCGAACCAATTCTTTTTTTTTTTTCACTTCTATCAAACTGCTGTCATCAGCTTGATAAGACATGATAGAGATAGGATCTTTGAAGTTGTGGGTGGTGATGACTTGCACCATCACAACTGATGTGGAAAGTTTTGCTGCACTTACCCAAACAGCAATTTTTGTAATGCGATAAGAAATGTATACATTTTAAGGTTGTCATTCTTGCACTGTTTTCTGTATTAGTCAGGGGCAGGTACAGATAGAAGATGCCCCGGGCAAGAACAATATAAGGGCCCTCTGCCATCCAGGCGCTCATCGTAATGCACAGTGTCACCTGACTTGATGGTGGTAGTGGCCCCCTTACCTCTTTGGCTTCTGGTTGAACCAATAGTATGTCTGCCCCTGGTTGGAGTATTTTCATTTTTGTGACGTTGTTCTGTGGCTATTTTCCTTTTTGTCTCCTTTATGGTCCATCTTGTGATATATCACCACAATGATTGATTAGACTTTGACTGTTGTTCTTTTTTTATTCTAATGATCATAGATCAGAAGAAGTCCACACAAGATGGCTACATCCTTATGGCCAATACACAAGCAGAAATGGAAGAATGGGTGAAAGCTATCAAAAGAGCGTCCGGGTTCCCATCAGGAGGTAAAGCTAAATAAAATCTCAATAACTAAACATTTTTTGGTACTTGGGAAGTGAATAAACATGTGGCTGAGTAAATGTAATTCATTTCCGTTAGGGCTCATTCAGACTAGAATATTATTATTATACATTTTTATAGCGCCATTTATTCCATGGTGATTTACATGTGAAAAGGGGCAAATATAGACAAGTACAATAAACATGAGCAATACAAGACACACAAGTACAGAAGGAGAGAGGACCCTGCCCGCAAGGGCTCACAGTCTACAGGGGATGGGTGAGGATACACTAGGAGAGGATAGAGCTGGTTGTGCGGCGGTTCAGTAGACTGAGGATCACTGCAGGTTATATATAGGCTTGTCGGAAGAGGTGGGTCTTCAGGTTCTTTTTGAAGGTTTCTATGGTAGGCGAGAGTCTGAGGTGTTTGGGTAGAGAATTCCAGAGTATGCGGGAAGCAAGGGAGAAGTTTTGTATGCAGTTGTGGGAAGAAGAGATAAGAGGAGAGTAGAGAAGGAGATCTTGAGAGGATCGAAGGTTGCGTGTGGGTGAGTACCGGGAGACCATGTCACAGATGTATGCAGGAGACAGGTTGTGGATGGCTTTGTATGTCATAGTTAGGGTTTTGAACTGGAGCCTCTGGATGATAGGAAGCCAGTGAAGGGCTTGGCATAGGGGAGAGGCTGGGGAATAACGAGGAGACAGAATGTAATGGTCCCTGTGCTGTCCGTATGCAAAACTGACAGCAACCAGATCGCACGCTGACCAACACAAATCAATGTGGTTCACTTATCTGATTCTGGCCTTAATAAAATACACCCGCTATTTACAAATCTCACTATGTTGATAAATGTGATGCCACACCTCTACTAGGAATGGAGGGCCCTTGTTTGCAGAGTCAGATAATTATTATATATACATTTACAATTCTATAAACGTTTATGGTGAGTGATCTTTATTCTTTCTTACTATACCATTTACTTAAAAAAAAATGTTGAGGGCATGATTTTGTGTCACTTACTAATATATAAGTATTACAGGTTCTCCTCCTGCTCTGGTTAGTTCAGCCTCCTCACAGTCAACACAGTTCTCCTGTCCACACAATGGTGACCAGACCTGTCCATCAGACTCCTCCAATGGAAAAACACTGCACATGGGAAAGCTGTTTTTCCATTAGAGGAGGCCATGGACAGTTCTGGTCACATGCCCCTTTATCGGCCGTCATTTTGTGCACAGGAGCGCTGCACAGTCTGTGAGAAGGCTGCACTAACCGGAGCAGGAGGAGAACCGGTAATACATATATATTAGTAAGGCCTCTTTCACACATCAGGTTTTCGCCGTCAGGCGCGATCCGGCACTTTTGACAATAACCAGATCCGGCGAAATGCAATGCCGGATCCGGTTTCCCCCCCATTAACTTGCATTTGCGCCGGATCGCGCCGGATGGCCATGCGTTTCATCCGGTTTTCGCCGGATCCGGCAATGTGTCGCAATCCGGCGTCTGGAAAAAACGGCTACTGTAACGTTTTTTGTCTCCGGCGAAAAAGCCGGTCACGCCGGATCCGTTTTTTTGGGTCTGAGCATGCTCAGTAGCTCTGCCCACAGCACACATATATAAAAGCATGACAGTGGGACCCTCAGCCACACCCAACATGCCACCAAAGACAGCAACCAGGCGCAGGAGAAGGCAGGAGACCACTGCAGCACCATCAGCACCACCACCACCCCAAATGGAGCAGGAAAGGGAACATGCAGAACAACGCGAGGGGAGTACAGCAGCAGATGAGAGACGGTAATTATCAAATCCCCCAATCCTCAAAACTAGGGCCATGGAATATCAACATATTCATTGGCCCTTTGTTTCTCTTTATTCAACAGCCGCCCAAGAGATGCAGCAGCAGCAGTAGCAGCACTGGCAGCAGCAACAGCAGCAGCACCACCCACAGCCATGGAGTCTGGCCAGCAACATGACAGCACATCTTCTTCTGGGAGCCCTCCCTCGCATCGTCAGCGTTTGACGGTAAGTTTTTATTTCCAAAATCCATCATCTCTGTAATATATGTCTATTCATTGGCTTTTATTTCAAAACAGGAATCACAAGCTGAAGAGGAGCTCTCAGAAGAAGAAGGAAGGGGTGGACAGACACCTGGAGTGGGCTCACAATTGGTAAGATTTTTGCATCAAACGCAGAAACACAACATCACACTACACACAACACATAGAAAACAATGTACCGCAGACCACACACAGCAAACAAATGCCAACATCCAAACACATAAATTTTTTTCTTTTCTTCTCTAGTCTTCCCAATCTGGTGCTCGGCCAAGAAGTCCTCGCAGTGCCTCCCAGGGTCGTCGGCGACAGCAACGCGGCGGTCACCAGCGTGTAAGTATAATATTTAAGTTAAATTTTGGTACACTTTTTATTTCATGACTTAAGTGTGGTGAATAATTTTGCTATTTTTCTATTTTACTTTAACAGCCTTCACAGCGTGCTCCCGACTCAGACGGTGAGGATGGAGGAATTGATGTTGACCACCTCATCGATCTCGTCAGAGAAAGGGAGCCGCTATGGAATATGGCTGACCGCCGCCATGCTGACCTGATTGTTACCCGACGACTCTGGGACGAAATCTGTTCGCTCCTTGTGGGCCGCTGGGAGGACCTCGATGCTCGGGCCCAGATTAAAGAGCGTAAGTATATACAGTACCGGTTGCTTGATGTAAACCAGTGTTTCCCGAACTCCAGTCCTCGTGGTCCCCACGGATCATGTGTTCAGGATTTCTATTTACTATGGAAATCCTGAAAACATGACCCCTGGGGACCATGAGGACTGGAGTTTGGGAAACACTGATGTTGTATACTAACCACTTTGTCCTTTCTCGTTTCAGGGGAGAGAATTGTGAAGCGGTGGCGGTCTGTGAGCGATTGTTTCAAGAAGGAGTTCAATAAAGAGATGCGGGCCCCGAGTGGATCTGGAGGACGCAGGAGCAAGTACAAGTACGCACGAGCCCTGTCGTTCCTCCGGGATACAATGGTCACCAGAAGGTAAATATTACACACCACATGTGACAAAAAAATGTTTAGAAGTAACAATTTTTTTTCAGCCAGGGCCATGCCATGTCACGATTTTAATTGTTTTTTTTTTTCTCTTTATTCCACAGCACGGTGAGCAGCACTCGGGAGCCTGCACGATTGGACCCTTCTGAGGCGATCCCTGAGGAGACCGGCACCGAGGGACACTTCGACCGCCCCGGTACATCTGCACCTTCCCAGCCTTCCCACACATTCGACCCATCTGTCCCATCCACCAGCACAGGAGCATCGTGGCAGCCTACATTACATGAAGCTGCTGGTGAGGAGATCGCTTTCCCTTTACCCCACCCTTCTGCCCCTGCCACCTCTAGTACACCTGCGGGTACTGGGCGGCAGCGGCAGAGGGGTCAGGAAAAGACTTATGCGCCAGAGTTCTTGCATCTGAATGCATCTTTCCAGAACTGTCTCAAAGTCTTGTCAGAGCAAATCTCCGCAGGCTTTCAGCAGATCAGCTCCAGCATTCTGGAGGTGAAGACACTTCTGCAAACCATGCATTCAGAAGCAAGATCTTCGCCAAACCACACCTTTTTTAAGGTCTGTTGTGAAGCGCATGGAAACGCTCTCTCCTACCCAGCAGATGCATGTAATGCATTCATGCCACGGTTCTCTCCAGCACGTTACCTCCCAACCTCTTCCTCCCACCCCAGTAGTTCCTCCACCTGCACCCCCTCCAGCCACTTTCCATCCTCCCCCTCCTATTACATACCAGCAACCTCCCCAGTACCAGCAACCTCCCCAGTACCAGCAACCTCCCCAGTACCAGACATCTCCCCACTTCCAGCAACCTGCCCCATACCAAACTCCTTCCCCATACAACTTTCCATCAACATCATCTGCTCCTACAGTCCCTGCCCAACCCTCCACTCCACCGCCCACCATCTCTTCTGCCTCCCACATGTCCACCCATTCTCTAGCTTTTTCCACACCTTCACCTCTAACTGTTCCTTCCCCACCACGATCCCAGTCCTCTCTCCACACTCCCAGTGTCGAAGTGTCCCGCAGCCCCTCCAGCAGTATTTCCACCCCACACTACACAGATTTGTAATGTGTGTTTTTTAATAAAAATGCCCATTGGGTTTAAAACCTTTATTAAAAAAGTTTTCTTCACTTTAAAAACATTTTACAAAAAAAATAAATATTTTAAATAAAAGTTAAATTATCGTTTTACAATGGTTGTCTGTCATTTCTTTCTGCGGCGAAATATGTTTAAAAAAAAGATTAAATACAGGGTATTTCAAAGGTAAAAAGGTATTCAAAACCAGGTATATAACTGTGGGTAAATTTTACCTTTTTGCCACACTTGTGTTCCTAGTTGTGTTTGAAGCAAAGTATTTCACCTAAAAAGTTGTGTTTATTGTTGGTGATTTCCTAACAATGTACACAACTTTTGTTAAAAGGTGAAATACTTTGCATAAAACACAACCAGGTACACACCTGTGGCCTAAAGGTAAAAATATTAAGACCATGACAAGATAGCCAACTTTGGTTGGCAAAGGTATATACTGTTGGTCCAGAAGGTACACAAGTTTGGTTAGGGCACAAATCTTTCACACTCTGTCATCCTGCCAGTGTACTCTGCCTTGAGGTGACATAAAGTATAGTGCAAAATTGTCCCTCATTACTGAAACCGTCACAGAACTTCTAGTGGTAATGTCATGGTAATCTTGCAAGGTGGTTTCTTCAGAGGTGTTCTCAATGGAAATGGGTTCCTTGCAGATAACAAAATTGTGGGGTATCACGCAAGCTTTGATCACCTCGTCCACAGTTTCTGTCTTGAGGTTGATCGCAGTCAATAGGACCCGCCATTTGGCTGTCAGAATACTAAAGGTACATTCAACCATTCTTCTTGCTCTTGTGAGGCGGTAATTAAAAATGCGTTTTGTTCTTGACAATCCTCTGCTACCGTACGGTTTCAAAAGGTGTTCTGACAGCTGGAAGGCTTCATCCCCTACACAGACAAATGGCATAGGTGGACCAGATGTTTGCGGCAGCGGTCTAGGTGGTGGGAACTGGAAGGTGTTTCCATACAGTTTACGCCCCATGGCAGACAGTTTGAAAACTTGAGAGTCATTGGAGCGGCCATAGGCCCCAATATCAACAGCAATAAATTTGTATTCCGCGTCAGCGATGGCCATGAGGACAATTGAAAAATATTTCTTGTAATTGAAATATTCCGATCCCGATTCGGCTGGCTTTACAATGCGGATATGTTTCCCGTCCACAGCGCCCAAGCAGTTGGGAAACTGACATATCTGTTGAAACTTTTCTGAAATTTCAATCCACCTCTCTGTTGTGGGCTCTGGTAAAAACTCTTCCGCTAAGGAGTCCGACAGTGCACGGCATGTGTACTTCACTATTCCAGATATGGTGGAAATCCCGAGTCTGTACTGGAAATGCAGTGATGAAAAGGATTCTCCAGTTGCAAGAAATCTGTGGGGAATTAAAAAACAATCAATTAGTTTAAAATCACAGCATTACATACCAAAACTCAGCTATAACACTTGGAGATACAAACTACCACCAACAAGATTACAGTGAAAGTGTGCTCTGATGCGAGCATATCCAATAAATGTGGCTTACCTTAAAGTCACCATCAGACGCTCTGCGGGTGAAACAGAGAAGCGGCAATAGGTGTCCGATTTTCTTATGAGGTGTGCAATGCGCTCCACCAAGTAATCAAAATTCTCCATTTTCATCCGAACATATCCAAAATATTTATCCGGGTTTCGTCTAAGGTCCATGCAGAGTGTAGAATAGACCCCACGCGTCATTCTCTTGGCTGTGATGGGGTAGATCCACAAACGTCGTCTACGATGCCTGATGCACTGCTGTCTTGCTCTCTCCTTCTCCAGAACAATCACCCTCAAACGATTTGCCTCCGCTGTAAAATCAGCCAAATTCTTCAAAATATTTCCAATCACAACATCCATCTTCGCCAGTAACTTGCTCTTCTCTCCAACCTGCACTTTCTCCGCTACAACCTGTCAAAGAAGGGCTGTAGGAACATGGTATATATAGTTTTTCAGTAGCCAATCCCTTTCGGAAGGCCACAAGGGGCGATTTTAAAAACCGGATCCGGCGTAATCCGTCGAAAAACAGATCGAAAACCGGATGAGAAGGATCCGGTTTTGGCTGTCAAGCGCAAGACGGATCCGGCAGAAAACCGGATCCGTCACATACGGTTTTACAAAACATTTGCCGGATCGCGCCTGACGCCGAAAACCTGATGTGTGAAAGTAGCCTAAGTGACACACAATCATGTCCAATAATGATAAACATATTGACCATGATCATGAAAGCAACTTATGCCATAATTCTGAAATAAATCACTTTGGAAAGATGAGGAATTTTTGCTCAACTGGGAGTTGTGCAAAAATTTTGCGACTTGTCGTTTTTCACGCCAGTGTCTCCCAGCGTTACTAAAATGGGTGGAGCTGGGGTGTGACGAGGGCATGACAGGTGCAAAACGCCACAGCTTGTCTAATTCATGATGAGCTGTGGTGCTTCTTAAACAAGAAATCTTATTCCAAGCGGTGACAAGAATAAGAAATCTGGCAAAGGCGCACAGAGGCACGTGAAGGGGGGAACGTGAACAGCACCTGACTTTCACGTGCCCCCTCATGAAGACCGGTGAGAAATCTTGATGAACTGGGGACAAAGATTACAGCCAGCTTAAAGAGACACTTCACTTCCCCTCCTTCGGACAAATCAGACATCAGGAGGAAGTGAGAGAGCAGCAACTGCTCTCATTTCCGCCGGATGTCAGTTACATCCAAAGGAAAGATCAATGAAGTGGCCGCAGATTGGCAGGAGGGATCGTGTGACATAGCCCCAGGAGAGCAGGCGCCAACACTATGGGAATGCCACCAGCAACAGGGGTAAGTATAGCTGTTATTATTTTAAAAGGAGGAATATAGTGATTGAGAAGGAATTGTCCGAGTAGTGGACAACCCCGTTAAGAAAATAATGGACAGGCGTAAACAGGCTATTTTCTTAATCCCTTAACGACCGCCAATACGCATTAAAATGGCGCTCGTTAAGAGGACTAATTACCTCATCGCCGTATTATAATGGCAATCGGGAGTAAGATTACAGCACCGCTGTACATGACAGCTGACACCCTGTGGTATTGTCCCTTGGCTGGTTTTGTAACTGATCGGGGCTGTTTAACCTCTTAAATACCACTGTCAATCACGACAGCGGTATTTAATTGGTTGCAAGGGGGTTACAAGACCCCATTTGTAACCATCGGACCCCTACAATGAGAATGTGGGTGCTGATGCTTACCAGGGTACCCTAAGGTCATGTGATGACCACAGGGTACGGTGGCCTTTGAGATCCCTCTATAAGCTGGGTCTCACAGGCCCAGTCAGTGAGAAACTGACAGTCCCATGCATGGCAGTACACAAGTACTAGGCAGCGTTTGTGATAAAACAAAAATAAACAAAAAAAAGTAGACATAATTTATATTGCCACATCCAGAACAACCTGCTCTATAAACTTGCACATTATTTTTTCCGTATGGTGAATGCCATAAAAAAAAAAACATGCCAAAAATGTCACTTTTTTCTCATACTGACTCACAAAAAAATGAAGAAAAAGCGATCAAGAAGTCATCAGTAAAAAAAAATTGTATAAATGAAAACGCCAAACTGTCCTACAAAAAACAAGCCCTAAGGCTACTTTCAGACTTGGGTTATGAGGCGCAATGCAGAGCCGCCACTAAGCTCCGCCCCCGGCCTCTCCACCTCTGGTCAGTTCCTCCTATGGGCGCATGACGCTGCATGCGGCCGGCGTACCCTATATTTAGCGTTGGGCACGCTGGCCGTGTGCTGGTCTGCTTTTGCCAGCGCATGCGCACATTTGGCGCTGCTCCGACGTGTGCCAAAGGCACCGTGTTGCATTTTTGTGTGCTCGGCGCAGCTCCAAAACTGCGCACGCGCCGGCAAAAGCAGACTAGCACACGGCCAGCGTACCCAACGCTGAATCTAGGGTACGCCGGTCACATGCAGCGTCATGCGCACATAGGGGGAGCTGACCGGAGGAGACGTGACCGGGGGCGGAGCTTAGCGGCGGCCCAGCGCTGCGGCTCATAACACAAGTCTGAAAGTAGCCTAACATGGCTTATTCGGCAAAAAATGAAAAAGTTAAAAACAAATTTATTTTTGGAATATATTGTTTTTAGTGTGTAAAAATAGCAAAGCATAAAAAAATATCAATCTGGGGTCGCTGTAATTGTACTGACCTAATGAACAAATAAGTCTAACCATTTTTCCCGCTCGGTGAATGGCGCAAAAAACCCCGTAAAAACACTAATTGAATTGCTGGTTTATATTCATTCTGTGTCTGAAAAAATCTGATTAAAAAGCAATCAAAAACGTTATATACCTCAAAATGCTACCAAAACAGTGTGCAACTCGTACCGAAAAAAATAAGCCCTCATACAGTTCTGTTCGCCAAAAGATTAAAAAAAAGCTACAGCTCTCAGAATATAGCGACAAAAAAAACCTTTTTATACACAAGTATTTTTACTGTGTGATAGCAACAAAACCTAAAAACCGTATCGAAATCTTGTATCTCTGTAATTGTGCCGACCTGACGGATAAATTGATCTTATCACTTATACTGCACGGTTAATGGCGCAAAAAATAAATAAGTAAAGGCAATAACTGAATTGCTGCTTTTTGCTCATTCGGTATCTGAAAAAGCTGAATAAAAACCGATCAAAAATTATTATGTACCCCAAACTGGTACCAAAAAATCAGCACCTTAGCCCACAAAAAATAAACAGTCATACAGCTATGTTTGCCAAAAAAATAAAAAAGTTTAAGGTCTTAGAATATAGCGACAAAAAAAAACACCTTTTTTTTTTAATTAAAAAGCATTTTTGCTACATTATAGCAGCAGAACCTGAAAAACCCAACAATATAAATCTGGTATTGATGTAATTGCTCCGACCAGATGAATAAATCCACCTTATCACTTATGCTGCAAAGTGAACCACGCAAAAATAAAAATAAGCACTATTCGTGTACTGCTGTCTTTGTTCATTCTACCTCCCAAAAATACAAGGTTTAATATTTGGGGTGCTACAATATATGGGGGCTCTACACTTTATGGGAGGCACAATGTATGGGCACTAAACTGGAATATTTGCAATTCTCAAAAAAAAAAAAAAGGCCTGGCGTGGATGTTATAAAATAGTCCCTACAGCTGTAGATTAATTCATTGAAAACTGCAATTTCTTCAGTGGGGTCACTCTTGGGTTTTTTCTGCTGTTCTGGCACCGAAGGGGCTCCGCAAACGTCGCTCGTAAACTATTCTAGCAAAATATGTGCTCCAAAAACCAAATATGGCTCCTTCCTTCTCAGCTCTGATGTGTGCTTTAACATTAATTTCTGATGACATATGGGGCATCACAGCATTTGAGATAAGTTGCATAGTAAATTATGGAGTCCATTTTCACCAATTATCCATTGTTAAAATTACAAATTTGAGGCTAAAACAACATTTTTGTGAAAAAAAAAAAAAAATGAAAAGATTGAAAGACAACTTAATGTCAGAAAAGTCTGTGCAATACTTGTGGCTTAAAAATGCTCACTCTACCCCTGGATAAAATCTTTGAGGTGTGTAGCTTCCAAAATGGGGTCATTTGTGGGGCATTTCCACTGTTTAGGCACATCATGGGCTCACCAAATGTGACACGACACATGCAGACAGACAATTCCATCAAAGTTTGCGTTCCAAAACATCACTCCTTCCTTTCTGAGTCCTGTTGTGCACCCAAACAGTAGTTTTCCCCCACATATGGGGTATCGGAGTACTCAGGAGAAATTGCACATCAAATTTTGTGGTCTTTTTTCTCTTGTTACCCTCGTGAATATAAAAAATTTGGCGTAAAACTACATTTTTATGGGAAAAATGTGATTTTTTTCATTTTCACATCTTTACGTTATAAACTTCTGTAAAGCACCTGGGGGTTCAAGGTGCTCACGACAAATCGAGATACATTCCTTTAGGGGCCTAGTTTCCAAAATGTTGTCACTTGTTCCACTGTTTAGGCACATCAGGCACAGCATGGTGTCTGCTCTCAAATCCAGCCATTTTTGCATTCAAACAGCCCAAACAGTACTCCTTCCCTTCCAAACCCTGCTAACATATGGGGTATCAGCATACTCAGGAAAAATGGCACAACAAATTTAAGGGTTAATTTTTTTCTGATACCCTGGTGAAAATAAAAAACTTGGGGCTAAAGTACAATTTTTGTGAAAAAAAGTAAAATGGTTATTTTTTTCTTCCACATTGCTTTACTTCCTGTGAAGCACCTGAAGGGTTAGTAAACTACTTAAATGTGATTTTTATGATTTTGAAGGGTGTAGTGTTTAGAATGGTGTCACTTTAGGGTATTTCCTGTTTGCCCCTTAAAATCACTTCAAATGTAATGTGGTCCCTGAAAAATTGATTTTGTAAATTTTGTGGGAAAAATTAGAAATTGCTGATCAAATTTAACCCTTCTAACTGCCTAACAAAAAAAAAAATTATTTTTCAAAAACGATGCAGATGTCTAGTAGACATTTGGGAAGTTGTTTATTAACTATTTTGTGTGACATAACTCTCTGGTTTAAGGGCATAAGAATTAAAAGTTTAAAAATAGTAACATTTTCAAAGTTTTTGATATTTTCACAAATAAATGCAAGTCATATCGAACAAATTTTACCAGTATCATGAAGTACAACATGTCGCAAAAAAGCAAACAAACTCTGAATCATTTGGACCCGTTGAAGAGAGACAGACTTATTACCTCATAAAGTGACACTGGTCAGATTTCAAAATTTTAGCTTGGTCATTAAGGTTAAAATTAACTTGGTCACTAAGGGGTTAAATATAAATGATTAAAAAAAAAATACCCCTGGCTGACACTAATGCCATAATAAGTCATAACTTGCTAGAAAAAAGTTGAACCGGAACTTTTGGGTTGTGGGATCTTGGCATGCAGTGCGGGATCCACCACCCTTTACGTTCCCCAACACCACTTTTAGTCTGAAAGTTTTGCCCTCTAGTCTAACTAATCAGTGCTGCTGCAATTAAACCATTTTATGTATATAGCGATTAGACCTTTTTAGATTCGTACATTTGTGTTTTTTTTTTTTTAACCCTAAAAAAATCATTTTTTTTTTCTTTTTACAACGCTCACTAGACACACAAACGGACTTGAACGTGTGATCCTTTTTCGCTCTGACACAACGCTGTGCAGCCTACGTGGTACATTGCGTTATCTAGCCGTGATTGTCTGAAGGCCTATTGACAAATTGGATCCACAGCACGGATCAAAGTAGGACATGTTGTCTTTTTGGTGTACAATCAACAGAGATGTTGGGAGACCTGTAAAAAGGCAGATTCATCGTAACGGGTCCATGATCTGTCTGGAAATATAATGGCTAGCGTATGTGCCGCTAAAGCATGTATATATTATTGTTGTACAAGTGCTCCTGCTTCTGGGTAATAAGGAGTTAACAATTAGCAGGTAATAGTGAGATTTCACAGGGAGGGGACAGAAATTTTGGTTTGCATCCATTTGTGTAAAACAAAGGCAGCCCTTTGTGTGACAGGCAGGTATGAGCAGGCCCGAACCAAGATCCACAGCACAGCTGGGAAGACGGAAAGCAGCCTCTCGCTGCACCTCCAGCCACCGGGGATCCAGTAACAGCGGAGAGTGCTCTCCTCTCGGGATGTCTCAGTGGTATAGGAAGTTAGGATGGGATTTTGGCTGTATCCCGGCTCTGAAGATGAGACTACTGTGCCTCGCTGATGGGAGACTGACACTAAAGCTGCAGCACAGAGGTAGAGATGACTTTGTACTGACCTACTCCAGCAGGTTGATGTTCTGGAACCCTACTAGACTGTGCAGTGGAGCAATCGATGAAATCAAGATCCCGACAACACATCGGATTGCACTCGGACCAATGTAATCCTTTGTGGTCGGTCGCACTTCCGATATTTTCCGCCAACAAAGACTATCCGAGGAAAAAGATTGCTGCATGTCTGAGTTTGATCTGATATTCATATCGCACTCGACCATGCAAGTCAATGAGCTCATGGAAGCCATTGGACTGCACTCGGATGACGTCTGAGTGCAGTCTAATTTACGCACATTGACAGATTGAAGAAGATGGAGCATATTTTCTCCATCTTCTTTCCATCCAAGAAAGTCAGATCACACACTCTGGTCAAACTCTGAGAAGAGTGTCATTTGCATAACCTGCCTGATTCTCTGTGGAGAGGGAACATGCAATCATCTGCACCTGACCTTCGCTATATTCATATTTCTGTAATGTATAAAGTTTTATAAGGTAATAGGTCTTTCCATATAATTGCAGCTGTGTTGGTTAAGATTCTATAGATTATCTTTTGATCTTAGTGATTAAAAACGATGTCTGGAATTAGAAAGAATGGTGAGGTTTACACTGCGTCATAGGCTGTGTCCAGTAGTGCAGCTCAGACTGTTTAGTCTCATACAGCTTTTTAATGATTAGTACCCGTTCTTCTCATTCAGTGAACGGTACAGTTTCTATGAAATGCTCAAGCACAATATTACTGCTATTCTCTTACGAAGGGTTCGCTCACATCTGCGTATAAAAAATCACTCTGATGTTCATCCTGAAAAGTTGGACTAGTGTCATCATGCGTATGTCACTCCTTATGTCATGCAAGTGGGTCGCCCTCCCAGGGCTGTGGGGTACTCTGTACCGGGCCGGTGTCAGCGGGATGTGTCACAGCAGCGGTGACCCGGTCCGTGGCCCTGGGCGCCCAAGCAATGGGGGGGGGGGGGGGAATTGAAATGGTGAAATGTAATTGTTGGAATGAATAGTTCGTGACGCCACCTGTGGTATTCGGCAAGTAAGATGTTAAGCCGACGCTGCATGCAGATCCTCTGGGGCTGGTGGTGTGTTGCAGCCAAGATGGTGAAGCTCCCCACAGGTGGAGCTGTAGCCCCAGGGCAGTGTAGATGTAGGGGTAGAGGAGAGGCACAGGCGGTGTAGAAGCTGATACCCCGATGTAGTAGTACAGGGTGTGTTAGTGCAGGAATAATTGGAGGACACCAGGGCATGTAGTTCCAAAGCTTTACTCACAGTCTGTAGTACACACAGGTGCCTGCCTCTGTGCTGTGTCCTCCGGGTCAGGGACCCAGTCAACCTCCAGGTCAGATGGAATGCTCCCTTCCAACACTCCGCCAACATGTGCCTTTCTGAACATCTCCTCTTATAGCGCCTTTGGTGTGAAGTACTCGTAGTACTGAGTTACACTGGAGTTCCTCCTGACAGATGTTCCCAAGAACTATACTTGTATGGCAGACAGCTGTAGCCTGCTTCGGGGACTCCTTGCTCCTAAGTCCCGGCTCACTATCCAAGTTGCTGTTGTGCCCTCAAGTCTTAGATGGGAGTAGTGCATTTACAGCTCACTACTCCACCGGTGTCTGCTGTAGGACCATTAGTATCCATACAACCTCGGGGACCGGGCCCCGGCCTTGCGCTTAGAACTTCTAGGCAGGGTTTTCTGCTACCCCACGTCCTCTGTTCCCTTTTACTCCTTCGTTCCGTACTAGTCTCTCCTTCTTATGGAAGATCAGGTTTCTGTTCAATGTCTTTCTCCTTCTTTCCTTTCCCATGCCAGCAGACCCAGGTCACCGGGATCTGCTGCAGCACCTCCTTCCTCCATCCCTCTCCCAGGGATCTTCTCTCCTCACTCCTCTGAACTGAACTGACTGACTGACCCAGAAATCCTAAACCTTCCCGCTCTTTTGTGTATTCTAACTCCACCCGCCTCCCAGCAGGTTTCGTGTTCCAAGCAGAGAGCCACCAAAGGTGCTCTGCTACACTCTAAGCAGGGAGCCGCAATGTGGCTTTGCTGAACTACTGTGTGGTGTGAGATGCAAGTGTTTGAGCGTGGTCAGGAGCCTCCAACCTACCTGGATGATGGGGTACCACACATCAGGAGGAGGTGCAGTACCTCTGTGGCAACTGATTCCTCAGGGGCGCCACACAAGCATGCAGCTTGTTTCTCACCCAGCATCCATATGACATGTGTTCTTATCTTTTACGTAATATAATGCTCTGTGTAATTTAAAGCTAGTTGGCAAAAATAAAAAAGCAATCTTATATAATGATATATATATATATATATATATATATATATATATATATATATATATTAGATGGATATTACCCAGATACAGTAGATATTATAAACTTGCATTCGTTGGTGCCTTTCGGGTGAGGTTTGTTGTACAGCTTTTTATGCTTGTTTAACCTAGGAAATAAAAAGTTTAACAAAATGGCGTTGGATCACACCTATGTTATGAAACCAGAAAAGGTAAAGCAAACAGTTGTGAGCTGATATTATCAGGCAGGGAGGGTGCATGGTTATTGGGCCCATCCCAGCCTAAAAATACCAGCCCACATATGCCCCAGAAATGAGGCATCACATGAGATGCTCGAAGTCTTGTAATTCACCTTTGCTCTTCCCGAATGCCCTGGTGCATTGGAAATCTAACCATTGGCATCTGAAAGGTTAAGCAGCTGTGATCCGAGAGCTTGCTCCGGCAGCAGCAGTTACTGGAGAATGTCAGCTGTGTAAAACAGCCAGCATCTGCTGAGTATGGAGAAGGCTCAGCAGATGTCAGAAGAAGACGGTGGACTACAGCCATGGGCCAGGGTGGATAGGCATTGGCCCCCCAACTCACGGGCCGCTTAACAGTTACATAGTCTGTCGCCATTGGTGGTGTACCACATAGAAGAGAGAAGAGGTCAGCAATAAAACCACGTGACTGTGACTTTACATGTAATGGTATTAATATACATAGTTTGGTGAATTTTCTAAAGTGTACCACAATCTGCGCCATCAGTTGGAACACTTCCATCAGTTCAGGTTTTTCTTGCTTCTGCAAGTTAAATGAAACAATTGTCATATTGACTTCAGTGTTGCGCAAGAAAAATTGTTTGCCAATTCCAATAAAACTCTCCTTTGTGAAAACAAAATGTTATCTGTGTAACTTTTCAGAGCATCCCAGCAGGAAAAATAATGGATGAGGCCACATTGGCCTAAGTATTGATTATTTTGGGCTCACAGAGTGATGATATTCCTCTCCTTACTCCTGATATGGGATGTTCTCATTTCTCCATATCTCTGTTACAGTGGTTTACAGACTGTCATAAAGTAGTTGAGATATGATTTATCTGGGGCGACTGTGACTGATGTTTTGGCCACGCTGTGGCTGATGGGCTATTCTGTGGTCATGGTGTGTGGTCAGTATTTTATGGGCTCTATATTTGGCCTCTATGTGACGTGAGTATAGCTTCATGCTGTGGTAACTATTATGAGGAAACGTCTTTGCTTATCTGGTCACTTACGTGGTTATTTTTGGCCCTATTCTTGGTATCATTTAGATCCTCTTCTTTACTACTACGTATCCACTGGTTGGATATTTGCTTTTACTTGGTAGATGTTACTGTAATTATGTGGGTACTGTGTGGTAAAGTCGCAATAAATAATACAGTTACATGTTCTATGCTTTGTATTTGCAGCTGTTTTCGGCCAACGTCTGGCAGACACTGTAGCGTATGAGAAGAAATTTGGAAGACACATGGTTCCCATATTAATGGAAAAATGTGTAGACTTTATCCTACAAAACGGGCTGAATGAAGAAGGGGTATTCCGACTTCCAGGACAGGACACTCTGGTGAAGCAACTCAAGGAAGCATTTGATGCAGGAGAAAGGCCTTCCTTTAGCCGGTACACCATACGATACTGCTAGATACTTATACTAGATACTCAGTAGATTCGATTATTATAGATTATTAATGTAAAATAGCACTCCTTCACAGGGAAATAAACTGATTCTTTAGTGCCTCCTATCATCTAGAAATCTGCAAAAAATATTCAGTACACCACTTTTACAGCCAGGATACATAGCACCTCACATAGTCAAGCAGACCCCCTTCTCTGACCATTAGCAATAACTCCGGAAAAAGTTCAGTCTGTAGAAGGGTATCTAGGGTTTGCTTGATAAAGTGATGGACATATAGGGTAGTTCCCTAGAAGAAAGCTGGTTTGCATGCTCCTTCCCAAAAATTATTGCCCCAAAGACTTCTTGCCAGTCGGATCTCCACTAGGAGACCCAATACCTTCTACATTCTCTTGCCTGCCAAATGGTTACTTTAGAAAATTGTCTACTCAACAATCTCTATAAACCAAGGGTGGGTAATTAATATTGCTGAGGGGCCACATGAGAGACCGTGACTGTTGTGGAGAGCTGAACCTATAGGCTGAAATTATTATGATCAACATTAATATATGAATTACAATTATAATTATTATTGTATTTAATATTAACACTTTATTTTGAGAAGAATTAAATATACTGTCTCCCCCATAAGTACCATATGAGCCCAAATACAGCCCCCTATATGCAGAAGGAGCCCCCTCAGCTTCCTGCTTACAGTATGAGATCCCACATTACCCCTCTATGTACAGTATGAGACCCCCACATAGCCCCCGTAATACAATATGAACCCTCACATAGCTCCCTATATATAATGTTTTACACCCACATAGTCTCCTATATACAGTATGAGTACTCACATAGTCCCCTATATACCGTACATGCAAACATCTCATCCACATATGACAAAAAGAAACAACACATACTCGCCTCGCTCCTTTTCTCCCGGCGCACCGCCTCGGTCTCTGGTGTAGTTACTTTCCATACAGCAGACATGACGTAAAGACTTCATCGCGTTTTCTATCTCACAGACTGATTGGTGGAAGAAGGAGCCGGCGGCTCCGTTCTGCAAATATATATTCACCGCTGTCTGCAACTTGGGGGCATGGGGCAGCCTGAGGGTCACTGTTTTCAGCCCTCCAGCTGTCTTTGTCCACAGGCCTAACTGAAGCAGCCGGTGAGCCGTATGTAGACTGCAGGCCGCACTTTGCCCAGTTCTGCTATAAACCATTACAAGCAACAAAACCATTATGATCAAGACGATGTAAAAACTCTCAAAAATGTTCTAGCACCCATGAAAATCTATATTCTCTGCTGGATCTTTTTGTAAGCTCATATAGGTTTTACAATGCTCTTTTCAGGGACACCGATGTGCACACAGTGTCTTCTTTGTTCAAACTGTACCTTCGGGAACTGCCTGAACCAGTCTTTCCATGGTCCCAATATGAAGACTGTCTGGCATGTGAGAATACAATGAGTATTGATGAGGAGAAGGTAAGTAACATAGAAATGATAATTTTGACTGAATAGCTAAATAACTAAAGAGTAAGCAAAACTAAAACCAGCCTGGAGATGCCACTGGAAGGGTTTCTGACACTTCATGATTCCTTAAAATACCAACGACTTTGGTTCCCAGTTTCCTGACTTACTTATTTTTTGAAAGCTAGCGCTGCTTATAGTTTTACACAAATTTCATGGCCTGTATATGTTATGCAGTTGTGCTAATGGGAACCATTTTTACATTCTCAATGTGGGCACGAATAGGGAGCAGTGAGACTTATGGTGAATACCAATATTGGCCTTCTCCCATGACACTGTAGAAAGGTTTCCTGAATTGAAGGGTGATCTAAGCTTCAGAGTTTAGTCCCTCTTCTACCTCATGATTTTTGGATGTTGTTCCTGACTAATATCTAGTGCCTTTTTGTAAGTTTTTAAAACCAATTGAAAAGGGGCCAATGTAGGAAAACCCTGCCTCCCTTCGGCACATTGTAGTCTTGCTTACATGGAAGTATTGAGGGCATAGAGAATGTTTCTGAACAAGGTCTTTGATAATATTTCCTTATTATGTTTCCAGGGCCATGAAGAACTCATGAAACAGATAAAACTTCTTCCTAGAGAGAATTACAATCTCCTCAGCTTTATATGCAGGTATAATCTTCATAGTTAGTCAGTGAGTCCTCCCTGCCACCACACATAATAAGTTCATGACACTTTCTGCATGGAAAACTTAATGCCTTGTGTACAGCTAGGTCCATATATATTTGGACAGAGACAACATTTTTCTAATTTTGGTTATAGACATTACCACAATGAATTTTAAACAAAACAATTCAGATGCAGTTGAAGTTCAGACTTTCAGCTTTCATTTGAGGGTATCCACATTAAAATTGGATGAAGGGTTTAGGCGTTTCAGCTCCTTAACATGTGCCACCCTGTTTTTAAAGGGACCAAAAGTAATTGGACAGATTAAATAATTGTAAATAAAATGTTCATTTCTAGTACTTGGTTGAAAACCCTTTGTTGGCAATGACTGCCTGAAGTCTTGAACTCATGGACATCACCAAACGCTGTGTTTCCTCCTTTTTGATGCTCTGCCAGGCCGTCACTGCGGTGGTTTTCAGTTGCTGTTTGTTTGTGGGCCTTTCTGTCTGAAGTTTAGTCTTTAACAAGTGAAATGCATGCTCAATTGGGTTGAGGTCAGGTGACTGACTTGGCCATTCAAGAATATTCCACTTCTTTGCTTTAATAAACTCCTGGGTTGCTTTGGCTTTATGTTTTGGGTGATTGTCCATCTGTAGTATGAAACGACGACCAATCAGTTTGGCTGCATTTGGCTGGATCTGAGCACACAGTATGGCTCTGAATACCTCAGAATTCATTCGGCTGCTTCTGTCCTGTGTCACATCATCAATAAACACTAGTGACCCAGTGCCACTGGCAGCCATGCATGCCCAAGCCATCACACTGCCTCCGCCGTGTTTTACATATGATGTGGTATGCTTTGGATCATGAGCTGTACCACGCCTTCACCATACTTTTCTCTTTCCATCATTCTGTTAGAGGTTGATCTTGGTTTCATCTGTCCAAAGAATGTTCTTCCAGAACTGTGCTGGCTTTTTTAGATGTTTTTTAGTAAAGTCCAGTCTAGCCTTTTGATTCTTGATGCTTATGAGTGGCTTGCACCGTGCAGTGAACCCTCTGTATTTACTTTCATGCAGTCTTCTCTTTATGGTGGATTTGGATATTGATACGCCTACCTCCTGGAGAGTGTTGTTCACTTGGTTGGCTGTTGTGAAGGGGTTTCTCTTCATCATGGAGATTATTCTGCGATCATCCACCACTGTTGTCTTCTGTGGGCGCCCAGGTCTTTTTGTATTGATGACTTTACCAGTGCTTTCTTTCTCAGGATGTACCAAACTGTAGATTTTGCCACTCCTAATGTTGTAGCAATTTCTCGGATCGTTTTTTTCTGTTTTTGCAGCTTAAGGCCTCTTTCATACTTCCGTTTTTGACCATCAGTCAAAATCCGCCAGTTTTTGAAAAAAACGGATCCGTCATTTTTTTGGAGGATCCGATTTTTTCCGCAATTGAGTTGCATTACCGGCGGATCTTGACGGATGGCCATCCGTTTTTTTGCGGATCCGCCAAAATGTTTGCGTCCGCCGGCATGCCTGGACAGACCCTGCAACTTTTTTTGGCTGTAGGATCCGCATTTTTCAGTGCGCATGCCCGGAGAAACGAAGTCAGCCGGGGATTTAACCCTGAAATCCTTTCTGGCGGTGGAAAAAAAATTCTCTCTCTCTCTTTTTCTCTCTTTCTCTTTCTCTTTCCTTTAAAGTTCTGCATTCAACGGATCCATCCATCAAAAACAGGTCCGGTGCCATCCGTTTGCATCAGTTACAAACGGATCCGCTTTCCGCCATTTTGGCAGGTTTTAACTGACAAGAAAAAACGGAAGTGTGAAAGGGGCCTAAGGATGGCTTGTGTCACCTGCATGGAGAGCTCCTTTGACCGCATGTTTCCTTCACAGCAAAACCTTCCAAATGCAAGCACCACACCTCAAATCAACTCCAGGCCTTTTATCTGCTTAATTGAGAATGATATAACGAAGGGATTGCCCACACCTGTCCATGAAATAGCCTTGGAGTCAATTGTCCAATTACTTTTGGTCCCTTTAAAAACAGGGTGGCACATGTTAAGGAGCTGAAACTCCTAAACCCTTCATCCAATTTTAATGTGGATACCCTCAAATGAAAGTTGAAAGTCTGAACTTCAACTGCATCTGAATTGTTTTGTTTAAAATTCATTGTGGTAATGTCTACAACCAAAATTAGAAAAATGTCTCTGTCCAAATATATATGAACCTAACTGTATGTACACACACGCGGTTACACAATCACCTCTACAGTGGCATGTAAAAGTTTGGGCACCCCTGGTCAAAATTACTATTATTGTGACCAGTTAAGCAAGTTGAAGATGACACATTTTCTCTGTATTTTAGGCCAAAAAATTTATATATTGTCATTTTAAAAATTACAATATGGAAAATAGGCCAATGCAAAAGGTTTGGCACCCTGCATAGTTAGTACCTAGTAGCACTCCCTTTTAAAAATATCACAGCTTGTAAACGCTTTTAGTAGCCAGCCAAGAGTCTTTCAATTCTTGTTTGATTGATTTTCATCCATTCTTCCTTGGAAAATTCTTCCATTTCTGTGAGATTCCTGGGTCGTCTTGCATGCACTGCTATTTTGAGGGCTAGCCACAGATTTTCAATGATGATCGAATCGGGGGACTGTGAGGGCCATTGAAAAACCTTTAGCTATCGCCTTTTGAGGTAGTCTATTGTGGATTTTGATGTGTGTGATCATTATCCATTTGTAGAAGCCATCCTGTTTTCAAATTCAGCTTTTTTACACATGGTGTTATGTTTGCATCAAGAATTTGTTGAAATTTCATTGAATCCATTCTTCCCTCTACCTGTGAAATGTTCCCTGTGCCATTGTCTGCAACACAACTCCAAATCATGATTGATCCATCCCCATGCTTAATGGTTGGAGAGATGTTCTTTTCCTGAAATTCTATGCAATTTTTTCTCTGCACATACCTTTGATCATTGTGACCAAAGAGTTTTATTTTAACTTCAACGATTCACAGGACTTGTTTCTAAAATGCATTGGGCTTGTTTAATGTTCTTTTGCATACCTCTGATGCTGAATTTTATGGTGAGGGTGCAGGAGAGGTTTTCTTCTGATGACTCTTCCATGAAGGCCATATTTGATAAGGTGTCTCTGAACAGTAGAACAATTACCACAACTCCAGAATCTGCTAAATCTTTCTGAAGGTCTTTTGCAGTCAAGTGGGGGTTCTGATATGCCTTTCTAGCAATCCTACAAGCAGCGCTCTCTGAAATTTTGCTTGGCCTTCCAGACCTTATCTTGACCTCCACTGTTCCTGTAAACTGCTATTTATTCGGACTCCCATGACAGCACCATGAGAGAGGGGATCCGCCCTATAGGAACAGGAAACCTACAGATACAAAAGGGCGGCACCTCTCCCACGCATCAGTTGGTTTCCTGTTCCTGAGGGGACGGGATCCTACAGAAGATTTGGATCCCAGGCCGGCCAGCCGACACCGGTAGCGAGGGGGTCTCCTACCTCGGCCTGGTTCGGATTTCCTGGAAGACGCCACGGTGGCCCAGGATGGGTGTCACGGCGGTGGCGTGGACAGCAGGGAGCGGCGTCCGGAGGATGTCCGTCTCCAGGAATTTAGCCGCCGCCGGTAAGTATACCCCCCCGGGGATTCCCGGCTCCGGCGGCGCATATGGGTTGGCAGCGCTGTGCAGGGGGCTGCGACCGGGCGCTGCTCCGGAGCTCCCGGGCGTCCCGCGAGACTTCCGGCGTTTCCGGGGTAGCGGTGACGTCAGGGGGCGGGCGGAGGAGGCGCTTCCGGGTCAGCGCGCCACTGCGCATGCGCGGCGATTCCAAGATGGCGGCGCCCATCGGAAACACCGATGGCGCGAGTTCGGGCGCCAGCTGGGGTAGGGAGCTCCATTAAGGGGGGGGAGGGGCGCGGCATGGATACTGCTGACCGGAGGAGGGGGTATTTAGGCGGGACCCGGGCAGGGTTCCTTGCCTTGGCCACATTACTACATGCAGCAGTGTGCAGCAGCAGCAGTGGTAATGGAAAGCGATCGAGAGCAGCAGCAGCAGCAGCAGCAGCGGCAGAAGCAAGGGCAGCAGCGGCAAACATCACTGCCGCCCCTGGATGACCTTCGGCAGGTCAAACAGAAAAAGAAAGGGTCCCGTGACAGTAATGCGGGACGAAGTGACCAGTCCACTCGTAAAAGCTCCTCCAGGCAGACAGGAGCATCGACCGAAAGAAATCCCCCTCGTTCTCCGGTACTTGATTGTGGCACTGGTAAGTGATCTTCGTGAAAGTTCACTCAGTGACGGGACCCCCCTTCTGTGTTTTTCTTTTCTAGGGAAAGAAAGCTACAAGTAAAAATAAGCATAGGGAATGCGCACTCTGTGCATGCCCATTACCGGATGCGTGCCTCAAAAGATTGTGCCCCCCTTGTATTCAGCAGACGGTGGCAGATGAGTCGCCTGCAGTAGCGGCGAGTTTGAGAGACATTGTCAGGGTAGAAATGAGGGAAACCCTAAAGTCCTTGTCTCAGCCGCAAAGTCTAAGGGGCGAGGTCCCGGCGGAATCTGATTCCTCGGTAGAGTGGAGAAAAAGCAGAGACTCCCAGGCTTCATCTCCCTCGTCCTCCTCAGGAGAAGAGGACTCGGGGCGATTTTGTCTGCCTCTTGACCGGGTAGACAAGCTGGTCAAAGCAGTCAGAGGGACAATGGAGGTAGAGGAGCCTAAGCCCCATTTATCCATGCAGGATGTCATGTTCGGTGGGCTGGAACAGAGGAAGCGGAGAGTCTTTCCGTTAAATCAAAAGATACAGGATCTGATCCACAGAGAGTGGAAAAAACCGGACAAAAGAGGGTCGCTACCACCAGCCCTCAAAAGGAGATACCCCTTCGACGATCCGGCAGTAAGTTCTTGGGACAGAGCCCCCAAATTAGACGCTGCCATTGCGAAGGCATCAAAAAGATCCTCGCTCCCCTTTGAGGACATGGGAGCCCTTAAAGATCCCTTAGATAGGAAAGCTGATACTTTCCTGAAAAACACCTGGGAGATGGCGGCCGGGTCCTTAAGACCAGCAGTGGCTTCAACGTGCACGGCCAGGTCCATGATGGTCTGGTTGGACCAGTTGGAGTCACAACTAAAACAGGGTACATCAAGACAGACAATTCTTGGGGCCCTACCGACCATCCAAGAGGGAGCAGCCTTCCTGGCAGATGCCTCAGCGGATGCAGTGAGAATGGCCGCCAGAGCAGCAGGTCTCTCTAACGCAGCTCGCAGAGCCCTGTGGCTAAAGTGCTGGCAGGGAGACATCCAGTCCAGAGCAAAGCTCTGTGCGATTCCATGTGAGGGCGAATATTTGTTTGGGACTGTCCTAGACGAGCTGCTTGAAAAGGCGGGGGACGACAAGAAAAGATTCCCAAACCTTTCATCAGCGTCCTACCGTCGCCCATTTGGTAGAAGGAGATTTGGCCAGGGGAGAAGGCGCAACTCTTCGCCTGTTAGAGATCGACCCAGATGGGAAGACAGAAGGAGACGAGGTACGGGATATATGTTTACACGCTCGTCGAGAGATCAAAAGAAACCAAATCAATGACTAGCGGTTCCCGTAGGGGGTAGACTGTCATCCTTCTTCCCGGCATGGTCACAGATTACGAATAGTGACTGGGCGCGTAAGGTAATATCCACCGGGCTTAGGTTGGAGTTTACCCAGATCCCGCGGGACACCTTTAAACTGACCCCCTTAAGATCTTCTCATCTCGAACAAGCGGCTTTAGAAGCGGAAGTCTTGAGCCTATGTCAGAAAAATGTTCTGGTAGAGGTTCCAGAGGCTGAAAGAGGAAGAGGGTTTTACTCTCCCCTGTTTCTAATCCAGAAGCCTGATAACACATTCAGAACGATTATAAACCTTCGTTCCCTTAACGAGTTTTTGATTAATCATAAATTCAAAATGGAGTCCATTAATACAACAATAAAAATATTGTTTAAAGGTTGTTTTATGGCAGTCATAGATTTGAAAGACGCGTACTATCATGTACCTATCCATACAGACTTCCAGCAGTTCCTGAGGGTGGCAGTTTCAGTAGAGGGCACAGTACGTCATTTTCAGTATAGAGCCCTTCCCTTTGGTCTCTCAGCAGCACCCAGGGTTTTTACAAAGTTAGTGGCCGAAGTTATGGCTCACTTACGGGAGGTGGACGTCTTAATCATTCCATATTTAGACGATTTCTTGATTGTAGGAAAATCGGTGGGTCATTGTAAATCCCAGATAGAAAAAGCTAAATCCAGGTTAGAAAACCTGGGATGGATTTTAAACTACGAGAAATCCCGACTCCAGCCCTTAAAAATACAGAAATTTTTAGGGTTGATACTAAATTCAGACACTCAGCGGTGCCTGCTACCACTAGATAAAATACAAAAGATACAGGAGCAGGTTCTTCGGGCAATGGATAATCCATCTATGACCCTCAGACAGGCCATGTCCCTGTTAGGTTCTCTAACTTCATGCATCCCAGCAGTAAGGTGGGCACAGTTCCATACCAGAACCCTTCAAAACGACGTCTTGATTAATAGCAGGGCCCTTGGAGGCTCCTTACAGGGTCGGATGTGTCTAAGCCCCTCAACTGTTGCATCACTGAGATGGTGGCTTGAGAGCGAGAACCTAGCGTCAGGGGTGCCCTGGATAACACAGATAACCCGTATTATAACCACAGACGCAAGTTCCTTCGGTTGGGGAGCCCATATGGGGGACATAGTGGTACAGGGCCAGTGGGATTCTAATTCTAAAATCTCATCCAACCAGAGAGAACTATTGGCGATAGAGCGGGCAGTCAAGAAACTCATTATCTACCTGCAGGGCCATCATGTGAGGATACACTCGGACAACCAGGTAGCGGTAGCATATGTCAACCACCAAGGTGGAACCCGCTCCAGCGCTCTGATGCAGATAACAGAACGGCTCCTCCAGATAGCAGAGAGAAATTGTCTATCTTTGACCGCGCTCCACATCAGCGGAAAGGACAATGTAAGAGCAGACTTTTTAAGCCGCAAGGCTCTAAGACAAGGAGAATGGGCTTTGAACAAAAATATTTACCGCCAGATTGTCCGCAGATGGGGCCAGCCAGAGGTAGACCTCTTTGCCACCAGAAAAAACAGAAAAGAAAGATTGTTCTGCTCTCTGAACCCCAGGGAAAATCCCCTGGCGGTGGATGCCCTACTGATAAGATGGGATTTTTCTCTGGCATACGCCTTCCCACCATTGAATCTTCTTCCTCTGGTAGTCAGGAAGATCAGAGAGGATCAGGCAAGAGTCATACTGATTGCCCCCTTTTGGCCCAGGAGGACCTGGTTCGCATGGTTGAGGATCATGTCGGTAGGCGATCCCTGGGTACTGCCGAACCCTCCGGATCTCCTCTACCAGGGGCCAGTCAGCCACCCACAAGTAGCGGGACTTCATTTGACGGCGTGGTATTTGAAAGGTCACTATTAAAAAATAGAGGGTTCTCCAAGAACTTAATTGACACCCTCCTAAGAAGCAGAAAATTAACCACCACTAATATCTATGCTAGGACCTGGAAACGCTTCCTGTCCACCTTTCACTTTGACATCAGAGATGGAATTCCCACAAAACATATTCTGGAATTTCTCCAGAAAGGGTTCGAATTGGGTCTCTCCACAAGCACGCTAAAAGTACAAGTTTCAGCCTTAGGGGCCCTGTTTGCAGCTGATATTGCAAAAGATTATTGGGTAGCAAGGTTCATCAGAGCAGCGGCCAGATCGAGACCTATACACAAAGACAGATGCGTACCGTGGGACTTAAACTTAGTCCTTACAGCCATGACAGAAAGTCCGTTTGAACCTTTAGATTCCGCCTCACTAAAGATTATATCCCTTAAAACAGCATTCCTGGTAGCAATAACATCCGCACGTAGGGTGAGCGACATACAGGCACTCTCCAGATTGCCTCCTTACACAGAGTTCTTACAGGATAGAGTGATCCTAAGGCCAGATCCAGCATACCTTCCCAAGGTAGCAACACAATTCCACAGGACACAGGAGATAGTTCTGCCTTCCTTCCTCCCTAACCCAACCAACCCTAAAGAGCAGAAACTCCAGGCGTTAGATATTAGAAGATGCTTACTGACATATTTAGCAGCCACGGATCCTTGGAAGAAGGAGAACGCATTATTCCTATCCTTCCAAGGTTCCAGGAAAGGATACAGAGTATCAAAACGCACATTAGCAAGGTGGATTAGGGAGGCTATCTCTCTTGCCTACACAGCAGGTGGCGGTCCGGCTCCACAGAACCTGAGGGCACATTCCACTCGGGCCATGGCATCATACTGGGCGGAGAGATCTGGAGTATCAATTGATCAAATATGTAAGGCGGTCACCTGGTCATCTCCTTCCACCTTTTTTAACCACTATCGGTTAGACATGGGTGCCTCCTCAGACCTCACCTTTGGGCTAAGGGTGCTGCAGGCTGTAGTCCCTCCCTAAGTTAGTTTACATCTCTGTAATTCTCTCGTGGTGCTGTCATGGGAGTCCGAATAAAGTATTAAGTTACATACCGGTAACGGTATTTTTCGGAAGCCCATGACAGCACCCTTAGTTCCCTCCCTTGTTCACGTATAGGGGTGCACTCCTTTAGAAGATTGTTCATAGAATCACCATATGTGGGAGATGGTATGAAATAATTCGGTTAAATAGGGTAGATAGGTTGTATATATCATATGTTGTGTACTAACCATGGTAGCCTCTCAAGCTCTGTAATCCAACTGATGCGTGGGAGAGGTGCCGCCCTTTTGTATCTGTAGGTTTCCTGTTCCTATAGGGCGGATCCCCTCTCTCGTGGTGCTGTCATGGGCTTCCGAAAAATACCGTTACCGGTACGTAACTTAATACTTTCTGAATTACATATTGAACTGAGGAAAGGGCAACTTGAAAACGCTTTGCTATCTTCTTATAGCCTTCTCCTGCTTTGTGGGCCTCCACCATTTTCAGAGTGCTAGGCAGCTGCTTAAAAGAACCCATGGTGGCTGTTTTTTTGCACAAGGTTAGAGGAGGCTATGTGTTTCTAAACCTGTGGAATCTGCATCACCTGGCATTTCCTAACATTGAGGGTGAGCAAGCCATATCCCTTACAGGCTAATTAAGGTCTGAAACCTTGGTCAAAATTATCTGAGCACACAAATCTCCAAAGGTGCCCAAACTTTAGACCATTTTTCTTTTTGTAATTTTTAAAATGTGAAAAAATTACAATGTGTATTACTTTTTAGCCTAAAATACAAAACAAATGTGTCATCTTTAACTTTAGGCCTTTTAGAGATCATTTTATCTTCAACTTGCTTAACTGTTCACAATAACAGTAATTTTGACCAGGGGTGCCTAAACTTTTGCATGCCACTGTACATACACACCCACTATGTTGCTATTTTTCAAAACTACCGTACACCCCCCATGATTTGACTTCCATTGATCGTCATAATCTCATACTTCAACTGCTCATGAAGAACGTACCTATATCCTACAAAGAGACCACGGTAGGCTGTGGTTTTCCACATGCAGCTACCGTATAACATCTACTTTTGTAAACCTCAACTTTTCTGTAAAACAAACAGTTGTTAATAGAACATTCACAGTCGATCAGTCACTATATTTCACAGTACAAATATAATACGTCAAGAGACACATAAAGGTCTAAAAAAAAATCCTATGAAATCACATGAAAGAGTCCAACTCTGACATGGATTACCAAAGAAAGGATCCCAGTCTCGCCAGGTGTAAGATATATGTTTATTTTAAATGGATCCAGTTTGTATAGTGAAATGTGGTGAAAGAATAGTTTTAAGCATTTTGAAAAAAAGTAGTCTGTAGGGCTTATACCCCTGAAATGATTATTCCACTGGTCAAAAATACAAAAACATACATTTGGGTTTTGGCGGTTCTAAGAAAGCATCGTGCATCAATACTTATTGGGTGCATTCAGTGATTGACTGTAACGTCAAAAGAGGGTTGTTTTCTACAATTAGTCCATGTTTTAAATTTCTGTGATTTTTGTAGCCTCTAGTGGGCCAGTCCAACTCTGAATTCCAACGTGTCGGATCCTTCTCACCCTGACACTGGAGTTTCTCTTTAAATGAAACTTATGACAATACCGTTGTAGTCCCACGTTAATGTAGCGGTCAGATGTCATATATTCCCTAACAAAAAAGTATAACTAAGGTCATACAAAAATGCAAAAGTATTGTTGAGAGATTCATTAAAACACACTAAAGGAAAAGGGTTGTAACCCAGACTAAGGCTAAACGTCCCAAGAGCAGTTAATCAAATACAGAACCAAAAAAGAAAATGTGTAAGAACTAGATACATAAAAACTAATCAAGTAATCTTTATTAAATAGTTTGTTAAAAAAGAGGGAATAAATATCTGACATATCAAACATGAACAACAATGATGGATGAGTCTGAAGAGAAAAGGATTAACCCAAAAAAATCAAAGGAAAACCGAAGGACACATAGGGAAAAAAAAGCCTTATATGCAATAAAATGACAACGTCACAGAATCAATAAGCATTGAGTGATGAATTGTTTGAAAAATCTAAGTGACTTAAAAACCATCAAGTGCAGGTAGAGAGTAAATTTATGATTAACCCAATATATCAGGGTAAACAAAATAATAGAGGTGCCAACAATGATGTAGTCACATGCAATAAAAAATGTAAAGTGCAAACAACGAATGTAATAATGTGGACAAAATGAGGGTCACCAACCAAAAACTCCATGTGCGTTTCAACAATGCTGACGGAGCACATTTTCTTATTTGGTTATGTAAAACATGCTATTCAAGGAATCCATACAAAGTAAGGAACCAGGAATAAAGGAAGAGGGGCAGGGCAGCTAGAAATGGTAATATAGACAGCAAATAGAGAATGTTCAAATGCATGGTAGCAACCTAAGTGGAGGGGGATTATTATTATTATTATTATTATTTATTGTTATAGCGCCATTTATTCCATGGCGCTTTACATGTGAGGAGGGGTATACATAAAAACAAGTACAATAATCTTAAACAATACAAGTCATAACTGGTACAGGAGGAGAGAGGACCCTGCCCGCGAGGGCTCACAATCTTCAAGGGATGGGTGATAATACAGTAGGCGAGGGTAGAGCTGGTCGTGCAGCGGTTTGGTCGATCGGTGGTTACTGCAGGTTATAGGCTTGTCGGAAGAGGTGGGTCTTCAGGCTCTTTTTGAAGGTTTCGATGGTAGGTGAGAGTCTGATATGTTGTGGTAGAGAGTTCCAGAGTAGGGGTGATGCGCGAGAGAAATCTTGTATGCGATTGTGGGAAGAGGAGATAAGAGGGGAGTAAAGAAGGAGATCTTGTGAGGATCGGAGGTTGCGTGCAGGAAAGTACCGGGAGACGAGGTCACAGATGTATGGAGGAGACAGGTTGTGGATTGCTTTGTATGTCATGGTTAGGGTTTTGTAATGGAGTCTCTGGGCAATTGGGAGCCAGTGAAGGGATTGACAGAGGGGAGAAGCTGGGGAATAGCGGGGGGACAGGTGGATTAGTCGGGCAGCAGAGTTTAGAATAGATTGGAGGGGTGCGAGAGTGTTTGAGGGGAGGCCACAGAGCATGAGGTTGCAGTAGTCAAGGCGAGAGATGATGAGGGCATGGACTAGGGTTTTTGCAGATTCTTGGGTGAGGAATGAACGGATGCGTGAAATATTTTTGAGTTGAAGTCGGCAGGAAGTGGAAAGGGTTTGGATATGTGGTTGCAGGGGGATGCAGGGGGATGCAGGTGTCCAGTCAGCCTGACTCGCGTTTCACAAAACATGCTTCATCACGGGTTTTCTGGTTACCCTTTTGTGGATCTCTCTGAGGTGAATGACACCAGTTATTGATCCATGCACTTTAAGTGTCAGCATACTGATTTTTCTCCATATACAGTTGAAACTAGAAGTTAGCATACACTGTATAAAAAGACGCATATGCATGTGTTTCTCAATATCGGACATGAAATCAGAATAAACCTTTCCCGTTTTAGGTCAGTTAAAATTACCATAATTATTAATATTTGCCAAATGCCAGAATAATGAGAGAGAGAGAGAGAATGTTTTAAGGCATTTTTATTACTTACTGCAAATTCAAAAGTTTACATACATTTCGTATTTGGTCCCATTGCCCTTAAACTGAATGACTTGGGTCAAATATTTGGGATCTCCTTCCACAAGCTTCTCACAATAGTAGGTCAGAATTTGGGCCCATTCCTCCTGATATTATATAGTATACGGAATTATCTAATTTCCTGTCAATCTGCCAGTTTTGATGATATCTGCCAAAAATCTATTGTTCGTTGCCCCATGTACACCATGTCTGTCATATGTTTTATTTGAATTCTAAATAATCCCCCACAAAGGTTATTAAACAGCTGGGTTTAAATAAAAGGGGTACAAAGATTTTGGTTGCACCCCAGGTTTCAAAACCGTCCTCTTGGTCTCCATGAGTATGATGATAATGTACATCTGATAGCTGGTGGTGAACTTTATTGCAGATTTTGTATTGGGGCCCAGAGCCTCCATCGTTCAGTCATGTCTACTGACGTTTCATCATGACATGTCATACAAGTATGTGCCTTTGTTTCTTAAAGCATTTTCCTGCAAATAAGTCTAAATAGCATTTTTGATGCTTTAAATAAGTAATATTCTGTTCATTTTAAACAGATTTCTTTATGAAGTACAGAAGAACTCCAGCATAAATAAAATGAGTGTAGATAATCTGGCCATGGTGATAGGGGTCAACCTGCTGAGGCCAAAAACAGAAGAACCAGTGGCGCTAATGAGAGGTAATTAATGTGAGGCTTCGACACATGCTATAAACGTCAAGTCAATGGGAAATAAAAGTCGGCATTGAGCGGATGACATTCATCCACTCAATGCCGACTTTTATTCCCCATTGACTTGCATTGGGGTCGGGTTTCGGACGAAACTCCGACTTTTTTTGCCCTAGTTGGACCAGTTTCATCTGAAACAACAAATTTTGTTTCATGAAACCCGATCCGACCAAAGTTGCTCAACTCTAGTGACGTGTCCTGACTTAACAAAATGGTGGTGTAGATCAAACTTGGCAACAGAGATTACCAAGCTTTATCCTAGCATAAAGTAAAGCAATACAAAATTGCTTTGCCAAACAAA
The DNA here is from genome assembly GCF_039654945.1 of Dendrobates tinctorius. Lineage (NCBI taxonomy): Eukaryota > Metazoa > Chordata > Amphibia > Anura > Dendrobatidae > Dendrobates > Dendrobates tinctorius. Next base: position 121,527,057 of record NW_027361690.1, on the reverse strand, counting down.
TCAATGCCCGGTCATCCTATTTATTGGTTGGTAAAAAGAAACAGTCAACCCAAAAATATCAGCCACAGACATTAACAAGCACTTAAGGCTAGAGTCACACGACCTTTTTTCTCTCATCCAAGAAAATAGTTCTGATTATGCTAATCACACACTGATCAGACTCGGATCGGAGTTTGATCAGAGTGTGATATGATTTTCTCAGAGGTGAAGAAAGAAAACAGTTTCTCTACCTTCTCTATATTGATAGTGCGTGACAATCGGACCGTACTCGGATGACATCTGAATGTGGTCTGATCTTTTCCACGGACCCATAAAATTGAAGTATTGGAGGCAAATTGGGCATGCTGCAATTTTTTTCCTCTGACCTGCTCAGTCTGTGGAAAGAATCGGACATGTACATAGCGTTAAAACAACGAATAGCACTTGTTTGATTTGTACGGTTGTGCACACGACGAGCCCTAAAGGAGTGACGGTTACATTATAGTCAGAGAAATAAAGAATTTTTACATGAGACTTGGCTTGCTTATAAGGACGAGTGTCAACATTAAATTCTAAATTTTAATTTGTTGGCTCAATTTCAAGTCAATATTAGAAGAAAGTCAGCTCATTTATTTCGTGTGATATGGAACTGCTCACACATAAAATATCCAGACAATAAACACTCAGCCAATGTCAGTCTTTCCCCATTTTTCATATAAAGGGCAACGTTGATAATTTAGTGGTCACTGAACCAGAAAAGTTCACGTGGTTAGGATGTTATGTAGTCTATGCCATGCTAGTTAACTATGCAGCATTAAATAATCGAGGATGCCCCACCCATGAGGGATTCTGTTTGTTTTTGGTTGGCATGGGCCTTTATAGGGGAAGGTGGTTGGAGTATTGTGACCTGTTTTAATATTATTGAAAGTTTTAGTTAAAAATACACCGAAAATTCATCATATAGTGATAGCTTATGGAGTTTTTCACATTAATTCTTAACTTTTGCAATTATAGTTTTGTCACCTTGCCTTTCAGGTGCTCCACAGATCCAAAAACTAATGACTGTAATGATCAGTCACCATGAGAAATTCTTTCCTAAAGCCAATGACCAACCTATAGAAACCAAGACGCAAAGAAACGAACTGAAAAAAGTACAGGTTCCACGCAGTTCGGTCGGTTGGGATGCAGCTGAAGAAAGTATCTCACCTACAGGAGATTTATCCAGATCACGTATGGTAAGGTGCCTGTTATATAAACTGGACAGTTACTCCATTCATGAAGGGAAGAACCAGGTCTTATTGCAGCAGATGGTAAACAAACTACCCAAGCCCATTTTCCCTAAGAGAGGAATGGGCCACACTTCACATGATAAACATACCGATCCCTGTAGTAAATGTACCACGTATAGATCAAGAAGTGTTATTTAATTTGAAAAAGTTTAAAATATATTACTTTATTTCAATAATACTAAAACATATATATAAATAAAAACAGGATGCCTCAAACCATAAAACACACAACAAGAGGTAAGCTAAAGCAGCATGCAAAAATACACAGGAATATATATACGTGTGGTCATATATAGCACCATATAAAGAAATTATATGCGCAGTCACAGTATATATCTGCAACCAGATGGCCAGTAAAATGGCCTAAGTTATTACAGTATATGTGCAAAATCTTGTATTGTATCCATGCATATCATTACACGGAAAAATTATATGCACAAGCACAATACATAACTACAAACATATGGGCACTGAAATGGCCAGACTTGTTATAGTACCTAGGCTGGAGAAGTGCTTCTTCCTGGAGATACGCCCCCAGGAAGAAGCATCATCGAAACACGCGTCGGGGTCAGGAGTGTTAGCATGCCACTTGGCGCTTTATTCGTGGAAGGAGCACTAATACAGGTAGTATGTGTAGGACATAGGTTATGGGCTTTTTGTTGCAATTATTGTTAGTATGGACATACGGATAGCAATTATCACTATGGCGGTCTATGCTTGTATATAGTTTTATTTGTGAAAAGCACTTCTCCAGCCTAGGCACTATAACAATTCTGGCCATTTCAGTACCCATTTGTTTGTAGTTAAGTATTGTGCTTGTGCATATAATTTTTCCGTGTAATGATATGCATGGATGCAATAGAATATTTTGCAGATTTTGTACATATACCGTAATAACTTAGGCCATTTTACTGGCCATCTGGTTGCAGATATATACTGTGATTGTGAATATAATTTCTTTATACAGTGATATGCAAGGATACTATATTGTGGATTTTCCGTATGAAGTTACTGAATTTTACAACTAGTGGCATATTAGAATTGTATGCATCCTGATTGATTGGCATGTTATATATGACCACACGTATATACCATATTCCTGTGTATTTTTGTACGCTGCTTTAGCTTACCTCTTGTTGTGTGTTTTATGACTTGAGGCATCCTGTTTTTATGCATATAAGGTTTAGTATTCTTGAAATAAATTAATATATTTTATACTTATCAAATTAAATACCACTTCTTGATCTATACATGGAACATTTACTACAGGGATCGGTATGTTTACTTATTGCAGCAGAGGCAAATTCTGGCTTCAGAGATTGGCGAATGGCCTTCTTGCTCTCAAAAATATCAACGTAGAGCGACCCACATCCCTCTAGCAAAAGCAGTTTATATGGAATGATGTGTAAGCTAACAGACATTAAAAGACTGCATTTATGGGATCTATGACCCCCTTCACTTATTGCCCTTCAGGTGGTATACATGGTATATCCATCCTTGCATTGCAGGTATATATTACCAAAATAATATTAATATGTTTTATTCATTTTCCAGAAATACTCTGGTGCTTCCCCTTGTTCTTCTATCTCAGATGATAACATGTCTCTTCATGAAGACTACAGCTCTGGGTTGGCGGACGACGCAGAATCCTGGAAAGCTATCCCCAGAAAGAGAACTCAAACTATGCCAGTCACAAATTCTTTTATAGTGAAAAATAAGGATGACAGCACAGCCAGTCCCCTCAACGAGGAAATATTCAGTGGTGAATTTTGGGCTTCTCCCAATGGGAGCAAAGTTAACTTACCTGCTGGTACCGGCCACAAGAGGACATTGTCAGAACTGTCTCAGCATCGTACATCCACCTATGATAATGTTCCAGACTCCCTATGTGATTGTGGTAGATCAGAATCAGGAACTCTCGATGCAGGTACTATGAAAAGTGAAGGTCAACAAAGCCCAAGCCAACTTAAAAATGGAGCTTCCGAAAGTAAAGATGGCGACAGCTGTGAAAGCTTGGCCACGGCCAGTTCTCTAGAAGAAATGCGAATTTCCAAAATGAAACTTGAGGACCGCATAAAAAGGTATGTGCAGCTAGGAGAGTTATTGTAAAGTCTGCTATTGATGGCCCCACTCTTGGTTGCTGAAACGGAGCCCATCAGCAGTTTTTTCTATGTAATCCGACAGCTGCATGATGTAAAGACAGAGACCCGGGTTCCAGCAATATATCACTTAGTTTACTGGGTGCTGCAGTTATGATAGAGTCATAGATTTCTCTGTTTGAGATTTAGGAGAGCTCAGTTGTTGAGCTGGCCACACCACTGTTTTCTATGTATGTTGTATAGTGACAGAAAGCTGCTAATCAGTGGTGGGGGTGAGGTTGGACTTGGAGGTATGAGGACAGTTGTCCTGTAGTGATGATCTTCTGCTGATTAAGCACTGATTGCAGTGAAACAGCAAATTACAGCCTAGTAAGTGACACATCACTGTAATCAGGGACTCTGCTACTACATTATAGAGCTCATAGCAAAAACCTTTTGACAGATTCCCTTTAACTTTCAATTATATAGATACATGGACTAGACAAACAGTCCTCAGTCACAGTGTCTTGGATAGCCACCTTCTGTCCTTTCAGAGTTTTTCCCCAACTAACGGGCAGACACTGCACACCTTTCTAAATCTAGTAATGAATCTGCCTAATGCCTAGACTGACTGAGCACTACAGAGGAACCCAGGCCTGGAAGGGAATGAATGGCTCCACTACCAGATCTGCCTGATTCCATAAAAATCCCAAATCAGGAATTGCCATAACCCACAACAAGCTATTAGTGATGAGTGAACGTGCTCGGGTGTTATTTGAGCATCTTGGGCGCACTCCGATAATACAGTGGGTGTGGAAAGTATTCAGACCCCTTTTAAATTTTTCACTCTCATTGCAGCTATTTAGTAAATTCAAAAAAGTTCATTTTTTCTCATTAATATACACTCTGCACCCATCTTGACTGAAAAAAACAGAAATGTAGACATTTTTGCAAATTTATTAAAAAAGGAAAATATCACATGGTCATAAGTATTCAGACCCTTTGCTCAGACACTCATATTTAAGTCACATGCTGTCCATTTCCTTGTGCTCCTCCTTGAGATGGTTCTACTTCTTCATTGGAGTCCAGCTGTGTTTTTTAAACTGATAGGACTTGATTTGTAAAGGCACACACCTGTCTATATAAGACCTCACAGCTCACAGTGCATGTCAGACCAAATGAGAATCATGAGGTCAAAGGAACTGGCCAAGGAGCTCAGACAGAATTGTGGCAAGGCACAGATCTGGCCAAGGTTACAAAAGAATTTCTTCATTACCCAAGGTTCCTAAGAACACAGTGGCCTCCATAATCCTTCAATGGAAGAAGTTTGAGACCACCAGAAGTGTTCCTAGACCTGGCCGTCCAGCCAAACTGAGCTATAGTGGGAGAAAAGCCTTGGTGAGATAGGTAAAGAAGAACCCCAAGATCACTGTGGCTGAGCTCCACAGATGCAGTAGGGAGATGGGAGAAAGTTCCACAATGTCAACTATCAATGTAGCCCTTCACCACTAGGGCCTTTATGGCAGAGTGGCCCAATGGACGCCTCTCCTCAGTGCAAGACATATGAAAGCCCGCATAGACTTTGCTAAAAAACACATGAAGGACTCCCAGACTATGAGAAATAAGATTCTCTGATCTGATGAGACGAAGATAGAATTATCACCAAAAAGTTCTAAGCGGTATGTGTGGAGAAAACCAGGGACTGCTCATCACCTGCCCAATACAATCCCAACAGTGAAACATGGTGGTGGCAGCATCATGTTATGGGGGTGTTTTTCAGCTGCAAGGACAGGATGACTGGTTGTCATTGAAGGAAACATGAATGAGGCCAAGTACAGAGATATCCTGGATGAAAACCTCTTCCAGAGTGCTCTGGACCTCAGACTTGGCCGAAGGTTCACCTTCCAACAAGGCAATGACCCTAAGCTCTCAGCTAAAATAACAAAGGAGTGGCTTCAGAACAACTCTGCGACTATTCTTGACTGGCCCAGCCAGAGTCCTGCCCTAAACCCAATTGAGCATCTCTGGAGAGACCTGAAAATGGCTGTCCACCAACGCTCACCATCCAACGTGACGGAACTGGAGAGGATCTGCAAGGAAGAATGGCAGAGGATCCCCAAATCCAGGTGTGAAAAACTTATTACATCATTCCCAAGAAGACTCATGGCTGTACTAGCTCAAAAGGGTGCTTCTACTCAGTACTGAGCAAAGGGTCTGAATACTTATGACCATGTGATATTTGTTTTTCTTTTTTAATAAATTTGCAAAAAATTCTACATTTCTTTTTTTTTCAGTCAAGATGGGGTGCAGAGTGCACATTAATCCCTTTCTGCCATGAGACGTACTATCCCGTCCATGTGCCCTGGGACTTAATTCCCAGGGACGGGATAGTACGTCATAGCAATCAGCGGCGCCCACGTGGTGAACGCCACTGATCGCGGCCGGGTGTCAGTTGATTATCACAGCTGACACCCGGCACAATGTGTCAGGGGCGGTCACGGACCGCCCCCGACATGTTAGCCCCTTGCATACCGCGATCAAACACGATCGCGGTGTACCGGGGGTTAAAGGGAAGCATCAGCAGGGAGGGGGCTCCCTCCGTGCTTCGCTGAGCCCCCCACGGCAGCGCAATGTGCAGCGCTGCTGCGGGGGGCTCCTTCCCTGCAGGCCCCCGAATCCAAGATGGCAATGGGGACCTTCGGGGGCCTGCAGGGAGCTGGCTTCCTCAGTGCCTGCAAAGCGCAGGCACGAGGAAGCCTGCTGCACTGCCTGTGACAGATTGCTGATCTGTCACAGTGATCTGTGATGTGACAGATCAGCGATCTGTCACAGGACAGTGCTGTCCCACCTGGGACAATGTAATAATGTTAAAAAAAAAAAAATAAAAAAAAAATCGCCAAATAAATTAGAAAAAAAAAAAAAATTCCCCCAATAAATTCATTTTTTGGAAATGAAAAAAAACCCCATAAAAGTACACACTTGGTATCGCCGCGTCCGTAACGACCCGCCCTATAAAACTGTCCCATTAGTTAACCCCTTTAGCGAACCCCTTAAAAAATAAAAATAAAAAACGAAGCAAAAAATAATGATTTATTATCATACTGCTGAACAAAAAGTGCAATAACGCGCGATCAAAAAGACGCATATAAATATCCATGGTACCGCTGAAGACGTCATCTTGTCCCGTAAAAAACGAGCCACCATACCGCATCATCAGCGAAAAAATAAAAAAGTTATAGCTCTCAGAATAAAGCGATGCAAAAATAATTATTTTTTATATAAAATAGTTTTCATTGCATAAAACCGACAAAACACAAAAAAAGACCTAAATGAGGTATTGCTGTAACCGTACTGACAGAAGAATAAAACCGCTTTATCAATTTTACCGCACGCGGAACGGTGTAAACGCACCCCCCAAAAGAAATTCATGAAACGCTGGTTTTTGTTCATTCTGCATCCCAAAAATCGGAATAAAAAGCGATCAAAAATGTCACGTGCCCGAAAATGGTACCAATAAAAACGTCAACTCGTCCCGCAAAAAATAAGACCTCACGTGACTCGGTGGGTCAAAATACGGAAAAATTATAGCTCTCAATATGTGGTAATGCAAAAACTATTTTTACAATAAAAAGCGTCTTTTAGCGTGTGACAGCTGCCAAACATAAAAACCGCCATAAATAGTAACTCAAACCCCCCGTTATCACCCCCTTAGTTAGGGAAAAATAATAAAATTAAAAGAAAATGTATTTATTCCCATTTTCCCGTTAGGGCTAGGGTTAGGGCTGAGATTAGGGTTAGGGGTGTTTTGGGGTTCGGGTTGGAGTTAGAATTGGGGGTTTCCACTGTTTGGGCACATCAGGTGCTCTCCAAATGCAACATGGTGTCTGATCTCAATTCCAGCCAATTCTGAGTTGAAAAAATCAAATGGTGGTCCTTCCCTTCCAAGCTCTGCCATGCGCCCAAACAGTATTTTACCCCCACATATGGGGTATCAGCCTACTCAGGACAAATTGCAAAACAACCTTTGGGGTCCAATTTCTCCTTCTACCCTTAGGAAAATAAAAAATTGGGGGCAAAAATATCATTTTTGTGGAAAAAAAATGATCTTTTTATTTTCACGCCCGGGCGTTATAAACTTCAGTGAAGCACTTGGGGGGTCAAAGTGCTCACCACACATCTAGATAAGTTCCTTAGGGGGTCTAGTTTCCAAAATGGGGTAATTTGTGGGGGGTTTCCACTGTTTAGGTACATTAGGGGCTCTCCAAAGGCAACATGACACCCGCAGACCATTCCATCAAAGTCTGCATTCCAAAACGTCACTACTTCCCTTCCGAGCCCCGACGTGTGCCCATACAGTAGTTTTCTCCCACATATGGGGTGTCAGCATACTCAGGACAAATTGGACAACAACTTTTGGGGTCCAATTTCTCCTGGTACCCTTGGGAAAATAAAAAAATTGGTGACTAAAAGATCATGTTTGTGGAAAAAATACGATTTATTTATTTTCACGCCCTGGCGTTATAAACTTCTGTGAAGCACTGGAGGGGTCAAAGTTCTCACCACACATCTAGATAATTTCCTTGGGGGGGTCTAGTTTCCAAAATGGTGTCATTTGTGGGGGGTTTCCACTGTTTTGGTACATCAGGGGCTCTCCAAACGCGACATGGTGTCCGATCTCAGCCAAAAACGTCAAATAGCGCTGCTTACCTTCCGAGCACTGCCGTGCGCCCAAATAGTGGTCTACCCCCACATATGGGGTATCCGCATACTCAGGACAAATTGCACAATAACTTTTAGGGTGCTGTTACCCTTGGAAAAATAAGAATTGAGGGTGAAAAGATTATTTTTGTGGAAAAAATGATTTTTTTTAATTGTACGGCTGTATGTTATAAACTTCTGTGAAGCCCTTGGGGGTTCAAAGTTCTCACCACACATCTAGGTAAGTTCCTTGGGGGGGTCTAGTTTCCAAAATGGTGTCATTTGTGGGGGGTTTCCACTGTTTTGGTACATCAGGGGTTTTCCAATCGCGACATGGTGTCCCATCTCAATTCCAGCCGAAAACATCAAATGGCGCTTCTTCCCTTCCGAGCTCTGCCATGCGCCCAAATAGTGGTTTACCCCCACATGTGGGGTATCAGCATACTCAGGACAAATTGCACAATAACTTTTAGGGTCCTGTTACCCTTAGGAAAATAAAAATTGGGGTGAAAAGATCATTTTTGTGGAAAAAATATGATTTTTTAATTGTACCGCTGTACATTATAAACTTCTGTGAAGCCCTTGTGGGTTCAAAGTTCTCACCACATATCTAGATAAGTTCATTGGGGGGTCTAATTTCCAAAATGGGGTCACTTGTGGGGGGTTTCCACTGTTTAGGTAGATCAGGGGCTCTCCAAACGTGACTTGGCGTCCGATCAGAATTCCAGCCAATTTTGCATTCAAAAAGTCAAATGGCGCTCCTTCCCTTCTAAGCTCAGCCATGCGCCGAAACAGTGGTTCCCCCCCACATATCAGGTATCAGCGTACTCAGGACAAATTGCACAATACATTTTGCAGTCCAATTTCTCCTGTTACCCTTGGTAAAATAAAAAAATTGAACCTGAAGTATTTTTTTTGTGAAAAAAAGTTAAATGTTCTTTTTTTTTTAAATATTCAAAAAATTCCTGTGACGCACCTAAAGGGTTAATAAACTGTTTGAATGTGGTTTTTAGCACCTTGAGGGGTGCAGTTTTTAGAATGGTGTCACTTTTGGGTATTTTGTATCATATAGACCCCTCAAAGTGGCTCCAAATGTGATGTGGTCCGTAAAAATAAAATGGTGTTGCAAAAATGAGAAATCGCTGGTCAATTTTTAACCCTTATAACTTCCTAACAAAATAAAATTTTGTTTCCAAAATTGTGCTGATGTAAAGTAAACATGTGGGAAATGCTACTTATCAAGTTTTTTTTGTGCCGTATCTCTGTGATTTAAGGGCATAAAAATTCAAAGTTGGAAAATTGCGAAATTTTCAAAATTTTCGCCAAATTTCCATTTTTTTCACAAATAAACGCAAGTTATTTGAATGAAATATTACCACTAACATGAAGTACAATATGTCACGAGAAAACAATGTCAGAATCACCGGGATCCATGGAAGCGTTTCAGATTTATTACCTCATAAAGAGACAGTGGTCAGAATTGTAAAAATTGGCCCGGTCATTAACGTGCAAACCACCCTTAAGGGGTTAAGGGCTTAAGGGGTTAATGAGAAAAAAATGAACTTTTTTGAATTCACCAAATGGCTGCAATGAAACAAAGAGTGAAAAATTTAAAGGGGTCTGAATATTTTCCGTACCCACTGTATGATTGAGTCCCTGCGGCTACATGTTTTGTGGTGGTAGACAGCCGCAATACATGTGGGGACTGCTTGTTTGTTAGGGGACTAGAAGATATTATCCGAGCATGGCCAAGATACTCAGATAACACTCGAGCATGCTGAGATAACACGCTATCCGAGCACGTTCGCTCATCACAACAAGCTACACTTTTCAGTTGTCGAGAATTTCACAAGATCTAGTGGCTACATCCAATTAAAAAGTAATCTAACAAAGCAATATCTTTAATTGTAGCACAACTTTAATCATCTGTTTTTTTTAAAAGTAGAATTCCTATCTTGTGTATTTCTATTATAGCCACAGGATTTGACATAAAGTATTTGTGAATCCTTCACAGTTTTCCATATTTATGCTTAAATTTAGCCTAAAACTATCAGATTTTCACCCAAGACCTTAAAGTAGATAAAAAATCAAATCAGACAAATGAATCAAAAATATTAAGATGCCATTTTTTAAATGACAGAAATGATCCAAAATCTCATTTATGAGTGGCAAAAGTATGTCTGTCTTTGCTTTGAGTATCTGGTGTGCCTCCCTTGAGCATTAATTACTTTCTTCTTCTATAACCATGTTATAGAGCAACTTGTGCACTTTGGGTCATTGTTTTGACTGACCTATGTTTTATTGATATTCTGCTCATGTACAGACGTCATTTTCCTTTAGAATTTGCTGGTAAAATTAAGAATGAATTATTCCATTAATTATGGCAAGCCATCCAGGTGCAGATGCAGCAAAAGAGGCCCAAACCATGATGCCACCAGTGTGTTTCACAGATGGTATGAGGTTTTTATATTGTAGTGCACTGTTTTTCTTTCTCCAAGTTTAACACTTCTCATTTAAACCAAAAGCCTTATTTTCAAGTCACCATTCAAAATACATTGTTACATTGTTCTTTTAGCCTTTTGGCTTGTCCAGGTGATATTTAACAAACTGCAGACAGGCAGCAATATTCATTTTGGAGAGCAATTGCTTTCTCCTTGCAATGCTGCCTTGCACACCATCGTTCAATGTTCCCCTGATGGTGCACCCATGGACATTAACATTAGGTATTGTGAGAGTGGCATTTAGTTCCTTAGAGGTTACCCTAGGTTTGTGACATTGAGCTATATCATTCTCCTTGCTCTTCGTGTGATCTTTCTTGCTCAACCACTGCTGATGAGGGAAATAATGGTATTGAATTTCCTCCATTTGTACATAGTCTGTCTGCGGATTGGTGGAGTCCAAATTCTTTAGAGATGGTTTTGTAACCTTCTCCAGCCGCATTAACTCCAACAACTCCTCTTCTTCTGAGGTCCTAAGGCCTCTTTCACACATCAGGTTTTCGCCGTCAGGCGCGATCCGGCGCTTTTGACAGAAACCGGATCCGGCGAAATGCAATGCCGGATCCGGTTTCACCCACATTGACTTGCATTTGCGCCGGATCGCGCCGGATGGCCATGCGTTTCATCCGGTTTTCGCCGGATCCGGCAATGTGTCGCAATGTGTCGCGATCCGGCGTCTGGAAAAAACGTCTACTGTAACGTTTTTTGTCTCCGGCGAAAAAGCCGGACACGCCGGATCCGGCGCGTCCGGCTTTTTCACACAATGAAAGCCTATGAGCACCGCAATGCGCCGGATCCGGCGAAAGCCGGATCCGGCGGCCGGATCCGGTTTTTTGGTCTGAGCATGCTCAGTAGCTCTGCCCACAAGACATATATAAAAGCAAGACAGTGGGACCCACAGCCACACCCAACATGCCACCCAAGAAAGCAACCAAGCGAAGCAGGAGAAGGCAGGAGACCACTGCAGCACCATCAGCACCACCACCACCCCAAATGGAGCAGCAAATAGAACATGCTGAGGAGGGGAGGCCAGCAGCAGATGAGAGACGGTAATTATCAAATCCCCCATTCCTCCAAACTAGGGCCATGGAATATCAAGATATTCATTGGCCCTTTGTTTCTCTTTATTCAACAGCCGCCAAAGAGATGCAGCAGCAGCACCATCAGCACCACCCCAAATAGAGCAGCATGCTGAACGGGAGGGGAGTCCAGAAGCAGATGAGAGACGGTAATTATCAAATCCCCCATTCCTCCAAACTAGGGCCATGGAATATCAAGATATTCATTGGCCCTTTGTTTCTCTTTATTCAACAGCCGCCAAAGAGATGCAGCAGCAGCAGCAGCAGCAGAAATGGCATCACTGGCAGCAGCAATACCCACAGCCATGGAGTCTGGCCATCAACAGGACAGCACATCTTCTTCTGGGAGCCCTCCCTCGCATCGTCAGCGTTTGACGGTAAGTTTTTATTTCCAAAATCCATCATCTCTGTAATATATGTCTATTCATTGCCTTTTATTTCAAAACAGGAATCACAAGATGAAGAGGAGCTCCCAGAAGAAGAAGGAAGGGGTGGACAGACACCTGGAGTGGGCTCACAATTCGTAAGTTTTTTGCATCAAACGCAGAAACACAACATCACACTACACACAACACATAGAAAACAATGTTCTGCAGACCACACACAGCAAACAAAATGCCTACATCCAAACTCATAACATTTTTTGTTTTCTTCTCTAGTCTTCCCAATCTGGTGCTCGGCCAAGAGGTCCTCGCAGTGCCTCCCAGGGTCGTCGGCGACAGCAACGCGGCGGTCACCAGCGTGTAAGTATAAATATTTTTGCTTTGTTTTTTTGCACTTTTTATTTCATTTCTTTTGTGGAGGCTAATTATGTTATTTTTGTCTTTTTCTTTAACAGCCTTCACAGCGTGCTCCCGACTCTGACGGTGAGGATGGAAGGATTGATGTGGACCGCCTCATCGATCTCGTCAGAGAAAGGGAGCCGCTCTGGAATATGGCTGACCGCCGCCACGCTGACCTGATCATTACCCGACGACTCTGGGAGGAAATCTGTTCTCTCCTTGTGGGCCGCTGGGAGGACCTCGAAGCTCGGGACCAGATTAAAGAGCGTAAGTATATACAGTAACGGTTGCTTGATGTAAACCAGTGTTTCCCGAACTCCAGTCCTCGTGGTCCCCACGGATCATGTGTTCAGGATTTCTATTTACTATTGAAATCCTGAAAACATGACCCCTGGGGACCATGAGGACTGGAGTTTGTGAAACACTGATGTTGTATACTAACCACTCCTTTCTCGTTTCAGGGAACAGAATTGTGAATCGGTGGTGGTCTGTGAGGGATCGTTTCAAGAAGGAGTTCAATAAAGAGATGCGGGCCCCGAGTGGATCTGGAGGACGCAGGAGCAAGTACAAGTACGCACGAGCCCTGTCGTTCCTCCGGGAAACAATGCTCACCAGAAGGTAAATATTACACACCACATGTGAAAAAAATGTTAGATGTAACTTTTTTTTTTCAGCCAGGGCCATACCATGTCAGTATTTTAATTGTTTTTTTTTCTCTTTATTCCACAGCACGGTGAGCAGCACTCGGGAGCCTGCACGATTGGACCCTTCTGAGGCGATCCCTGAGGAGACCGGCACCGAGGGACACTTCGACCGCCCCGGTACATCTGCACCTTCCCTGCCTTCCCACACATTCGACCCATCTGTCCCATCCACCAGCACAGGAGCATCGTGGCCGCCTACATTACATGAAGCTGCTGGTGAGGAGATCGCTTTCCCTTTACCCCACCCTTCTGCCCCTGCCGCCTCTAGTACACCTGCAGGTACTGGGCGACAGCGGCAGAGGGGTCAGGAAAAGAGTTATGCGCAAGAGTTATTGCATCTGAATGCATCTTTCCAGAACTGTCTCAAAGTCTTGTCAGAGTAAATCTCCGCAGGCTTTCAGCAGATCAACTCCAGCATTCTGGAGGTGAAGACACTTCTGCAAACCATGCATTCAGAAGCAAGATCTTCGCCAAACCACACCTTTTTCAGGTCTGTTGTGGAGCGCATGGAAACGCTCTCTCCTGCCCAGCAGATGCATGTAATGCATTCGTGCCACGGTGCTCTACAGCAGGTTACCTCCCAACCTCCACCTCCCACCACTGTAGTTCCTCCACCTGCACCCCCTCCAGCCACTTTCCATCCTCCCCCTCCTATTACATCTGCACCCCCTCCAGCCACTTTTCATCCTCCCCCTCCTACTACATACCAGCAACCTGCCCAGTACCAGCAACCTCCCCAGTACCAGCAACCTCCCCAGTACCAGTCATCTCCCCACTTCCAGCAACCTGCCCCGTACCAAACTCCTTCCCCGTACCAAACTCCTTCCCCATACAACTTTCCATCAACATCATCTGCTCCTACAGTCCCTGCCCAACCCTCCACTCCACCACCCACCACCTCTTCTGCTTCCCACATGTCCACCCATTCTGTAGCTTTTTCCACACCTTCACCTCTAACTGTTCCTTCCCCACCAAGATCCCAGTCCTCTCTCCACACACCCAGTGTCGAAGTGTCCCGCAGCCCCTCCAGCAGTATTTCCACCCCACAGTACACAGAATTGTAATGTGTGTTTTTTGTAATAAAAATGCCCATTGGGTTTAAAACCTTTCTAAAAAAGTTTTTTTGCACTTTAAAAACATTTTACAAAAAAAAAAAAAAAATGTAAATAAAAGTTAAATTATCGTTTCACAATGGTTGTCTGTCATTTCTTTCTGCGGCGAACTATGTTTTAAAAAAAGGTTAAATACAGGGTATTTCAAAGGTAAAAAGGTATTCAAAACCAGGTATAACTGTGGGTAAATTTTAGCTTTTTGCCACAGTTGTGTTCCTGGTTGTGTTTGAAGCAAAGTATTTCACTTAAAAAGTTGTGTTTATTGTTGGTGATTTCCTACCAATGTACACAACTTTTGTTAAAAGGTGAAATACTTTGCATAAAACACAACCAGGTACACACCTGTGGCCTAAAGGTAAAAATAGTAAGACCATGACAAGATAGCCAACTTTGGTTGGCAAAGGTATATACTGTTGGTCCAGAAGGTACACAAGTTTAGGGCAAAAATCTTTCACACTCTGTCATCCCAGTGTACTCTGCCTTGAGGTGACATAAAGTATAGTGGAAAATTGTCCCTGAAACCGTCACAGAACTTCTAGTGGTAATATTTCCAATGACAACATCCATCTTCGCCAGTAACTTGCTCTTCTCTCCAACCTGCACTTTCTTCTCTACAACCTGTCAAAGAAGGGCTGTAGGAACATGCTATATCTAGTTTTCCAGTAGCCAATCCCGTTCGGAAGGCCACAAGGGTCAATTTTAAAAACCGGATCCGGCGTAATCCGTCGAAAAACGGATAGAAAAACGGATGAACCGGATGAGACGGATCCGGTTTTGTCTGTCAAGAAAAAGACGGATCCGGCAGAAAACCGGATCCGTCACATCCGGTTTTACTAAACATTTGCCGGATCCGGCGTTCCGGCACGACGCCGGATCGCGCCTGACGCCGAAAACCTGATGTGTGAAAGTAGCCTAAGAAATCTCTTTTGTTCGTGCCATGATAAACTTCACAAACATTTGTAAAGATCAGACTGATAGATTTCTATTCTTTAAATATAATAGGTCGCCCACTTACACCTGATTGTCGTCCCGTTGACTGAAAACAGCAGAATTTGATTTCACCTTTAAATTATTTTCTAATCCTAAAGATTCACGTATTGTGCCATTCATAGGCATGTTAGATTGGTCATTTTACTCATGCAGAAAATGAAAATGTCAAATATTTTTGACTTATTAGTTTGATTCTCTTTATCTACTTTTTGAAATTTGTGCAAAAATCAGATGTAGTTTTAGGTTAAATTTTTGCAGAAATATTCTGAAGGGTTCACATTCTTTGAAGCACCATAGTACATGTATAGTAGGTATGTAACCTACCAATAGGACTTGCATCTATCTCAAGAACACACACACTGCCTTCAGTGGAGATGGGGTTGATATTCCAATTTAAGTTAAGGGGAATTCTAATGACCTCTTCTCTCCACTGACGAGTCCCATAGATTTAGGTCCCATTGGTGGGATCCATATCTACTCTACATTTATGGCATAGCCTGATGGGAATAACCATATAATGATTGTATTTCAAATGCAGACCAAGGTTTTAAGAAGTATTTCCAAAACCTAATATCTTCATTTCTGTTTCTGATATTAGTCTAGAGAAAGAAAATTATGACGTATGGAAGAAAGTGGTGAAATTAAATGAGGACTTGGAAAAAGAAAGAAACCAGCGAATGGCGCAAGAAATCACATTGCAAAATATGAAACAATCACGAGATGATGCTGAAAGGAGGAACAAACATCTGGAGAAGGAAATCCAAGGCTTTATGAGAGCCATGAGTCTAGCCGGAAAGAAGCCAGAATAACTACGATGCTAGCGGGAAAAAGATTTCACAATGACTCTTGGGGCTTCACCAAACTGGAGGCCGATTCTTCAGATAAAGTACTGCATAAACACAGATGAAAGACTAGATCCAAGCCTGGGTTCTAGTTTGGATCTTCAGGCAAGAAACATTTTAAAAACTTAAACTTAATCACATTGCCTCATTCAGCCTCCCCTAATTTTTCTTGAGCGTAAAAGCATGGACCGTTGTTCATTGGCTTTTTGGATCCAAGCTTCATCAGTATTCGGTCCGTGTGTCCGTTTTTACCATCAGTTTTTCATTAGTGATTTTCACATATGAAAAAAATCCCCCAAAAACTGCAAACTATTTCCTATCCATGGATGACGTACAGCATATGGATGACACACCGATGCCATCCGTGTGCTGTCTGTGATTTTCAGTGACCCATAGATCACATTTATCCATGATGCTGATCAAAAATGGATGTCTCCAGGATGTGTTTGTGGACACCTGTTCCACAAAAAGACATGGACATGTCAATGGCCCCACAGACTTTAATGGGTGCTTGTTCTATCTGTGATTCATGGACATCTGAATCAGGTCTAAGGACTAGAGATGGAAGACTACCTTTGAGTATAGTCCACTGTCAGCCATGACTTCCATACTTGTAAGCACACCCTTATATATTTTTATATTATTTAGTGATAAGCCTGTATTAAAATTATTTAACACCAATTAAACTTAAATTCTTTTTTTATTTGAATTTTGTTATTTATTAACCATTCATGGGAAGGATTCTTGCTGAGCCAGCACCACACAGGTACCGCCGTGAAAAATCTCTATATCTCCTTACGGAAGGGGCAAATTTTTATTTTTGTGCATTCAATTTTTTTTAAACCTTATTACAAGAGTCATAAGTTTTATACTATTCAGCGTAGCCAAATATTTGTTGAGGGAAGAGTTGTTGTTTTAAATGGCATTATTCGTTTTACAAATTACGTGCTGAAAAAATGGGAAAAAAAATTCCAAGAGTGGTGAAATGATAAAAAAAAAAAAAAAAATGTAATTCTGGCATTGTTTTTTGTTGGTTTCATTTTTATCCTTTTCCAGGCGACGTGATTATTCAGATCTGTACAATTACGGTAGTACCGAACGTGATCCTCATTTTTATTAGATTTTAGTAGATAAAAAAAATTCTCAACTTTGAAAAAAAAATTTGGTTGTGTCCGTGTTTACTGAGACTTGTAACGTTATTACTTTTCTGCTGATGGAGCCATATAAAGGGCTTGTTTGTTTAATGGACAGTTGTTTTTATGGGTATTACTTTGGCATTCATATCATGTTTTGATCACTTTTTACTGCATTTTTAGGGGAGAAAAACAGCAATTCTGCTCTTTCAATTTTTTTGCACATTTTGCTGTATCTTTTTGATTTCTTTATTCTTATATTGGGAAAAGTAGGTACCGTAATTTTTTGGACTATAAGACGCACCGGACCATAAGACGTACCCCAATTTTAAGAAGAAAAATAGGGAAAAAAATAATAATGTGTCAAATGGGGGTCCGTCTTACAGTCCGAATTCAGCTTACCTGGGAAGGGATCCGGCACAGGTGGAGGAGTGGTCACAGAGGTCATTCAGTGCTCCAGGCTGGTGCGGTGGTGGCGGCTCTGTGCTGGGGCAGCTGGGCTGTGCTGGGCTGGGGCAGCTGTCCTGTGGCAGGTGGGCTGTGCTGGGGCAAGTGGGCTGTGCTGGGGTAGGTGGGCTGTGCTGGGCTGGGGCAGGTGGGCTATGCTGGGGCAAGTGGGCTGTGCTGGGGCAAGTGGGCTGGGGCAGGTGGGCTGTGCTGGGCTGGGGCAGCTGGGGCAAGTGGGCTGTGCTGGGGCAGCTGGGCTCTGCGGGGTGAGGGTGGCGGCAGGCTGTGCTCCGGTGCAGGGGCGGCGGCTCCGCCGGCATTTCCTCGCAGCCCGGAGGCCCCCGCACATCCGTTGCTGGCTGACGCCATGTTGTGGTGGCCTCCGGGAACATGGACGCCGGGAAGATGGCCGCCGGTCCGGGGACGGCGCATGCGCGGGTTCAGATCTTGTCCCAAGATCTCGGGAGACGAGATTCAAATCTCGGCAATGACCCGCACCACACCGCAGAGCCCCGCCCGCTGCCCGCACCGCAGAGCCCCGCGGCACCCGCACCAGCCTCCAGTCATGATTGGAGGTTAGTATATTGCGACCATAAGACGCACCCCCCACTTTCCCCAAAAATTTTTTGGGGAAAAAAGTGCGTCTTATGGTCGGAAAAATACGGTACCATATATCCTTGAGTATAAGCCAAGTTTTTCAGCACATTTTTTTTCCTGAAAACTCCCCCCCTCGGCTTATACTCGAGTCATTGTTCCAGAAGAAGGAGGGGGAGCGGCAGCCCCGGAGCAGCAAGTCACAGGAGGCAGGAGCCATCTGCTGCGGCTAAATCCTGTGCCAACTGCTAAACAGAAATGAATATTCACTGCTCGCACAGTGTCAGCCGCAGTCGCCGACTTCCAGCAGCAGCCGGGCGATCACAGCATCTTGTTTTGGTGTCAGCAGCTGTGGCAGCCAGGCGATCACATGTCCCTGCTACTTAAGAGAAATGGATATTCACCTCTCTCCACTCCCATAGGCGTGGAGCACAGTGAATATTCATTCTCTTAAGAAGAAGGGACACGTGATCGCCCGGCTGCCACAGCTGCTGGCACCGAAACAAGATGCTGCGAGGGAGCGCAAGGACGGTAAATAGGATTTTTTTTATGCTTTTGTGATGGGGGCCATACATACAAGTATAGGGATGAGGGTGCCATGCATACCAGGACAGGGTTGAGGTACCATGCATACCAGGATAGGGATGAGAAACCATGCATCCCAGGATATGAATAAGATGCCATGCATACATGGATGGGGATGAGGAACCATGCATACCAGGATAGGGATGAGGATCCATGCATCCCAGGATATGGATGAGATGCCATGCATACAAGGATGGGGATGAGGAACCATGCATACCAGGATAGGGATGAGGAACCATGCATACCAAGATAGGGATGAGGGGGCCATGCATACAAGGATGGGGATGAGGAGCCATGCATACTAGGATAGGGATGAGGATGAGTGGACAATGCATTCCCGGCTTACACTTGAGTCAATAAGTTTTCCGATGCAAAATTAGGTGCCTCGGGTCAGCTTATACTTGATTACATACGGTATTTCATACTTTTTATGTCATTCATTTTTCATAACTTTTCTTTTACAATTTTTACTTATCAATTTAATATGGAGGCCGGTGGCTGAAAGCACATCAAAGAGCAGAACAATGTACCAGTCATGTAGCCCTGCACTAGGAATAATGCAGATTTATCAAATTGTCTAAAACAGTGTTCCTTATTAAAGCAAACCTGTCATCAGAATTTTGCTAAGCTACAGGCATTGTTAGGTTCATGGTATTACACTGATTAAAATGATACCTGAGTTGAAGAAATCCATCTTGTGGTTCTTGTTTAATCTGTCGATAGATGAAAGTGAAAAAGCGGCCAACAGATCAAGAAATTGAAGGAGCTGCCAAGTTTGGTGAAAGAAACATGATATGGGGTTGTTTTACAGCCAAAGTCATTGGATACTTGAACGGGATCAATGGTGATCTCACTGCTGAGCTATATATGAGTATCCTACAAGATAAGTTACTTCATACACTCGAACTATGGTTATGAAAAGGACGACAGACTTTCAGCAGGACAACGACTTGAAGCATACATCGAGATTGGCGAACAAATGGTTCAATGACAATGAAGTAGAGGTGCTGGATTGGCCCTCACAGTATCCAGACCTCAGTCCAATTGAAAACTTGTGGGTAGACTTGAAAAAATTTTTATATATACCCATGTGAGCCGATCAATATGCATCAACTTTTGGAATATGTAGAAGTGACCTGGGATAAGATTTTGGGTGAGACATGTTTGAATCTGATCAAGAGTAGAGTTGAGTGAAGCAGCTCATTTACAAATGGTTCTCAGCCTGGACAGTTACATCTTGGCAAAGTCCAGGTTGAAAACTATTTATCCCCCAGACATGGATTATGACATGGGACAGAATGACAGACAGGTAAGGGATATGGTTGTTTTTTTATTTTTGTTTTATTACAGGAGACGAGGGATTCAATAGAATAGGTGTTAGGTGAGTATAACTGTGTTTGCTATTTTTCAATAAAAATGGGAAGGTATGTTTTGCTTTATAAAGGACTTTTATTCTGGCTGTGTCTTATAGACGCCTCTCCATTACTAAATCGTGGGCTGGATGTCACCTGACAATACAAAGGTGACATCAAGCCCATAAATATGAACCCCACTTGCCACTTCTGCAGGGCAAGTGGGAAGAGCCAGACAAAGTGCCAGAAATGGCACATCTAATAGATGTGCCTTTTCTAGGGTGGCTGTGGGCTGCTATTTTTAGGTTGATGAAGGTCAATATCCATGGCCCCTTACCAGCCTGAGAATACCAGCCCCCAGCTGTCAGCTTTAGCTTGGCTGGTTGTCAAAATTGGGGGACCCACGCCATTTTTTAAAATTATTTAAATAATTAAAAAACAGCATGGAGATGCCTCTATTCTTGACAACCAGCCTTGCTGAAGCTGACAGCTGATGGTTTCAGTCCCCACTCCCTAGCTGTCAGTTTTTCTTGGTTGGTTATCAAAAATACAGGGGAATCCACGTCGCTTTATTTATAGTGCAGGAGCTGGCTGATGAATGCTCCCATCAGCCGCTGCCTGCTCTTGTTATCTCTTAAATATAACTCTCATCAGTCTCCCCTACTTGCGCTGATTGCCGGCAGAGCAGGGGAGAATGATGAGAGCCATCTTCAGCTCCCGGCACCGGGGATCAGCATTAACTGTCCAGATGCGTCTCAGGTGCTGGTAAGTGTTACACAGGTGACATCCCTGCATGTCATTGGTGTGCACGTGTGCGGGACATTTTGTTGCCCGTGCTGCTGGTAAAAAATGGACATGTCAACTTGTTTTGCTCATAGATACATGGTCCATGGATACACACTGACATGAATGGGTCTACAAATGTAAGTGTCTCCGGTACGTGTGAAAACTGTCACCACATATATTGGGCACACTGATGTCTGAAAACATATAAAACCATTACACTATCTAGTAACAACACTTTTTTGCCACAGAATACATTGGTCAATGGTCCTGTGTTGTAACATCCTGCTTAACTTTGTGGAATCATATGTGCAAAAGGCCTAAGATAAAAAGAGAAGCACCATGTATGAAATAGCTCATACAGAACAAATATATGAAGACAGGAACTAAAATAAGTGATACAGTAGTATTAGTAATATAATAATGAATGGAACGTTCTTTGCTCCTTAGGCTTTACAACACATTACATCCAGAAGATGGCGCCACATGATCATGTACTTTGCTTAAAAAAACCCCAGCTTGTTATTGAAGGTGAACGCTTGGCACGTTAAGGCTATGTGCACAAGTAGGAAAAGTTGTGCACAATCCGCATCCCCTGGCAGAATCCGCGGATTTGTCGCTGTTTTTATGCGGATTTGCCGCGGATTTGATGTGGATGTTGTGCGGATTTTCTGCAGTTTTTGCCACTGCGGATTTCTATCATGGAGGGGACCAGAAACGCTGCAGATCCTCACAAGTGACATGCACTTCTTTTAAATCCGCAGCAATTCCGCACTGATTTTTCTGCACAGCTTTTTTTTTTTCCCCCATTGATTTACATTGTACTGTAAATCACAGAGCGGATCTGCAGCATTTCTGCGTGGAAAAATCAGCTGCGGATCCGCAGCAAATCTGCATCGTGTGCACATAGCCTTACAGAACATTAGAATATAGACTCCGGAGTTACAACGTCAGTAATTATCTGTGTATTTCACAGATAGAGAACGCTTTCCCTTTATAGTCTCTGGGGCTGCCCATATGCCCGTGTGTTTTTGCTGATTGAGTGTCCACAAAAAACAGAACAAACAGACATATCTGATTAACATCTGATAAATGCATCAAAATCGTACATTCAAGTCTGTGAAAAACTCAGACAGTGCATGGATGCCATCTGGTTGTCATGCTTTTTATTGTGCAATAGGTAGGAGAAGCCTGGATATTTTTCCTTTTCCATACTAAAAATACAGATGCCACACTGATGGTAATAATAATCTTTATTTTTATATAGCGCTAACATATTCCGCAGCGCTTTACAGTTTGCACACATTATCATCACTGTCCCCAATGGGGCTCACAATCTAAATTCCCTATCAGTATGTCTTTGGAATGTGGGAAGAAACCGGAGTACCCAGAGGAAACCCACACAAACACAGGGAGAACATACAAACTCCTTGCAGATGTTGTCCTTGGTGGGATTCGAACCAAGGACTCCAGCGCTGCAAGGCTGCAGTGCTATCCACTGAGCACTGTGCTGCCCTGGTAAAAACAGACACACATGGAAAACAGTCCTTTTTCCATCACCCATGACAGCACCAGGAGAGAGGGGATCCGCCCTTCAAGGACAGGAAACCTTCAGGATAAAAAGGGCGGCTCCTCTTTCTGCATCAGTTGATTTCCTGTCCTTGATGGGGAACCTTAAAGATGAAAGCTTGAAGACTGAAGAGGATGCCTGGGCCAAATGGTTTTTTGGCAGGCAACTGCCTGCTGCATCAGTTGCCAGGTGCCGGTAGTCGCCTCGGATGCCATGTCTCACCATGCCCTCACTGAGCGAAAGCATGGCCACAACCCGTGGGGCAATGCCCGGGTGAGATGAAGTTCCTCGGAGGCCACGTTTATGTGCCCTCCTTGTTGAGAACTCATGGCCATGCAGCCCATGAGGCACATCGGTGCCCGGGTGAATTAAGCTCCACGGAGACCACGTTATGTGCTCCCTGTTGAGCTGGATCACCAGGCGACCAGCTGGTCAGAGCCTGGGTGTCATGATCCATGCTGGATCAGGACTGATAAAAAGCACAGGTAACCTTTTTTTTCCCTAAGCTGTGCTTAAGGTTGTTTTTTGCCCCGGTGGCCATTAGGATTATTGCACTGTGGTGTCGTTTGTTCTAAGTTTGCCCCCGGTGGTGGTGAGCGTCATTGCACTCTAGTTTCTTTAGTTAAGTGCACATGATTATCATGCAGGTGTGATTGCTGGCTCTGCTATAAAAGAGTCACAGGTGTTGCAATCAGTGTTGGTGATAGTGTTCATTTCAACCATCCTTGGTTGAGGAAGGAGCTGGAGAGCATTCCTTGCAGCACTGTCTTAGCCCTGGTGTGGAAGGAATCATAGGGGATTTCCTTGTAGCTCTGACAGAGCTTGGTGGCAGCGATTCAGGAGGAGAGCTGCATGCTGGTGGTGGACTCTGTTGCCAGGAGCAAGTGCAACAGAGTAAAGCTAAGTGGTGTTTCCCTGTTTGTGTTTTTTCCTTAGTGTGTATTAGTACAGCGGTGGGGACAGTGCCTGCGCCAGCCAGCACCCTAGCAAGGGATAGGTGTAGGGTGTGCTAGGGCGACAGGTTCCTGATCGGCGCCTGGTGCGGAACCGGCATAGGGAACGTTATGAGCGGTAGGGACACTGACTCAGGGGAGTGCAGGAGGTCTCCTCGCCCCCTTTTCCTATCGCAGGGCCCACCATTGTAACGGTTTCCCTACCCCTTGTCTTGTTTTGGTTACCGGCCTGCGAGCCGTGTCACACAGGACAGTATCACGTGTCGCGTCCTGTTGTTTTAGTTACCGGCCTGCTGGTCGCGTCACACAGGACGGGTCCTTGTGACACTGGGTGGAAGCTCCTGACTGCGCCCTCCCTGGAAAATAAATCCCGGGTGAAAAAAAGAAGCTCCCTGATGTTGTAGTGGCTGGTAGCCCGTATGGTAGCGGGTGGAGGCAGGATCACGTCCAGCTGTGCCCTCCCTGTTATACCTGAGAAGTGCTGGGTAAGGTCTGGTCCCTCCTGCAGCGCTCCGGTCCTGGGTCCATGTAGAACGGCTGTGGGGTGTCATGGTGGCAAGGAATTAGGAGCTGGGAACGTACACCAGCACGGAGAGGAGCGGTGCACACGCCGAAGATCTGGGCTTACCCTGCTCCATGGAGGTGAAGCTCATCAAGTCTGGACCCTCAGCGTGCAGCTGGTGGCTTCAGCATCCGGCAGGTGTCCGTGAAGCAGCGTGCCGGAGTTCATTCACCCTCCCTCCTGCTCTCCGAGGCTCCTCAGGCTGAACCAGCCCTGGCTGTATGCGGTGGGTAGCGCAGGGCGTGCGGATGATGGGGAGGCAGCGCAGCCTTCTCTGGGATCCAGCAGCAGCACGCCGGTAGTAGTCGTCGGGGCACAAGCGCAGTCTCATGTGCTGAGGTGTGCTTTTACAAGATACGCAGCTAAGCCTTGGGCCTCTAGGCTATAGTAAGGCCATATGTCCAGGCTACATCTTTTGATTTGACTTCAGTCAGTTGCATGTCTTGTCTGCACAGAGCCTTATGAGGGGGCTTCAGAGTGACTTTGAGAAGCATGTTTTTCAATTTTTTTGGTTCAGAAAAGAGGTGTTTCCTTTTTCTTTGCAACTTAACTACTCCACCCATAGAGGACACAGGGTGTTAATCCACCACATTGTCTCCATGAAGATTGCTCTCCAGCTGCGGCTCATTAATTGGCTCCTTCAGCTTGGGTCAGTCTGACAATTGAGATGTACTATTGAGGCTATGTGCACACGTATGCAGAAAATTTCTGCATGAAAACCGGACTCCTTCCCAGAAAACGCGTGTTTTTTGACGTGCGCGTTTTTCATGCGTTTTTTCCGGAGCAGTCCCAGTCTCATACAAAATAGTTAGAAATGCGGAATTTTCCGCAAAATTAATGAGCATGCTGCGTTTTTTACCGCGATGCGTTTTTTCCGTGAATATGCACAAAAAGTGCAGAATTCATTAAAATGAATGGTATGCGTTTTTAAGCGTTTTTGCCGGTAAAAATGCTTAAACACGAAAAAAACGCTTACGTGTGCACACCCTCAGAGTGGAGGTTTATCCGGAACTCTGCGGGTATGTGCACATGTTGTGGATTGCTGTGCGGAATTTTCCGCATCTTTTGGCAGAATCCGCAGTTCAAAATCCGTGCGTTTTTTATGCTGATTTCCTGCAAATTTATTGCGGATTTTGTGTGGATTTCCCCTGCATTTTTACACCTGCAGATTCCTATAATGGAATGGGTGTAAAAAGGCTGCGTAATCCGCACAAAGAATTGACATGCTGCGGAAAAGAAACCGCTGTGTTTCCGTGCAGATTTTTCCGCAGCATGTGCACAGCGGATTTTCCCCCCATAGAATAACATTGTACTGTAAATCACTAGCCAATTTGCAGCAGATCCACAGTGGTGAATCCGCTGCAGATCTGCAGCAAATCCCCAACATGTGCACATACCCTGAGAAATTGCTCTCTTGAATGTAACGGTGGGCCTGGTCTCTTGTTTGGCGCCTTCAAGCATGGCTGTAAGTCTGTGCCTCATGAGGCCTATGTACATCATATGATATCATAGTGCCTGTATGCATCATATTACATCATAGCGCCTCTATGCAGCATATTACTTCATGGTACTTTATGGTACTTCATAGTACTTTATGGTACTTTATAGCACTTCATAGTGCTTCATGTTGCGTCATTGTACTTCATAGTACATCATGTTGCATCAAGGTACTTTATAGTACTTCATAGTGCTTCATATTGCATCATATTACTTCATAGTATTTTATGGTACTTTGTAGTACTTCATGGAACTTTGTGGTGCTTTTTGGTATTTTAAGGTACTTCATAGTTTTGGCAGATCCGTTTTTTTTCCCCCATAGACTTGCATTAGCGGCTACCGCGGATCCGTCAAAAAAAGGATCTAAACGGATCCGTTAGCGGCAAAAAACGGAAACGGATCCGTTTGGTGGACACAAAAAACGGATGTGAGAAACAGGGCTAAGCATTCATTGCAGGCTGTGAGGGGCTGCGGTGATCAGGAGCCTGGTGTATGCAGGACTCTCTCTGTTGTGCTGGTCATCATGGTTCTGGGTGAAGGAAGTTTGTGTGAGGTCAGAAGGGGTTTACAAGGTGTGTATGAGGTGTACGGAGCAGAGATGCTTATAGAGTGGAGCCGCGTGTGTACAAGGTGTACGGAGCGGAGCCACGTGTGTACGAGGTGTACGGAGAGGAGCCGCGTGTGTAAGAGGTTACAAAGCAAAGCCGCGTCTGTACAAGGTGTACAGAGCAGAGATGTGTATGGAGTGGAGCCGTGTGTGTAAGGGTGTACGAAGCAAAGCCGCGTGTGTATGAGGTGAACAGAGCAGAGATGTGTATGGAGCGGAGCCGCGTGTGTACGAGGTGTATGGACCGGAGCTGTGTGTGTGTATGGAGCATAGCCGTGTGTGTACGGAGCAGAGATGCGTACGGAGCGGAGCCGCTTGTGTGTACGAGGCGTACGGAGCGGAGCCGCGTGTGTACGAGGCATACGGAGCGGAGCCGCGTGTGTGTACGAGGCGTACGGAGCGGAGGCGCGTGTGTACGAGGCGTACGGAGCAGAGATGCGTGCGGAGCCGCGTGTGTATGAGGTGTACGGAGCGGAGCCGCGTGTGTACGAGGTGTACGAAGCAAAGCCACGTGTGTACAAGGTGTACAGAGCAGAGATGCGTATGGAGCGGAGCCGCGTGTGTACGAGGTGTATGGAGCATAGCTGTGTGTGTATGGAGCATAGCTGTGTGTGTATGGAGCATAGCTGTGTGTGTATGGAGCATAGCTGTGTGTGTATGGAGCATAGCTGTGTGTGTACAGAGCGGAGCCGCGTGTGTATGGAGCAGAGATGCATACGGAGCGGAACCACGTGTGTAGGTGGTGTACGGAGCGGAGCCGCGTGTGTACGAGGTGTACGGAATGGAGCCCTGTGTGTACAAAGTGTACGGAGCCGAGCCGTGTGTGCATGGGCTGTACCGAGTGGAGCCGCGTGTGTATGGAACGGAGCCATGTATGTACGGAGCGGAGTTGCGTTTGTGTGGGGTGTACAAAATGGAACCCTGTGTGTATGGAGCGGAGCAGAGCCGTGTGTGTATGGGGTGTACAGAGTGGAGCAGCGTGTGTACGAGGTGTTCGGAGTGGAACCGCTTGTGTACGAGGTGTATGGAGCAAAGCCGAATGTGTACAAGGTTTATAGAGTGGAGCCATGTATGTACAAGGTGTATAGAGCGTGGCCGCATGTGTACGAGGTTTACGTAGTGGAGCCGAGTGTGCGCAAGGTGTACGGAACGGAGCAGTGTGTGTATGAGGTGTGCAGAGCCAAGTGTGTACAAGGTGTATGGTGGGGAGCATTTATACCTCCCAACCGTCCCGGATCCAGCAGGACAGTCCCGATTTTGAGTCTGCCCCACTGCTCCGGCCGTGAGGGTACTTTTCCCGCGGACACAGGAGTACACGGCGAAGCCCCAAGGAGCACTTTTAAAATTCGCACATGACATTCCACCGGAAATGACGTGCTGGAAGTTGACCGGAAATGAGGTAATTTCGTGAGGAGATTGTGACGGAACCATGGAGGCACTTCAGGGAATGCTTCAGATCCATCACTGTGTCCTCCTCCGACAGCGTGGACAGTGGGATCGCCTTCGACTTGGGGATGTTGACCATGTGAGTGGCTCATGATATGTCCTGCATCAGGAGGCTCAGGTGGGCACTAAAATGTGAACCGGGCTGCTATATTATCTTTATAGTATCTTTCTCTCTCTCATCTTTCTTTCTTTCCCCTCTTCCTTTCTCTCTCTCTGTTCTTTCTTTCTCTCTATAATCTTTCTCTCTCTCTGTTCTTCCTTTCTCTCTTTCTCTGTTCTTTCTTTCTCTCTGTTCTTTCTTTCCCCTCTTTCTTTCTGTCTCTGTTCTTTCTTTCATCTCTCTCTCTCTGTTCTTTCCTTCTCTCTCTCTGTTCTTTATTTCTTTCTCTCTCTGTTCTTTCTTCCCCCTCTTTCTTCTCTCTTTCCCTCTGTTCTTTCTTTCCCCTCTTTCTTTCTCTCTCTAATCTTTCTTTCTCTTTCTTTCTCTCTGTTCTCTTTTTCTCTCTGTGCTTTTTCTCTGTTCTTTCTTTCACCTCTTTCTTTTTTTCTCTCTCTGTAGTTTTTTCTGTCCCCTCATTGTCTCTGTTCTTTCCCCTCTTTCTTTGTTTCTCTCTGTTCTTTCTTTTGCTCTGTTCTCTTTCTCTCTCTGTTCTTTCCTCTCTCTCTGTTCTTTCTTTCTCTCTGTTCTTTCTTTCTTCCTTTCTTTCTCTCTCTATGTTCTTTCTTTCCCCTCTTTCTTTCTCTCTGTTCTTTATTTCTTCCCCCTCTTTCTTCCCCCTCTTTCTTCTCTTTCTCTCTGTTCTTTCTTCCCCTCTTTCTTTCTCTCTCTAACCTTTCTTTCTCTTTCTTTCTCTCTGTTCTCTCTTTCTCCTTGTTCTTTCTTTCTTTCTCTCTCTGTTCTTTCTTTCACCTCTTTCTTTTTTCTCTCTGTTTTTTTCTGTCTCCTCATTCTCTCTCTGTTCTTTCTTTCCCCTCTTTTTTTCTCTTTCTCTCTGTTCTTTCTTTTGCTCTGTTCTTTCTCTCTAATCTTTCTTTCTCTCATCTTTCTTTCTTTTTCTCTGTTCTTTCTTTCTCTGTTATTTCTTTCACCTCTTTCTTTTTTTCTCTCTGTTGTTTTTTTCTGTCCCCTCATTCTCTCTCTGTTCTTTCTTTCCCCTCTTTCTTTCTCTTTCTCTCTGTTCTTTCTTTTGCTCTGTTCTTTCTTTCTCTCTCTAATCTTTCTTTCTCTCTCTAATCTTTCTTTCTTTTTCTCTGTTCTTTCTTTTTCTCTGTTCTTTCTTTTTCTCTGTTCTTTCTTTTTCTCTGTTCTTTCTTTCTCTCTGTTCTTTCTTTCTCTCTGTTCTTTCCTTCTCTCTGTTCTTTCTTTCTCTCTCTGTTCTTTCTTTCTCTCTCTGTTCTTTCTTTCTCTCTCTGTTCTTTCTTTCTCTCTATGTTCTTTCTTTCTCTCTATGTTCTCTTTCTTTCTCTCTCTCTGGTCTTTCTTTCCTCTTTCTTTCTCTTTCTCTCTGTTCTTTCTTTTGCTCTCTGTTCTTCCTTTCTTTTTCTCTGTTCTTTCTTTCTCTCTCTCTGATCTTTCTTTTTCTCTCTGTTCTGTTTCTTTCCCATCTTTCTCTCTGTTCTTTCTTTCTCTTTCTTTCTCTCTGTTCTTTTTTCTGTCCGCTCTTTCTCTCTTTTTTCTTTCTCTCTTTCTTTCTTCTTTCTTTCCCCTCTTTCTTTCTTTCTTTCTTTCTTTCTTTCCCCTCTTTCTTTCCCCTCTTTCTTTCTTTCTTTCTTTCTTTATAACTGTTCTTTTTTCCCATTCTTTCTTTCCCTCTCTGTCCTTTCTTTCTCTGTTTTCTTTTTTCTCTCTCTCTCTGTTTTCTTTCTTTCTTTTCCTCAGTACCAGTCAGTGTGCCAACAGTACCAGCCATTGTACCCTTAATGCTAGCCATTGTTCTTTCTTTCTCTCTATGTTCTCTTTCTTTCTCTCTCTCTGGTCTTTCTTTCCTCTTTCTTTCTCTTTCTCTCTGTTCTTTCTTTTGCTCTCTGTTCTTCCTTTCTTTTTCTCTGTTCTTTCTTTCTCTCTCTCTGATCTTTCTTTTTCTCTCTGTTCTGTTTCTTTTCCATCTTTCTCTCTGTTCTTTCTTTCTCTTTCTTTCTCTCTGTTCTTTTTTCTGTCCGCTCTTTCTCTCTTTTTTTCTTTCTCTCTTTCTTTCTTCTTTCTTTCCCCTCTTTCTTTCTTTCTTTCTTTCTCCTCTTTCTTTCCCCTCTTTCTTTCTTTCTTTCTTTCTTTCTTTCTTTCTAACTGTTCTTTTTTCCCATTCTTTCTTTCCCTCTCTGTCCTTTCTTTCTCTGTTTTCTTTTTTCTCTCTCTCTCTGTTTTCTTTCTTTCTTTTCCTCAGTACCAGTCAGTGTGCCAACAGTACCAGCCATTGTACCCTTAATGCTAGCCATTGTGCTTTCAGTACCAGTCAGTGTGATCAGCAGTGCTAAATGGGTGCGGTTGGGGTGTGGACATGGGTGTGAACAGTTGTGAAATGGGTGTGGTGGGGGAGCCTAAATTTTGCCTTTGTCCCTCTTTCCCTTCTTCAAAGGTTGGGAGGTATTACTTTATAGTACTTCATAGTGCTTCATATTGCATCATATTGCATCATAGTACTTCATAGTATTTTATGGTACTTTATAGTACTTCATGGAACTTTGTGGTGCTTTTTGGTATTTTAAGGTACTTCATAGTGCTTCATATTGCATTAAATTGCATCATAGCACTTCATGGTACATTATAGTACTTCATATTGCATTAAATTTCATCATAGTACTTCATGGTACTTCATAGTACATCATATTGCATCATGGTACTTCATGGTACTTTATAGTACTTTTAGTACTTCATAGTGCTTCATATTGCATCATATTGCATCATAGTACTTCATAGTATTTTATGGTACTTTATAGTGCTTCGGGGTACGTCAGGGTGCCTCAAGGTACTTCATGGTGCTTTATAGTACTTCATATTGCATCATATGGCCTCTATGCTTCATATTGCATCATGGGCCAAATATTGCATCATAGTGCTTCATAGTGCCTTTGGGCGTGATATGGCATAACAAAAAAAAAACTTGTAAGATGGCCACAAGGTCCTCTCCTTTTACCTTTTTCAGACACGATAGGTGAGATCTGTCTGCTTCCTCTGACCTCACATTTGGGAGAAGGGTGTTACAGGCGGTGATCTCTCCCTAAGAAACTACAAATCTCTGTAATTCTCTCGTGGTGCCAGCATGGGTGATGGAAAAACACGGGTATTACATACCTGGTAATGTATTTTTCCTGATCCATGACGGCACCCTTATATTCCCTCCCTATTGATCACCTTATTGATTTGGTGCATCGTTATGGTTAGGCACTCCCTTTGGTGTGGGTAGATAGAATTGTAAGAAATAGATGGATGTATTATTTGAATGTACACTAATCTGTGGAGTTCCTTTCATGCTCTGTAAAACAACTGATGAGAAGAGAGGAGCCGCACTTTTTATCTTGAAGGTTTCCTGTCCTTGAAGGACGGATCACCTCTCTCGTGGTGCCATCATGGATCATGAAAAAACCCATTACCAGGTACATAATACCCGTGTTTCTTCAGTAAGTCTAACTGCAGCTGTAAAACCTTTAAAGGGAACCTGTCACCAGGTTTGACTAATATGAGATACGGCCACCACCTTTCAGCATCCTATAATGATGTATATCTACCCGCAACCCAACCTTTTTTTTCACCAGAAAAGATGTCAGTCTGTTTCTGGTATGTTTGTTTTGTTTTTT
The DNA here is from genome assembly GCF_039654945.1 of Dendrobates tinctorius. Lineage (NCBI taxonomy): Eukaryota > Metazoa > Chordata > Amphibia > Anura > Dendrobatidae > Dendrobates > Dendrobates tinctorius. The sequence goes on along the minus strand of NW_027361690.1, from coordinate 121,495,685 downwards.
GTTTACTGACAAATCCTGGGGTGTCTATACTTTTTATATGGTGGGACATTACACATGATTGGAATACAAGGTTAGAAGGATACAACTTATTTGCAAGAAACAGACTTGATAAACGAGGAGGAGGTGTCGCATTGTATGTTAGAAACACGTATATCTGCACAGAGATTGAAGCTTCAGAGACTGGGAGTTCTGTGGAAACTGTTTAGGTAAGAATACAAGCACAGAACAATGGGAAGGTCACCATTGTAGGCATTTACTACAGACCCTTAATTACTGCGCTGGCCGGGAATCGAACCTGGGTCATCTTCTTGGGAAACAGCTATGTTCACCACTATACCACCAACGCATGAGCTCGTTCGATTCCCGGCCAACGCAGTAATTAAGGGCTCATTTACTACAGACCGCCTGTGCAAGCTGAAGATATGGATGAACTCTTTATGCATCAAATGGCCAAGTTCTCCAAAAAATATGACATAGTTGTCATGGGAGATTTCAACTATCCTGACATTTGCTGGGAATCTCTCTCAGATTCTTATCCTCTCTTGCTGACAACTTTATCTTCCAAAAGGTAGGGGAGAAAGCAAGGGGATCTGCTACCTTGGATCTAATCCTTATAAACAGGGAGGAAATGGTTGAGGAGGTAAAAGTGGCTGGGACCCTAGGAGGTAGCGACCATGCTATTTTAGAATTTTGGATAACTAGAGGAGGAAGACCTGTGAAGACTCAGACGTCAAGGTTAGATTTCAGAAAGGCAGATTTTAAGGGACTCAGAAAGAGAATTGGAGGGATCCAATGGCTGGATATCCTTAAGAACGAAAATGTCCAGGAAGGATGGGAAGTCTTGAAAAATGAAATTCTCAAAGCACAATTGTTAACAATTCCGAATAGAGGGAAGAATAGGAAGCATTTAAGGAAACCAGGATGGATGAACACAGAACTTAAGCACATGCTAAAAAGGAAGAAAGAAATGTTTATAAAATGGAAAGAGGGAGGCATATCTAAACAAGAATATAATGCTGTCTGCAGAACCTGCAGGGCACAAATCAGATTATCTAAAGCTGACAATGAATTGAGGCTTGCAAGAGACGTCAAAAGCAATAATAAAGGATTTTGGGGATATGTCAAAAGTAAAAGAAAAGTCAAAGATGCTATAGGATTTCTAAACGATGAAAATGATGAAATGGTAAGACAGGATGTTGAGATGGCCTAATTTTTAAATTCCTATTTTGCATCTGTTTTCTCTCAGAAAGGAAATGTAACATCAACTGTTCTTCACTGTCCAATTAAGGGAATAGAAGAATCCAGGATATCTATAGACAGAAAGATAGTGAGGAAACACTTAGCTAAACTAAATGAATTCAAGTCTCCAGGTCCAGATGAATTACACCCCACAGTGCTGAAGGAGATAGCAGAAGAGATTTTTGAACCGCTCATCATAATCTTTGAAAATTCCTGGAGAACAGAAGTCCCAGAAGACTGGAGAAGAGCAAATGTTGTTCCTATCTTCAAAAAGGGGAAGAAGGTGGACCCAGGCAACTATAGGCCGGTGAGTCTGACTTCTATACCAGGAAAGATCTTTGAACAAATTATTAAACAACATGTATGTCAGTACCTGGATAAGAATGAAGTGATTAAACAGAGTCAGCATGGGTTTGTAACTAATAAGTCATGTCAGACTAACTTAATTTCCTTCTATGACAGAATCACTGATTGGGTGGATCAGGGAAATGTTGTAGATATAGTATATCTTGACTTCAGCAAAGCATTTGACAAACTATCTCACACAATTCTTATTGAAAAAATGAAGTCCCATGGAGCTTAAATTTCTGAATAATATGTGCAACTGTAGTCACAGGAACATCAAACTGCTTGGAGTTGGTCTTATAACTTTTACCTTTAATATGTTTGTCTATAATTTTCTTTCTAATCTCCTGAGAACAACTCTTTCCTTCGCTTTCTCTGGTCCATGCTGAGTGTGATACACACCAAGTCATCAAACAGCACAGTGAGTATCTGTAGCCCTCTATACAGGCCACTCACTGATTCCAAGATTGTAGACACCTGTGATGCTAATTAGTGGACACACCTTTATTTAACATGTCCCTTTTGTCACATTATTTTCAGGGGTACCATCATTTCTGTCCAGGCCTATTTCATGAGTTTTATTTATTTTCTTAAATTCTGTGGAAGCATGGTTGAAAAGCAATGTCTGACTTTCATTTGTTCATTTTCATAGATTTTTGATTTATTATTACTTTTGGCAGATTCACGTTATTTCTGTGACCATTGTGGGTTTTTCCGTCATTAAACGAGGGGTACCAACAATTTTGACCACGTGTGTATATAAGAGTTTGGATTATTTTGATAGATAAACTCATTTATTTTCTCAGCAGTAAAATATGTCTGAATTCATGTGAGATTTTTTTGTTTGGGGTAGAAATTGGAACATGACATCTCCAGCATTAAAACTCTCTCTAATTTTAGCTAATTATGTAAACATTTGAGTCCTAGGAAAAGTGACCCATCGGGAGAGGAAGCTGCTGCCGCAAGAAAAATGTTGGATTCCAGACAGCAGTTTACTATTTAGGGGTCATTTGAATAGACATTTCCTGTGATAAGCTCGATGACGTTATTTCATTACATATGACCACATACTATGATTTGTTAAAATGTGCTAGGAACCTCACAAAGCCTTGGCTATGCTTCTCATCACCCGGGACAAAGTAAAGCTCCCCCATAATGTATGTAACACTACAGAGGGAGGACTGCAGTTAAAATTAACACATTTAATAGTGTAGTAATTTACAATGTATCAGTATCACTTATAGTTGTGTTGTACTGTACACAGAATGGCGGTGCTATGCTATACATATAAATAGTAGTGCTATAATGTAGACGTATAATAAATAGCAGTGTCATACAGTCATATGTAAAAGTTTGGGCACCCCTATTAATGTTAACCTTTTTTCTTTATAACAATTTTGGTTTTTGCAACAGCTATTTCAGTTTCATATATCTAATAACTGATGAACTCAGTTATATTTCTGGATTCAAATGAGGTTTATTGTACTAACAGAAAATGTGCAATCTGCATTTAAACAAAATTTGACCGGTGCAAAAGTATGGGCACCCTTATCATTTTCTTGATTTGAACACTCCTAACTACTTTTTACTGACTTCCTGAAGCACTAAATTGGTTTTGTAACCTCATTGAGCTTTGATCTTCATAGCCAGGTGTATCAAATCATGAGAAAAGGTATTTAAAGTGGCCACTTGCAAGTAGTTCTCCTATTTGATTCTCCTATGAAGAGTGGCATCATGGGCTCCTCAAAACAACTCTCAAATGATCTGAAAACAAAGATTATTCAACATAGCTTTTCAGGGGAAGGATACAAAAAGTTGTCTCAGAGATTTAACCTGTCAGTTTCCACTGTGAGGAACATAGTAAGGAAATGGAAGAACACAGGTACAGTTCTTGTTAAGCCCAGAAGTGGCAGGCCAAGAAAAATATCAGAAAGGCAGAGAAGAAGAATGGTGAGAACAGTCAAGGACAATCCACAGACCACCTCCAAAGACCTGCAGCATCATCTTGCTGCAGATGGTGTCACTGTGCATCGGTCAACAATACAGCGCACTTTGCACAAGGAGAAGCTGTATGGGAGAGTGATGCGAAAGAAGCCGTTTCTGCAAGCACGCCACAAACAGAGTCGCCTGAGGTATGCAAAAGCACATTTGGACAAGCCAGTTACATTTTGGAAGAAGGTCCTGTGGACTGATGAAACAAAGATTGAGTTGTTTGGTCATACAAAAAGGCGTTATGCATGCGCTGTATTGTTGACCGATGCACAGTGACACCATCTGCAGCAAGATGATGCTGCAGGTCTTTGGAGGTGGTCTGTGGATTGTCCTTGACTGTTCTCACCATTCTTCTTCTCTGCCTTTCTGATATTTTTCTTGGCCTGCCACTTCTGGGCTTAACAAGAACTGTACCTGTGTTCTTCCATTTCCTTGCTATGTTCCTCACAGTGGAAACTGACAGGTTAAATCTCTGAGACAACTTTTTGTATCCTTACCCTGAAAAGCTATGTTGAATAATCTTTGTTTTCAGATCATTTGAGAGTTGTTTTGAGGAGCCCATGATGCCACTCTTCATAGGAGAATCAAATAGAACTACTTGCAAGTGGCCACCTTAAATACCTTTTCTCATGATTTGATACACCTGGCTATGAAGTTCAAAGCTCAATGAGGTTACAAAACCAATTTAGTGCTTCAGGAAGTCAGTAAAAAGTAGTTAGGAGTGTTCAAATCAAGAAAATGATAAGGGTGCCCATACTTTTGCACCGGTCAAATTTTGTTTAAATGCAGATTGCACATTTTCTGTTAGTACAATAACCCTCATTTGAATCCAGAAATATAACTGAGTCCATCAGTTATTAGATATATGAAACTGGAATAGCTGCTGCAAAAACCAAAATTGTTATAAAGAAAAAAGGTTAACATTAATAGGGGTGCCCAAACTTTTACATATGACTGTATATACATTGATAAATAAGCCTTAATGTATTGTATGTGAATGTACTGATATAATAACCTTAATTTACTACATCTATCGGATCAGCTGTAAACATTTACTGTATTTTAGTCAAAATCAGATACAGACTTGTAACTCTATGATTACGGTATTTGTCATAATGAATCAGGCATGGATAGTGAGGATTTTCATTCATCTATGGCTGTTAATGATTAGAACATCCATAGCATTTACCTGGCTGTCTATTGTGTTTTATACTATTCTGTTCTGCCAGTGCTGATGTCCCCATATATCTGGGTATCTCCTACCTGTCCATCATGTTCTATCTATCTTTTGCTGCTAGTGCTGATGGGGTTGTCGGTGCTGGAACCACAAAGCTGCATGTCCACCATGTTGTATATTGTGCTGCCACTTCCACTAGACAGCCACACATCTCCTGCCTATCCATTGTGTCCTATAATGATATTGCACTGCTGGTGCTGCCGGTGATGGCCTTACAAAGCTAAACATCTCTTTGACCTCCTGATCATGTTCTATACTGTGCTGCTGTTGCCACTGCATTTAGTTAATTTAGGAACCCCTAGGCCACCTTTCAGGTGGTGACGGTATAATGTGACCCTATTTGCTGTAGGGATAAAGCCTTTCCTGACCAAAGAAGTGATCAAATGTTAGTTTTATTTTAAGGTAGTTAGACAAGGACGAGGTATTGTTATTTTTGGGAGTTTTAAGAGCACATATGCTGCCCAGCCAAGAAAGCTGAAGTTAGCCCCACATTTGTAATAGAGCGCGGAGTTTTCATAGTGTTTGGGGGTAATTTTCAGGAAACAGTGACTCGAGGTGGTCAACTTAGCACCAATGTAGTCAAGATGACCAAAAGCCGATTGGAATGAAAAATCATGTTTTAATTGTGTTAAAACAGAGGTAGGAAGAGAAATATTCAGGGTATGGAATTTTGACTGGTAGATCTCAAGGCCAGAAAGTGGCTTAAAACTGGATAAGATTTGCAGCAGGGCTGGTAGTGAGACTTGTGGAAAAGTAAAAGTAGGATATCATTAGCAAAAATAAAGAGTTTATGTGGGACTAATCCAATCTTGACTCCTTGATTGTTTGAATCAAGGCGAAGGAGTTCAATAATAAGTAAAAAAAAATCAATGGAGAGACGGCCCAGGAAACTGAGCCATAAGCTTGTTTTTATATCAAGCAATAAATTCATCACTTCTATTTTATGTTGCTTGTAATGGTGCAGAAAATGAGAGATTCTGCGTATGTTGTCAGAGTTCTGCCTGTGTCTACCTGGTTCCTATGTATAAAGTTACACAAAACCGTTTTGAAGTGTTGGGCCAGATTTTTCGCTAAAAGTGTAAGGTCAATATTAATTAGTGTGAAAGATCTATAATTTGACCATAGCCAAAGGTCTATGTTTGGCTTGGGTGTAAAGCCATCAGAACAGCTATTCCAGGTATATGCCCATTTCTTAAGGAATAAAAATAACTAGTGAGATGGGGCAATGGGTAGCTATCTATTTTTTCTAGTACAGGGCTTTTTGTTTAGCTTGAATAGGCAAATGACTTCCTTGTAATTCTATAATTTTTTTTAAATAACTTTAAATGGCATGTCTACCTATTTTTGAATCCTAGCAAGATAAGAGGTGACTAAAACATGAACACACACTACTAAAGTCCCTCTGACATGTTTCGCCTATGGTGTCATCAAGGAATGGGACAGTGGAGTGAATTGCCATTAGTAATGTGTGTTCATGTTAATCATCTCTTATCTGGCTGGGATATAATAATAATTATTATTATTATTGAATCCCAGCTAGATAACAGATAAACATTCTTCTTTATGATATAATACAATTTGGGCTTCAATACGCATGTGATCGGTGCCTTCGAAAGGTAGTGCTGGTGAAGGATAATATCAATGTCATGGATAGGAAGAGAAACAAACAAATCAATTTTTGAACAAATCAAGCCAGACATGTCATGCAAAGCCAGGATCACCAAGCTATGACCTGCCTACTTTGGACACATTGTACGAAAAGAGCAATCACTGGAGAAGGACATCATGATCACAAGAATAAAATGAACAAAATGAAGAGGAAGATGTGAGGGATGACGGAGATGTCCCTCCTGGAATGTGTGTAGGGGAAGTGGGCTGACAGACGGACCTGTCTGCAGCAGGAAGCGTTAATGTACAATATGCTGACATGGACTGCTGTATAGGAAGGTGGGGGACAGCTAGACAGAGGAGAAGGATGTTGTAATACAGGGTTTCTGCCACTAGGGGGAGACCAAGGACAGCAGAAGTGGAGGAAGGTGTAGTACTGCAGTTTGGCCACAAGATGGGAGCAGGGAGCAGTGAGAGCAGGACTGAACATCAGCTTATGGCTACGAAACTGCACAGTCATGGGGGCAGGGGTTACAAGGACTCTAGGGGGAATTCCAAGGGAGGGGATATATACTGTATAGAAGGCAGAGAGTTCTAGAAGGGTCAGTCCAGAGAGGGGAGCTCAGGAGAGAAGACTGAAGAGAAAAGACAGGAGAAGCTCCAGGAAGGACTGGGGAGGAAGACAGTCAGGGGGGGGTGACCCTGACAGGAGAAGCCGCAGACAGAGAGAGAGCCTAGGGGTATCACAAGATGGACGGACTCGGGCAGGCGAAGCGCTGTGGTGGTAGGCCTAGGGCAGCCACAGTGAAAGAGCCACGAGGAACGTCATAGAGGAGAGGAGGCAAGTGAAGGTACCCGGGCCTGTGTGCGGAGTCAAGCAGCTGCTGTGTAGTGCTGCAGAGTTTGTCGAGCAGCTGCTGTGTGGTGCTGCGGAGTTTGTCGTGCAGCTGCTGTGTGGTGCTGCGGGTCGTGAGAGTATGACCAATAAAGAGGACCTGTTGGACGCGCCTTCGACTCTGGCTCAAGTCTGTTTGCGGCGAGGAAAGGGGTCACCTCTCAGTCGGCACACCTACCTACATGTGACCTTGGCATTCCCCCAGGCCATAAAAAGCATTGCAATGTTTTTCTGTAAATAAAAACGCCAGGGACAAGCTCTTTGAAGCTTGGTCCCCACCAATTAGCACCAAGGTGTGAGCTGCAGCTAAATGCAAATTGACTGAAGCACATGGAAACACCGTTGTAAAACAAGTCACAGCAGACTGTGAGGTATTGTATCTGGAAAATGACCTATAATAAGTAACAGAATGCAATATCTGAGCCTTGCCAAGTACATTATCGGAATCGGCATTCCTTTCCCCACGCGCCCATATTATTTAACCATCTCCAGAACCATACATTAGGGAGTTATAAAGCAAAGCTAACAGGAAGTACATACAGTAGGCATATTTAGTCTCTATCCGCAGACAAAATCCAGTGGAACCCATTGGCGACGCCACTGACCCATTCAGAGCTTTGGGAGGAAAGTTATGGGTCATCCACGATTCTGGGCAGAAAGTCATATTCTCAGACATGGGAGGAGGGAGGCAGCCCAGGCCAGGGGAGGCAGCAGAGTGTGGGAGGGAACAGCCTGGGAGATATAAGGCAGACCCTCATTTTGGACTTAGTTTTCTAATGGTCGGAGGATATGTTAGCTGACGCAGCCAGGAAAGCCTGTAACTAAGATTTGGACCTGTGATCCATCAGCGCCTTCCTGTGGTCACATGCTATATAACACGGTAATTGCAACCTATCTATACTCTATCCTTTTACTACACTTGTGACTGTATACCTGTATATTGTTCTTGTAAATATATACCTGTATTTTAATAGTGCACTTTTTCGGCGATTAAATATAAAATTAATCTTGGGCTGCTCTTTTATCTCAATTCACGGATCCCCATGTCCGCACGCTCGGTTGGTCAATTATACGCTACCCCGGTTGGTTTCTGACCCGATATAAGCCTGGACTGGTGATATATATTCCCCCTCATTGGGAGCGCCTCACTAACTTGTACCTATAAGGGAAGCCTTTCCGGCGACTAATTGCCCTTGGTGCAGTTTCCTGACTCACCTGGAGCAAGTGGTGGCGCCAGAGAGCCAGTCCCTGTGTGTCCTTCTCTCCCCTCCCCCCGAGGTGAGTGAAGTTGATGCCCACCTTCCCCTGTAAGATCCCTCACAGAAGACCAGCAACCCAATGGTTTGATACTATCAAGATAACGATCCTGGTGGACCTATCTAGGCTTGCACAAGATTGATAAAACATTGTTATGATGTAGACTTAGACGTTATCAACAATTGTGTAACTTCAATTCTTGCTTTGCAATATGCCATCTGGATATAGGCAATAATCTGATATTCGTAATTCTACAGAATTTCTTGCTAAGCTATAGAAATTCCAAGGAGACCAGAATGTTTTAGAGCTGTTTGCCCAACACTATGCTGGAGAGATCGTGATGAAAGGCTGAGAATGTCTTTAAAGTAACCCAAAACAGATCACAATTCTAATGTGTAATACTTCAAAAGTTTGAACATTTTCAGAAAAAAAGTTTCTATGTCGGTACCTCTTACAGCAAACGAAGCACCATAATAAATGCAGGTTCTAGTTCATTGAACATGTTCTGTGAGAAACATTCTGGATGACAACAAAGAATACATGTCACATTGACATCTGATCTGGTATGGTCTGCAAAAACTTTTACACATGTTTCACAGTATTGAGACTAATAAGGAAGATCAAACATAGTAACACATCTTATAATATTACCAGACAATAAAAATAACAGCCCCATAAAATGCTTTCCATTTCTAAGCTTCCTATCATCAGGAAATTACCTGGAAAATTTTTGGCAATGTTTTTTTGTTTAAACTTATAACAATCTGTATTAAAAATAAAAAAAACAGTACCATGGGGACTTAATCTGACCACAGGGGTGAGATAAAAAAAAAAAATCTTTATCAATAAATGGGAGAGGGAGAAGAGTAATAGCTCCTTACGGTTCATGAAGCTTCTCATTCTCTTGTCAAAAAAGAAGACCCAGTATAGGTAGCAGAACTGAAATGCATGCATTAAAGGGAATCTGTCACCTATTTTTTCGACTATCAGCTGCCGGCACCGCCATCAGGGCCTTATCTACAGCATTCTGTAATGCTGTAGATAAGCCCCCGATGTAACCTGAAAGATAAGAAAAAAGAGTTATATTATACTCACCCAGGGGCGGTCCGGGTTTGGTCCGATGGGTGTCGCGGTCCAGTCCGGCGCCTCCCATCTTCTAACGATGATGTCCTCTTCTTTGCTTCCCGTTGCGGCTCCTGCGCAGGCACACTGCTCTGCCCTGTTGAGGGCAGAACAGAGTCCTGCAGTGCACAGGTGCTGGACCTCTCTGACCTTTCCCGGTGCCTGCGCACTGCAGTACTCTGCTCCGCCCTCAACAGGGCAGAGCAGTGCGCCTGCGCAGGAGCCGGGGCGGGAAGCAAAGAAGAGGACGTCATCGTTAGAAGATGGGAGGCGCCGGACCTCGACACCCATCGGACCAAAACCAGACCCGGACCGCCCCTGGGTGAGTATAATATAACTCGTTTTTCTTATCTTTCAGGTTACATCAGGGGCTTATCTACAGCATTACAGAATGCTGTAGATAAGCCCCTGATGGCGGTGCCGGCAGCTGATAGTGAAAAAAATAGGTGACAGATTCCCTTTAAATCAACTTAAACAGGATATCCACATAATTATTAAAACCTTTGCTAAGGGTAGCAATTGCGTTATTATGGAAACTCTGCACAACCAACGGATGGGTGAAACCATAATTGAGGATTATAAAACGATGAAATACTCTCATCAAATCTCTCTGCATTCTACATTAAGGAATTAAAATCTATCCTTGATGAAGTTATCTTTGAGGTACATAGACAAAAAACAGAATGTAATTTTCTTCTACCGAATGATGTTTTGGTGGTGACCTATTATTGTATACCAAAGATACATAAGGGGTTAGACCCATTAAAGGGGAAGCCCATTGTTTCTTGGATTAACAGCCTACACCAGAATGTTGGAATTTATCTTGACAAAGTCCTTAGACCATTTGTGATGGCCGTGCAGTCATATGTACAGGACACATTTGTTGCTTAAACTGGAAGGTCTTACAGTAGATAAAGACAAATTATTGGTATTTATCTAGAATCCCTGTATTCGTTGATTCCACAAGAGAAAAGCCTGGTGTTATGGTGTTATGATTGAGTTGCTACTCTCTCAGGAAAATAAGTAAAAAAAAAAAAAAAAAAAATGCAACCAGCCCTGCTGGTTCCTGTACAGACTAGAAGTCCTGACTAGTGATGAGCGAGTATGCTTGTTGCTTGGGTATCCCCGACCATGCTCGGGTGGTCTCCAAGTATTTGGAAGTGCTCAGTGATTTAGTTTCTGTCACCACAGTTGTATGATTTGCTGCTACTTGACAGCCTGAATACATGTGAGGAATGCCTGTTGGGGAATTCCCACATGTATTCAGGCTATCAAGTAGCCGCAAGTCATGTAGCTGCGGCGACAGAAACTAAATCTCCGAGTACTTCCAAATACTCGGAGACCACCCGAGTATGCTTGGGGAAACCTGAGCAACGACTATACTCGCTCATCACTAGTCCTGACCAGCAGTCCCTAATGGTTCCTGCGTGAGCGCAGAGAGCTCTAACGACAGATTAGAAGATGACAGCTCAGACCTATGCTGTCTGAAAGGCTGTCAAGCTCTTCACATACTTCCTAAAGTGTTAGGCGTCGGATTTCTGCGTTTACTCCGCAGGGATCCAGACCCTCATATTCTGCAGTCTCCTGCTGTTTACCTACTGCAGAGGAGATTGCAGAGGAGATTGCCTTGCAGCAAATCTCTCCTGAGGCTGTCTTTCTGCCCTCCTACTGAGCATGCTCATGGGACGATCTCCCATTGGAGATCGGGAGTCATGTGCTCAGGTCCTGCTCCAGATCTCATTGGTCCATCTCAGAGATCTGGAGGTTTGCAGAAGGTCCTGTCTGCTATAAAAGGCGCGCATTGCCGTTCCGCCATGCGCTAGTATAGACTTACTTGCTGCTGTGTGTATGAGGACGGATGTATGATTCTGGTGAATGACTCATTACAAAAACCCTTCCCTCTGATATTACGTATGTGGTAAGGGACTGAGTTAGAATCAGCGTCTGCTGCAACATCCACAGCTGCTAGCATCCGACATTGCGCTTGCGTCATAGCTTTGTCGTTTAGCGGCAGTGTCCACGCCGCGCTGCAGTAGTAGCTCTCCTTAGCATCCGCAGCTGCGACCCCGCACACAGGGTAGGTCTAGACGGACGTAGTGCTGCCGTCTTGGACTACTCCTGTGACCGGATACCGAATGTGTATTTATACTGAGTACTGTGACCTCAACAGGCTCAGTCTTTGTATTTTTGTTTATTTGGCATCTCTGTGACTTAACAGAGATTGCTCTGCACACTTGGGTGACATTTAACCCTGTGCGCATTACCGCCATATTGCTCCTGCCACCACTTAGCAGCGGTTATATCACCTACTGCACGGTGGACCCCGAGCGGCGAACGCACTTTATTATTATTTTTATTTAGTGCGTTCTGCCGTTCCTAACATTATACTAGTGCCAGGGTCTGGCTAGTGATGGCAGAACAGCAGCAATTGTTAGTGTATTCGGCAGCTTGAGGGCCAGTTGGCCACTCTTGAGAGGGCTCTCAGCTGCACAATCCACCGAATCTGCTGTAAAGGCAATCACAGACGCATTTTCCCATATGTCCACGTCCTCCCTCGCGCCAACAGTTACCCGCCTCCCGTTGCCCGATAAAATTTCTGGTGATGGCGCCTCCTCTAGGGGTTTCATCAGTCAGTGCTCTATTCAGCTGGAGCTACTGGCTGCGCAATTCCCTACAGAACGGCCAAGGTGAGGTTTATTGTTTCCCTTCTGTCGGGCAAGGCGTTGGAGTGGGCTACACCATTATGGGAGCGTGGTGACCCAGAGGTTCGGACTGCTGCTCACTTTCTAACAGCTATTAAGCAGGTCTTCCTCGGTCCACGGGTCACGCACGATACCTCTCTTCAGCTTCTTGCATTGACTCAGGGTTCTCTCTCGGTTAGTCAGTATGCTGTCAGTTTTCGGACACTGACTTCCAAGCTGGAGTGGTCCGATAAAGCCTTCATCCCTGTGTTTTGGAGAGGTTTGGCGGAGCATGTTAAAGATGCTCTCTCTACCAGAGAGGTTCCTGTTATGAATGAGTCACCGAAGGAGGAAAAAACAAAAATACAAGCTAAGTCCAGAAAACCGGAGAGGTTGGTAGCTATCGGATTGCAGACCCCTGATCCTATCCACAACAACTAACAGTAGCCGTGGGGGGCTCCTACAATGCCCTAGACCCCTCGATCACAGTCAGAGAACTAAATAGGCCTAAAGAAAGAAAGGGGAAATCTAAACTGCCCCAGAGCAGACCCCAAAGCAATAGGCAGCCCCCAACATATAATGACGGTGAAGCAAGATGAAAACACTAAGGCTACTTTCACACATCAGGTTTTCGGCGTCAGGCGCGATCCGGCGTCGTGCCGGAATGCCGGATCCGGCAAATGTTTTGTAAAACCTGATGTGCCGGATCCGGTTTTCTGCCGGATCCGTCTTGTTCTTGACAGACAAAACCGGATCCGTCTCATCCGGTTCATCCGTTTTTCTATCCGTTTTTCGACGGATTACGCCGGATCTGGTTTTTAAAATTGACCCTTGTGGCCTTCCGAACGGGATTGGCTACTGGAAAACTATATATAGCATGTTCCTACAGCCCTTCTTTGACAGGTTGTAGAGGAGAAAGTGCAGGTTGGAGAGAAGAGCAAGTTACTGGCGAAGATGGATGTTGTCATTGGAAATATTACCACTAGAAGTTCTGTGACGGTTTCAGTAATGAGGGACAATTTTGCACTATACTTTATGTCACCTCAAGGCAGAGTACACTGGCAGGATGACAGAGTGTGAGAGATTTGTGCCCTAACCAAACTTGTGTACCTTCTGGACCAACAGTATATACCTTTGCCAACCAAAGTTGGCTATCTTGTCATGGTCTTACTATTTTTAGCTTTAGGTCACAGGTGTGTTCCTTGGTTGTGTTTTATGCAAAGTATTTCACCTTTTAACAAAAGTTGTGTTCATTGTTAGGAAATCACCAACAATAAACACAACTTTTCAGGTGAAATACTTTGCTTCAAACACAACCAGGAACACAACTGTGGCAAAAAGCTAAAATTTACCCACAGTTATATACCTGGTTTTGAATACCTTTTTACCTTTTAAATACCCTGTATTTAACCTTTTTTTTAAACATATTTCGCCGCAGAAAGAAATGACAGACAACCAGTGTAAACAATAATTTAACTTTTATTTAAAATATTGTTTTTTGTGTAAACTGTTTTTAAAGTTAAAAAAACTTTTTTAATAAAGGTTTGAAACCAACCAAATGGGCATTTTTATTACAAAAAAAACATTATAACTCGGTGTAGTGTGGGGTGGAAATACTGCTGGAGGGGCTGCGGGACACTTCGACAATGGGAGTGTGGAGAGAGGACTGGGATCGTGGTGGGGAAGGTACAGTTAGAGGTGATGGTGTGGAAAAAGCTACAGAATGGGTGGACATGTGGGAGGCAGAAGAGGTGGTGGGCGGTGGAGTGGAGGGTTGGGCAGGGACTGTAGGAGCAGATGATGTTGATGGAAAGTTGTATGGGGAAGGAGTTTGGTACGGGGAAGGAGTTTGGTACGGGGCAGGTTGCTGGAAGTGGGGAGGTGTCTGGTACTGGGGAGGTTGCTGGTACTGGGAAGGTTGCTGGTACTGGTGAGGTTGCTGGTATGTAATAGGAGGGGGAGGATGGAAAGTGGCTGGAGGGGGTGCAGATGTAAAAGGAGGGGGAGGATGGAAAGTGGCTGGAGGGGGTGCAGATGTAATAGGAGGGGGAGGATGGAAAGTGGCTGGAGGGGGTGCAGGTGGAGGAACTACAGTGGTGGGAGGTGGAGGTTGGGATGTAACCTGCTGTAGAGCACCGTGGCACGAATGCATTACATGCATCTGCTGGGTAGGAGATAGTGTTGCCATGCGCTCCACAACAGACCTGAAAAAGGTGTGGTTTGGCGAAGATCTTGCTTCTGAATGCATGGTTTGCAGAAGTGTCTTCACCTCCAGAATGCTGGAGTTGATCTGCTGAAAGCCTGCGGAGATTTGCTCTGACAAGACTTTTAGACAGTTCTGGAAAGATGCATTCAGATGCAAGAACTCTGGCGCATAACTCTTTTCCTGACCCCTCTGCCGCTGCCGCCCAGTACCCGCAGGTGTACTAGAGGTGGCAGGGGCAGAAGGGTGGGGTAAAGGGAAAGCGATCTCCTCACCAGCAGCTTCATGTAATGTAGGCGGCCACGATGCTCCTGTGCTGGTGGATGGGACAGATGGGTCGAATGTGTGGGAAGGCTGGGAAGGTGCAGATGTACCGGGGCGGTCGAAGTGTCCCTCGGTGCCGGTCTCCTCAGGGATCGCCTCAGAAGGGTCCAATCGTGCAGGCTCCCGAGTGCTGCTCACCGTGCTGTGGAATAAAGAGAAAAAAAAACAATTAAAATACTGACATGGTATGGCCCTGGCTGAAAAAAAAAAGTTACATCTAACATTTTTTTTCACATGTGGTGTGTAATATTTACCTTCTAGTGACCATTGTTTCCCGGAGGAACGACAGGGCTTGTGCGTACTTGTACTTGCTCCTGCGTCCTCCAGATCCACTCGGGGCCCGCATCTCTTTATTGAACTCCTTCTTGAAACGATCCCTCACAGAGCGCCACCGCTTCACAATTCTGTTCCCTGAAACGAGAAAGGAGTGGTTAGTATACAACATCAGTGTTTCACAAACTCCAGTCCTCATGGTCCCCAGGGGTCATGTTTTCAGGATTTCCATAGTAAATAGAAATCCTGAACACATGATCCGTGGGGACCACGAGGACTGGAGTTCGGGAAACACTGGTTTACATCAAGCAACCGGTACTGTATATACTTACGCTCTTTAATCTGGGCCCGAACATCGAGGTCCTCCCAGCGGCCCACAAGGAGCGAACAGATTTCCTCCCAGAGTCGTCGGGTAACGATAAGGTCAGCGTGGCGGCAGTCAGCCATATTCCAGAGCGGCTCCCTTTCTCTGACGAGATCGATGAGGTGGTCCACATCGAGTCCTCCATCCTCACCGTCAGAGTCGGGAGCACGCTGTGAAGGCTGTTAAAGAAAAAGACAAAAATAACATAATTAGCCTCCACAAAAGAAATGAAATAAAAAGTGCAAAAAAACAAAGCAAAAATATTTATACTTACACGCTGGTGACCGCCGCGTTGCTGTCGCCGACGACCCTGGGAGGCACTGCGAGGACCTCTTGGCCGAGCACCAGATTGGGAAGACTAGAGAAGAAAACAAAAAATGTTATGTCTTTGGATGTAGGCATTTGTTTGCTGTGTGTGGTCTGCAGAACATTGTTTTCTATGTGTTGTGTGTAGTGTGATGTTGTGTTTCTGCGTTTGATGCAAAAAACTTACCAATTGTGAGCCCACTCCAAGTGTCTGTCCACCCCTTCCTCCTTCTTCTGGGAGCTCCTCTTCATCTTGTGAATCCTGTTTTGAAATAAAAGGCAATGAATAGACATATATTACAGAGATGATGGATTTTGGAAATAAAAACTTACCGTCAAACGCTGACGATGCGAGGGAGGGCTCCCAGAAGATGATGTGCTGTCTTCCTGGTGGCCACACTCCATGCCTGTGGGTGGTGTTCCAGCTGCTGCCATTGCTGCTGCTGCTGCTGCTGCTGCATCTATTGGGCGGCTGTTGAATAAAGAGAAACAAAGGGCCAATGAATATCTTGATATTCAATAGCCCTAGTTTGGAGGAATGGGGGATTTGATAATTACCGTCTCTCATCTGCTGCTGGCCTCCCCTCCTCAGCATGTTCCATTTGCTGCTCCATTTGGGGTGGTGGTGGTGCTGATGGTGCTGCAGTGGTCTCCTGCCTTCTCCTGCTGCGCTTGGTTGCTTTCTTGGGTGGCATGTTGGGTGTGGCTGTGGGTCCCACTGTCTTGCTTTTATATATGTCTTGTGGGCAGAGCTACTGAGCATGCTCAGACCAAAAAAACCGGATCCGGCCACCGGATCCGGCTTTCGCAGGATCAGGCGCATTGCGGCGCTCATAGGCTTTCATTGTGTGAAAAAGCCGGACGCGCCGGATCCGGCGTGTCCGGCTTTTTCGCCGGAGACAAAAAACGTTACAGTAGCCATTTTTTCCAGACGCCGGATTGCGACACATTGCCGGATCCGGCAAAAACCGGATGAAACTCATGGCCATCCGGCGCGATCCGGCGCAAATGCAAGTCAATGGGGGGGAAACCAGATCCGGCATTGCATTTCGCCGGATCCGGTTTCTGTCAAAAGCGCCGGATCGCGCCTGACGGCGAAAACCTGATGTGTGAAAGAGGCCTAACACAGATAGAAAGATAGGTTGAGCAAACGATGGGGCCCAAGGACAGGATATAAAAGCTGCTGTCTGCAATCCGTAAAAAACCCTACCAAAAAATGTCCCAACCGTCTGATAGGAAAAACAGGCCCTGAAGTCGCTAGGACTTCAAAAAGACTATAACAGCACTCAGGTAAATTCTGAAGACAGAGCAAAGAGACAAACTGATCAGAGACAAAAATGGAACTCAGCACACCCCCGACCGGGGATGGCTGAACTCCAAAAAACAAGGCAAACAAAACAAAACTAATAAGTTCAATAGCAGAGCAAAAACTTATCTTTGGGAAGCAGGAATCAGACTGGTCTCCAAGAATCCAGCAGAGAAATCACCAGCGACTCAGAAGGGCATCGGCTGCCTTATATCCAGTCAGAATTTCCTCTTACCCAGTCATCATCTACCATATCAGGTGTTTGGTAATCAGCCTCACTACTTTCCTTCACCAGAAGAGGGAGTTCATCAGACATTGACGGTGAAGGGGAAAATGAACTCACAAAAGTACCTCCCCCTTGAGGAGGGGTCACCGAACCCTGATCCACGCCACCAGGGCGATCAGGATGGGCCCGATGAAAGGCACGAACCAATCTTTCGGCATGAATATCGGATGCAGGGACCCAAGAATTATCCTCCTGGCCATAACCCTTCCATTTAACCAAATACTGGAGTCTCCATCTAGCCAGGCGAGAATCCAGTATCTTCTCAACCTCATATTCCACATTACCTTCAACCAATACCGGGTCAGGAGGTGCCACCACAGGAACTACTGGCTCAACAAACCTCTTTAACAGAGACTTATTAAACACGTTATGGATCTTAAATGTAACAGGAAGAGCCAATCGAAAAGAGACTGGATTAAGAATCTCCAAAATCTTGTAAGGTCCAATAAATCTAGGTTTAAACTTTGGAGAAGCCACCTTCATAGCGATATTCTTTGATGACAACCAAACCATATCACCCACCTTAAACTGGGGACCAATGGTCCTATGCCGGTTGGAAAACCGCTGGGCCTTTTCCTGGGAGAGAGACAACTTATCCACCACTTGGTCCCAGATCTGGTGCATTCTCTCCACCACAGTGTCAACACCTGGGCAGGCAGAAGGCTCCACCTGCCCTGAAGAGAATCGAGGATGAAACCCAAAGTTACAAAAAAAAGTGACATCAAAGTGGCAGAACTAGCTCTATTATTTAAAGCAAATTCGGCCAAGGGCAAAAATGAAACTCAATCATCCTGATCAGCAGAAATAAAAGATCTCAAATACGACTCCAAAGTCTGGTTTGTTCTCTCCGTCGGCTTATTGGTCTGAGGGTGAAACGCAGAGGAGAAGGACAACTGAATTCCCAGCTTGGAACAGAAAGTCCTCCAAAATCTAGACACAAACTGAACTCCTCTGTCAGATACAATGTTCTCAGGAATCCCGTGCAAGCGAACCACCTGTTGCAAAAACATGGGCACCAACTCTGAGGAAGATGGCAACTTAGGGAGTGGTACAAGATGGACCATCTTAGAGAATCTATCACAAATCACCCAAATAACAGTCATTCTCTGAGAGACAGGCATATCAGAGATAAAATCCATTGAAATATGGGTCCATGGCCTCCTGGGCACCGGCAAAGGCATCAACAACCCACTAGAGCGAGAACAAGGTTTAGACCGAGAGCAAGTCCCACAGGACTGCACAAAATTCCTGACATCACGAGACAAGGTGGGCCACCAAAAAGACCAACTCACCAAATCTCTAGTACCAAAAATACCTGGATGACCAGCCAATGCAGAGCAATGAACTTCAGACATCACTCTCTTCCTCCACTGGTCAGGAACATACAATTTTCCAATGAGACAATGCTCAGGTTTGTCCTCCTGAAACTCTTCCAGAACACGTCTCAAATCGGGCGAGATGGCAGAAAGAACTACCCCCTCACCTAAGATGGTAGCAGGCTTGGTCACAACAGGAGAATCAGCAAAGAAACTCCTAGAGAGGGCGTCTGCCTTGACATTCTTAGTGCCCGGAAGAAAAGAGACCACAAAATCAAAACGTGTGAAACACAAGGCCCACCTAGCCTGTCTAGGATTCAAGCGTTTGGCCGACTCCAGGTAAATCAAATTCTTGTGGTCAGTAAGGACCACGACTTGATGTTTAGCTCCCTCCATCCAATGTCTCCACTCCTCAAATGCCCATTTCATGGCTAACAATTCCCGATTCCCCACATCATAGTTACGTTCGGATGGGGAGAACTTTCAGGAAAAGAAAGCACAGAGATTCATTTTAGATGTTACAGGATCTTTTTGGGACAAAACAGCTCCTGCACCAATCTCAGAAGCGTCCACCTCTACCTGAAACGGGAGTGAGACATCAGGTTGCCGCAAAACCGGAGCAGAAGTTAGTTAACCTTCGCTTCAGCTCCTGAAAAGAAGAAACAGCCTCCGGAGACCAATTCAGCACATCAGCACCCTTCTTAGTCAAATCAGTCAATGGTTTGGCAATACCAGAAAAATTAGCTATAAATTTACGATAAAAATTAGCAAAACCCAAAAATTTCTGGAGGGCCTTCAAAGAAGTGGGCTGAACCCAATCATAAATGGCCTGTACCTTGGCCGGGTCCATTTCAATAGTTGATGGAGGCAAAATAAATCCCAAAAATGAAATCCTCTGTACACCAAAAAGGCATTTCGATCCCTTGACATACAGGGAATTCTCCCTCAAAATCCGGAACACAGTCCGAACATGTTCCACATGAAAGTCCCAATCCTTGGAAAAGATCAAAATATCATCCAGATAGATGATCAAAAATTTATCCACCAAGTCTCGGAAAATATCATTCATGAAGCACTGGAAGACAGAAGGGGCATTAGTGAGCCCAAAAGGCATCACCAGGTACTCAAAATGTCCCTCCGGAGTATTAAACGCCGTCTTCCATTCATCCCCATGCTTAATGCGAATAAGATTATACGCCCCCCTGAGGTCAAGCTTTGTAAACCAGCAAGCACCTTTAACTCTGGAGAATAGATCAGAAATCAGGGGTAACGGATACTGATATTTAACAGTAATTTTGTTGAGGGAACGATAGTCAATACAAGGCCTTAATGACCCATCTTTCTTAGCCACGAAAAAAAACCCAGCACCTAAGGGTGAAGAGGATGGTCTAATATGACCCTTCTCCAACAACTCCTTAATATAGGATCGCATAGCGTCGTGTTCGGGTACAGATAAATTGAAAAGTTGACCCTTGGGAAATTTACACCCAGGGCTCAGCTCAATTGCACAGTCATAACTCCTATGAGGAGGCAAATACGCAGACTCATTCTCACTAAATACATCATAATAATCAGCCAAATAGTCAGGAACATCATGCGACTGGGGAGAGGTGGAGAAAACAGAAGCATCACTAAGGGCACACCGACAACCACAACTCACCACAGACACAGATTTCCAATCCAAAACTGGATTATGGATTTGCAACCAGGGAAACCCCAGAACGATGGTATCATGCAAATTGTGCAACACCAAAAATCTGCAACTTTCTTGATGGTCTGGGGCGACCCGCATTACGACCTGGGTCCAAAACTGAGGTTTATTCTTCGCCAAAGGAGTAGCATCAATACCCCTCAAAGGGATAGGCGTCCGCAGAGGTGTCATAGGAAACCCACAACGTTTAGCAAAATCCAAGTCCATCAGGTTCAGAGCTGCTCCCGAATCCACAAAAGCCTTAGCGGAAAATGTGGACATGGAGCAGATCAGAGTAACTGCCAGAAGAAACTTAGGTTGAACACCACCCACAGCAAATGTGTGTGCAAAACGTTTCTCTCGTTTAGGGCAGACAGAAATAATATGCGAGGCATCACCACAGAAGAAACACAGCTTATTACGCCTTCTGAACTCCTGACGTTGCGCCCTAGACAAAACTCTATCACATTGCATAGAATCTGCGGTATGGCTGGTGATTCTGTTATGAATGAGTCACCAAAGGAGGATAAAACAAAAATACAAGCTAATTCCAGAAAACAGGAGAGGTTGGTAGCTATCGGATGGCAAACCCCTGATCCTATCCACAACAACTAACAGTAGCCGTGGGGGGTTCCTGCGATGCCCTAGACCCCTCGATCACAGCTGGAGAACTAAATAGGCCTAAAGAAAGAAAGGGGAAATCTAAACTGCCCCAGAGCAGACCCCAAAGCAATAGGCAGCCCCCAACATATAATGACGGTGAAGCAAGATGAAAACACTAACACAGATAGAAAGATAGGTTGAGCAAACGATGGGGCCCAAGCTAACTAAAAAGGACAGGATAGAAAAGCTGCTGTCTGCAATCCGTAAAAACCCTACCAAAAAATGTCCCAACCGTCTGATAGGAAAAACAGGCCCTGAAGTCGCTAGGACTTCAAAAAGACTATAACAGCACTCAGGTAAATTCTGAAGACAGAGCAAAGAGACAAACTGATCAGAGACAAAAATGGAACTCAGCACACCCCCGACCGGGGATGGCTGAACTCCAAAAAACAGGGTAAACAAAACAAAACTAATAAGTTCAATAGCAGAGCAAAAACTTATCTTTGGGAAGCAGGAATCAGACTGGTCTCCAAGAATCCAGCAAAGAAATCACCAGCGACTCAGAAGGGTGTCGGCTGCCTTATATCCAGTCAGAATTTCCTGTTACCCAGTCATCATCTAGCAGATCAGGTGTTTGGTAATCAGTCTCACTACCTTCCTTCACCAGAAGAGGGAGTTCATCAGACATCGACGGTGAAGGGGAAAATGAACTCACAACAGGTTCCTGCAAGTTTGGAAGAGCTGATTGCCATTTCCACCCGCATTAACCTCCGTTTTTTGGAACGCGGTATGGAGCATGCTCAATCCAAACGGAAGGTTACCTCGGCTCCCAATTTTTTTCAGTCTCTGGAACTACCCGAGCCAGAGGTTCCACCCCCAGATCCCATGGAGGTGTCTCGCGCCATTCTCCAGGCGCGTCCGGCACATGACTCCATTTGCCGTTATCATTGTCAACACGCTGTGTCTCAGAACAACCGTGCCCTGCAAGACCCTTGTTCCTCCCCGCCTTCGGCCAAAGGTGCTCGCGTGGGCACACACGTCCAGGAAGGGTGGTCACTGTGGCTATATGCAGACCACAAAACTCCTGGCAGGGTCTTATTGGTGGTCGCACAGGGCTCGGGATGTTAAAAAATATATTCGGGCCTGTGCCTTTTGTGCTCGGAAAAGCCTCTCTAAACGATGGGTGGAGACGCCTGCCGACACACAGTGGCGTTCCACTTTAACTTCTGCTCCCGTTGTCTCCCACGGGTCCCTTCTCAGACCTGGCGATCTTATCACCCCTGACGCCTTCCACTTGTCTCGGCTCTCTTTGTCACCTACCGGGACATCAGACTCTCCTTCGGACGAGTCTGAGGCCTATATCTCTGATGGGCACAAGTTGGTGGATCAGAAGGCTCAGGGAGGAGGGGGCCCTAGGAGGGGAGTAACGTTAGGCGTCGGATTTCTGCGTTTACTCCGCAGGGATCCAGACCCTCACATTCTGCAGTCTCCTGCTGTTTACCTACTGCAGAGGAGTTTGCAGAGGAGATTGCCTTGCAGCAAATCTCTCCTGAGGCTAAGTCCTTCTGCCCTCCTACTGAGCATGCTCATGGAATGGGAGTCATGTGCTCTGGTCCTTCTCCAGATCTCATTGGTCCATCTCAGAGATCTGGAGGCTTGCAGAAGGTCCCGGCTGCTATAAAAAGTGCGCATGGCCGTTCCGCCATGCGCTAGTATAGACTTACTTGCTGCTGTGTGTATGAGGATGGATGTATGATTCTGGTGAATGACTCATTATAAAACCCCTTCTCTCTGATATTACGTATGTGGTTAGGGACTGAGTTAGAATCAGCGCCAGCGCTCCTCTGCTGCAACATCCACAGCTGCTAGTGTCCGATATTGCGCTTGTGTGGCGCCCCTGAGGCTCAGTCGCCACAGAGGTACTGCACCTTCTCCTAAGGTGTGGTGCCCCACCATCCAGTTAAGTTGGAGGCTCCTGACCACGCTCCAACACTTGCACCCCACACAATAGAGTAGTTCAGCAAAACCACATTGCGGCTCCTTGCTTAGAGAGAAGCAGAGAAGATTGAAGCTGATGTTCCTCTCTTCTCTTCTTCACACAGGTATTTCATTCCATCATCCATGTGTGCTGTCTGACAAGTGTGAACTGCATCATATATTGCCAGATATTTTTATGGTATTTCATTCCATCACTCCTGTGGTATTTCATTCCATCATCCATGTGTGCAGTCTGACAAGTGTGAACTGCATCATATATTGCCAGATATTTTTATGGTATTTCATTCCATCACTCCTGTGGTGGGTCTTTCTTTTTTTTATCTATTTGGTTTCTGCTTTGAAGTGTAGAAAGGTTTTTTTTTTTTTTTCCCCTTTCTCTGTTTGATGGCCTTGTCCAGCGTTAGTTATTTACCCTGCATAGTAATGCCTGCTCTGGCCTTGTGCTAATTGGTTAATTACTGATTGTGGCCTTTTGGTGGCTGAAGCTAGCAGACAATTCATTTCATATATATTTAGCTCTGGCTGGGATAGCACGCGTGCAACAGATATTAAGTGCAACAGGATCAAGTGTTTTGCAGTTAGACATGCATGAGAGAGGTAAGGTGCATAAGTTTTTCATGCACGCATGCTTCTTGGTCAGTCGTACTACATTTGCATTGATCATATCAACCTGCTGCTTTTTTCTCTTCACCTCTGCTTTCTAACAACTCGCCTGCCCTTTTACACATTCTGTGCACTCTCTGCATATCCACCCCTCCTTTTCCCCTCTCCCATGTATAACTCTGAGGCTCTATTGACATTTCTTACCCACACCAAACCATCCAAAACCACCATGCAGCACTCAAAACGTTCATACAAATCATCCCACCACCTGCTTTTTCTGTTTTTTCTCCTTTTAATAGTTGCAGGTGACATCTCCCCCAACCCTGGGCCTCCCTCCACCAGCATACGTTACTCTCCTCCAGCTGCATATAGAAACCCTGCTAATCTTATTAACATTCAGTGCATGCCTTCTCCTCTCACTTTCCAATGTGCTCTCTGGAATGCACGGTCTGTGGGTAACAAACTGGCTTACATTCACAATCTTTTTCTCGCTAATTCCCTTAACCTTCTGGCTATTACAGAAACCTGGATCCAGCATTCAGACACCACCGCTGCTGCCGCTCTCTCGTTTGGTGGGCTGAAATTTTCACATACCCCCAGACCTGAGAACAGACAGGGTGGAGGTGTTGGTTTGCTCCTTTCATCACAATGTGCTTTCCAGGTCATCCCCCCGGTTCCCTCACTTACATTTCCTTCCTTTGAAGTCCACGCCGTCAGACTCTTTAAGCCCTTCTCCTTACGAGTGGCGGTTGTTTATCGCCCTCCAGGCTCCTCCCGCCAGTTTCTAGACCACTTCACCACCTGGCTTACTCACTTTCTATCCTGTGACATCCCCACCCTCATCATGGGAGACTTTAACATCCCCATCAATGATCCGCTCTCCCAGTCTGCCTCTCATCTTCTTTCTCTAACTTCTTCTTTCGGCCTCTCACAGTTTACTAATTCTCCTACACATAAGGACGGGAATACTCTGGACCTGGTTTTCTCCCGTCCCGGCTCGCTGCACGACTTTACTAACTCACCTCTCCCGCTCTCGGACCACAACCTTCTTTCCTTCTCTGTCAAGAATTGTCTCCTCACTCGGGACACCCCCACTTACCACACTTATCGGAATACACGTACCATTAATACCCAACAGCTTAGGGACAATCTCCACACATCTTTAGCCCCCATCTCCACCCTCTCCTGTCCAGACATAGCATTGTCACACTTCAATAATACACTGAAGTATGCCCTAGATGAAGCAGCACCTTCTATACGCAGAAAGACCCGACACAGACAACGGCAGCCCTGGCACACAACACAAACACGCTTTCTTCAGTGCTGCTCGAGGTGTGCAGAGCGGCAGTGGAGAAAATCTCTCTTAGCAGAAGACTTCATCCACTATAAGTTCATGCTCCAAACCTATATCTCTGCCCTTCATCTGGCCAAACAATCCTACTTCACCACCCTCATCACCTCACTATCCAACAACCCAAGATGACTTTTTGAAACCTTAAACTCCCTCCTGAAACCTAAAGTACAGGCCCCCATCACCAACCTCAGCGGTGAGGATCTGGCCACTTATTTCCTAGAAAAAATCAACCACATCCATCAGGATATCTCAGCCCTATCTCCTCAGTGCCTGGATCCCATTCCCTGCCGCACCTCAAGCTCACTAGACATCTTTGAGCCTGTTTCAGAAGAAGAAGTTTCCAAGCTCCTCGCTTCTGCTCGGCCTACAACCTGCAACAGTGACCCTATTCCTTCACAGCTCCTGCAGTCTCTCTCACCAGTGGTCACCACTCACCTGACTAAAATATTTAACCTCTCTCTTTCTTCAGGTATATTTCCCTCCTCATTTAAACATGCCATCATAACCCCTTTACTTAAAAAGCCATCCCTGGATCAGAACTGCACTGCTAACTACAGACCTGTCTCTAACCTTCCCTTCATCTCTAAACTCCTGGAACGCCTGGTCCACTCCCGTCTAATCCGCTATCTCTCGGATAACTCTCTTCTCGACCCCTTACAATCTGGTTTCCGCTCTTTACACTCTACTGAAACTGCCCTCACTAAAGTCTCTAATAATTTAATAACAGCTAAATCGAAAGGTCATTGCTCCCTGCTGATTCTCCTGGATCTCTCTGCCGCATTTGACACTGTGGATCACGAGCTCCTCCTCACTATGCTCCGCTCTATAGGCCTCAAGGACACAGCCCTCTCCTGGTTCTCCTCCTACCTCTCTGACCGCTCCTTCACTGTATCTTTTTCCGGCTCCTCTTCCTCTTCTCGTCCCCTTACTATCGGGGTCCCGCAGGGCTCAGTCCTAGGCCCCCTCCTCTTCTCTTTCTACACTGCCCCTATTGGACAAACAATCAGCAGATTTGGGTTCCAGTATCATCTCTATGCTGATGACACCCAATTATACACTTCTTCCCCTGACATCACCCCTACCCTAATTCAAAATACCAAGGATTGTCTGTCTGCTGTCTCTAGCATCATGTCCTCCCTCTATCTGAAACTAAATCTCTCTAAAACTGAACTTCTTGTGTTTCTCCCCTCTACTAACCTCACTCTACCTAACATCGAAATAACCCTGGAGGGTTCAACCATAACTCCCAAGCAGCATGCCCGCTGTCTTGGGGTCATATTCGACACTGAACTTTCCTTTACTCCGTACATCCGATCACTCACTCGCTCTTGTCACCTGCATCTTAAAAACATCTCCAGAATCCGACCTTTTCTCACCTTTGAAACTGCTAAGACTCTTACTGTCGCTCTTATTCATTCTCGTCTGGACTACTGCAACTCTCTTCTGATCGGTCTCCCTCTTACCAAACTTTCTCCTCTCCAATCCATCTTGAATCATAGAATCATAGAATCATAGAATCGTAGAGTTGGAAGGGACCTCCTGGGCCATCTGGTCCAACCCCCTGCTCAAAGCAGGATTTGCTAAATCATCCCAGTCAGATGTCTGTCCAGCCTCTGTTTGAAGACTTCCATTGAAGGAGAACTCACCACTTCTCGTGGCAGCCTATTCCACTCATTGATCACTCTAACTGTCAAAAAGTTTTTTCTAATATCTAATCTGTGTCTCCTCCCATTCAGTTTCATCCCATTGCTTCTAGTCTTTCCTTGTGCAAATGAGAATAAAGTTGATCCTTCTACAATGTGACAGCCCTTTAGATATTTGTAGACAGCAATTAAGTCTCCTCTCAGTCTTCTCTTTTGCAAACTAAACATTCCCAAATCCTGCAATCTTTCCTCATAAGACAGGGTTTGCAGACCGGTCACCATTCTGGTCGCTCTTTTCTGAACTTGCTCCAGTTTGTTGATGTCTTTTTTAAAATGTGGTGCCCAAAACTGGACACAATATTCCAGATGAGGTCTGACCAAAGAGGAGTAGAGGGAAATAATGACTTCACGTGATCTAGACTGTATGCTTCTGCTAATACATCCTAGAACTGCATTTGCCTTTTTTGCTGCTGCATCACACTGTTGACTCATATTCAGTCTGTGATCTATTAGTATACCCAAGTCTTTTTCACATGTGCTGTCACTTAGCCCTATTCCTCCCATTCTATATATGCTTTTTTCATTTTTATTGCCCAGATGTAGTACTTTGCATTTCTCCCTGTTAAAAACCATTCTGTTAGTTACTGCCCACTTCTCCAGTTTATTTAAATCTTTTTGAATCCTCTCTCTCTCTTCTCTAGTATTAGCTATCCCTCCTAGCTTTGTGTCATCAGCAAATTTAATCAGTTTACCCTCAATTCCTTCATCTAAATCGTTGATAAAGATGTTGAACAATACAGGGCCCAGGACAGAGCCCTGTGGTACCCCACTTGAGACATTCTTCCAACTGGATGTGCAGCCATTTACGACCACTCTTTGGGTCCGATCACTAAGCCAGCTATGAATCCACCTAACAGTTGCCTTGTCCATTCCATACTTCCATACAGCCAGGGTCATATTTCTGTCCAGCCGCTTCACTGTTGCCTCCATCTTGTGCCAGTCATTACACTGGCTACCTATTCGCTACAGGGTCCAGTATAAACTCATCTCTCTCACCCACAAAGCTCTCCACTGTTCTGCACCACCTTATATCTCCTCTCTCATCTCTGTCTATCGCCCTACACGTGCCCTCCGTTCTACAAATGACCTAAGACTAACATCCCCCATAATCCGAACCTCGCACCTCCGTCTCCAAGACTTCTCTCGTGCTGCTCCAGCTCTCTGGAATGCACTTCCCCAGACGATCAGACTGATACCTAGCCCTGACCTATTCAAGCGCGCTTTGAAAACCCATCTCTTCAAACAAGCCTACCACATCAACTACTCAGCAAGCTAACTTTGCCCTGTTCCCTCCTTCCAAATATTATTCTGAATTTGCACCCTACTATTCATCTGTCTCCACACCCTTCATGCACATGATAACTGCACTTGATACTTGTCTATTGCACTTGAAAATCCCTATTATAATTGCCAGACCTGAATTAACAAGCATTTCTCACCTACTGTGTCCCCCCATTTCCTTGTAGATTGTAAGCTTGCGAGCAGGGACCTCACTCCTAATGTCACTGTTTGAATTGTCTTAACTCGTATTGAATTTATTGTCTGTACATGTCCCCGCTTAATTGTAAAGTGCTGCGGAATATGTTGGCGCTATATAAATAAAAATTATTATTATTTATTATTATTAGAGCACCTTTGGTGGTTCCCTGCTTGGAACACTAAACGTGCTGGGAGGTGGGTGGAGTTGAGAATACACATAAAAGAGCGGGAAGGTTTTAGGATTAGGAGTCAGTCAGTCAGTGAGACGGGGAGTCTGAGAGAGGAAGCCACTCGGAGAGGAATGGGGATCCCTGGAAGAGGGATGGAGGAAGGAGTGCTGCAGCTGCCTCAGTGATCTGAGCCAGCTGGCACGGGAAAGGAAAGAAGGAGAAAGACATTGAACCGAAGACTGAGCTTCCATAGGAGGGAAAGACAAGTACGGAACGTTGGAGTGAAAGGGAACACAGAGGACGTGGGTTAGAGGAAGAACCCTGCCTAGAAGTTCTAAGCGCAAGGCCGGGGCCCGGTCCCCGAGGTTGTATGGACACTAATGGTTCTGCAGCAGACACCGGTCGAGTAGTGGGCTGTAAATGCACTACTCCCATCCAAGGCTTGGGGGCACAACAGCAATTTGGATAGAGAGCCGGGACTCAGGAGTAGAGAGTCCCCGAAGCAGGCTACAGCTGTCTGCTGTACAAGTAGAGTTCTTGGGAACATCTGTCAGGAGGAACTCCAGTGTAACTCAGTACTAGGAGATCTTGACACTTAAAGGCACTATAGAGGACACGTTCAGATAAGGCACATAAGTTGGCGGAGTGTTGGAAGGGAGCATTCCATCTTCCCTGGAGGTTGACTGAGTCCCTGACCCGGAGGACACGGCACAGAAGCGGGCACTACAGACTGTGAGTAAAGCTTTGGAACTACATGCCCTGGTGTCCTCCATTCCTTCCTGTGTCCGTCCGCCTGGCACTGCTACATCCCCTGCGCCAAACACTACACCATCTAAGTGTCTCTTAACCTATCCTGCCCTGGGACAACAGCCCTCCCTGTGGAGGGCTAGAACATCATTGCTGCACCACACCATCTGTTCCGGAGGATCTGTCTGCAGCGTCGGCTCAACACCTCCCTTGCTGAACACCACAGGTGGCGTCATGAACTATTCCATTAACTACATTCCACCATTTCCATTCCCTGCCATTGCTTGGGCGCCCGGGGCCACGGACCGGGTCACAGCTGCTGTGACACGTCCTGCTGACACCGGCCTGGTACTGAGTACCCCACGGCCCTGGGAGGGCAACCCACTTGCGTCATAGCTTTGTCGTTTAGCGGCAGTGTCCAGCTCTCCTTAGCATCCGCAGCTGCGACGCCACACACACGGTAGGTCTAGATGGACGTAGTGCCGCCGTCTTGGACTACTGTGACCGGATACCGTGTGTGTATTTATACTGAGTACTGTGACCTCAACAGGCTCAGTCTTTGTATTTTGGTTTATTTGGCATCTCTGTGACTTAACAGAGATTGCTCTGCGCATTTGGGTGATGTTTAACCCTGTGCACATTACCGCTATATTGCTCCTGCCACCACTTAGCAGCGGTTATATCACCTACTGCACGGTGGACCCCGAGCGGCGAACGCACTTTATTATTATTTTTATTTTGTGTGTTCCGCCGTTCCTAACACTAAAGAACCGGATGGCAGTGCAGAGTGTAAATTGATGTGATCTCATAGATGACAGAGATTTAGATAAACAACTGGAAAAACAAACTGCTATTGACAACTCTCCTAAGAGACGCTGGGGCTAGCTGAGCGCAACATTGAGCCAGCGGCTCTGATGTGAGCTTTTCTCACCAGCACATGTGAAAAGCAGCACTTTACTGCTATTCACAGATGACAGAGAAATCGAGGAACGTTTGTTACAAAAGAGGAGCTTTGTGGGGACATTCATTTTTAATAAATTGGTAAACAAAGGATAGTGTGCGGGTCTTCATTCAAATATTTGTTTTCTGTGTGTGTTTTTTTATTTATTGAATTATTAATGGAGTTGTCTGTTAGACACCTGTTCAGTTTAGATGCAGTTTAGAATATGTTGGTAAAACCAAGAGAGAGCTCAGAGTGAGAGTGGGAGAGCACCACAGGGACATCATAAACAAACGAGACACACCAGTGGCGAATCATATCAACCAGGCCCACAATGGGGATGCTAAGGCTGTCAGTTTCATAGGCATTGAAAAAGTCCCAAAAAATCAAAGAGGAGGAGACTGGGATAAGCAAATCCTTCAGAGAGAAACTTTCTGGATCTTCTCACTACGAACAGTACATCCTAAGGGACTTAATGAACTTCTCACCTATTCTTCCTTCTTGTAGGGAGGATTTTAATAGGGCCATCAAAGTATAGGGAGAGCCGCCGTTGAGTGGGGGCGCCACTTGAGCAGGAATTAGGGTGCCAACCTCCGCGTTAGGTAGGTGACATATAGAGAGGGCATAATAGGGTAAGTTCTAGTGAGCACCCTTCTCTATCCTTCCCAAAAAGGTCCGTGGTGCCCAGTATATACCATGCAACACCTATTAACCAATAGGACATTTTGATTATTATAATCTGGTAGATATTTTTTCCTCTGGAAAGTTTAATTATACGTTTTGTATCTTGATTATGGTGTAAAAATTTTTTAGATCTAGGAATGCACTGAAAATGTCCCCTATTTGGGTTTATCAGCAAAAGATAGAAAATAGTTTTGCTGATTTCTTTTAATTATACACTTCTCCAAGCCACCGATATTGGTTATATTTAAATGGGAATAGGTGTATAACTTTTCCGGCCCAAGCCCCACTCTAGGGAACGAGACGCCTAACGCTCTAATTAGATATGCACAACAGCGTCTGGTTGCCATGGGCACGGGCGAGTCACATGAACGCGATGTGTTTACATCGCTGTTTATACCGGATGTGACGCCGCCGATACTCAGACGAACCCAGGAAGTGGGTCATATGATCCGGCTAATACGCGTCACCGGATGTGACGTCTTCGGCCCTTAGACACGCCCAGGAAGTGGGGCAGGAGCGGAGTCTAGGGGTCTAAGTAAGATGAAAACCGGAAGTGCCAGCCCCGGCGTCCGGAAATAGGGATAGACCGCGGGACTTCTGAATGTATATAAAAGATAATGAGAGCGCGATATGGCGCGCAATGCCACCGGACACAAATGCCACTACTCCCCTGATGAATTTGTGGTAGATGAAACGCGTTGGGAGATATACAGAGGGAATCGAGCTACCCAGCGATTCGCTGACATGTGGAGCCCCCTTGCTGTGAGCAGTATTCGGGTATCGCTATGAAAAACAACGATATCTGAGATAAGTACATGATCTATTTATACACTAGAAAGGAGATATGTGGTCAGTAATATAAAGGAGACTCTATATAATTTCTTTCTGAGGGTGTTCGATATGTGTACAGTGGCTCACTTTTTGGTTTATTAATGTCCTTTACGGACTATATTGGAGCCTAGAAAATAGTAATAACCATAAAAGGACAACTTATATGTGGAGCTATAGGCTATTCTTTGTCATATCTGGGTTGAGGGACTGAGGCCCTATACGTATGCAACGCTAAGAGGCTGCTGTAAATGATATAACGAGTGCCCTATTGTCCTATATGGTTTATTTCAGGCGGCATTGAACAATTTTTATTCACTTCAGCATGAGCACTTTGTATGGCACTTTTTGTTGATATATGTTTTTAAAGGTTGATTAAAAGTTAAGTTTTAATTAAACTGTTCCGTACCAATCTGCTATAAAATACACATCTCGCTATTGGTAGATATACCCCTGCTATTATTTATTTATTTTTTTTCCTGTTCAGTACTAACCCCTGGGTTTGATGTCAACTGACACTACACAGCTGGCCTCAACCCCCAAAAATAGATTATTTCGTTTGCCATTGCACAAGGGCAATTGGAAAGAGCCAGGTAAAGCACCAGAATTGGCGCATCTAATGGATATGCCAATTTTTGGTCAACTGTGGGCTAACATTATTAGGCTGGGAAGGGTAAATATCCATGAAGCTTCCCAGTCTGATAATATCACACCCCGGCTGCCTGATTTACCATGGCTGGTTATCAAAAATAGGGGGGACCCCACATCATTTTTTTAAAATTAATTTACTTCCCAGCAGCGACCTAGGAGTCAGATATACGTCCAGGTTGCTCAGCCACACTCAGGTGCCACAAACATCAGTTTCGTAGAAAAATTTAAGGATAGCAACACAGGTAGTTGACTGATGATCAATTCACACACAGTAGAAATTTCATAATGGCTCCGCAGCAGCAGTCAGCCATGGCCCATGCATGAGATGGTATCAGGGTCTGGATCAACATTTAGAGCTTTGAATTTAAGTTTCAATTAAGACGAGGTGGGTGAGGGAGCGGTGTAAGCCTGCTGTCCTGAGAGGCCTGATACCTCATGCAACAGCTCAAACTGTTTTTCTACTCAGCCACAGTCAGGTGGCACAAATATCAGCTTCGTAAACTACTATAGTTAGAAACATTGAAGGATAGTAACACAGGTAGTTTACTAAAAGTAAGTGCAGGTCTGCTGGTCTTGGAGTCCTACCTCTACAGGCAACACACAAGAAGGACACCCAACTTGGGAGTCCAAACATTTCAAAAAATTATTGCCACACACCACTAAGGTGGCATCAATTTCCCCAGAATAGAAATAGTATAATGGGCATCTGACACCTCTTACACTACAGGCAACTCACCAGATGGAGACCCAACTTGGAGTCTCCACATCTACAAAAATTATTGTCATGCTCCACTAAAGTGACATCAATTTACCCAGAGAAGAAATGGTATAATGGGCCGCTGTCACCCCTCCCACTACATGCAATTCACCGGATGGAGACCCAACTTGGAGTCTCCACATTTCCAAAAATTATTGATGGACAGTGCGATGAACACTGTGTGCCTCACTGATGTTTTAGGGAAAACCACTCTTAAGATTGGATACTCCAGCATGCATGCATCCCTATGCAGGGGGGGGAGCATCTGGCAAAATTTACTCTTGTACCATGGGATCTAACAGAGTGGCAACCCAGTTGTAAGCAACATTTCTGCTCCTAACAATACAGGCATCATGTTGCAAATAGTGCAGCAAGAAGGCGCTCATGTGTCAGGCGCTTCCATGAGGTCCAAGTCCATGGTGTGTAGGTAGAGGGGTAGCACCTAAACTTTCTTCCTCTGTCCCCTACCATCAACCATAGACAACAAACAGGGGATCACTATCCTCTCCATCTCTTGACTGTTGCGCACCCATCACCTTTTCCTCTTCATCCTCCATTTGTTCCTCAGCTCCTGCACATTCAGTAACTTTGTCTGGTACCATGTACCCCCCCTTGATCACTGTAATCCACCCTCCCATGCCACCCGCCTGTGCGACGACAGTGTGGAACTTAGAGATATTGTTATCGCTTTTGCAACCTCCTCTTCTTCTGAGACCACCACCTCCTCCAGCAGACTATTCAAAGAGTGCTCCAGCATGTGGTGACTGGAATAATGATGCTGATGATGGCATCATCAGTGCTAACCATCTAAGTAGCCATTTCGAAACTGTGCAGAAGGGTGCAGAGGTCCTTTGTCTGTGCCCACTCTGCAAGCATAATTTGCTCCACGGGGCCTGGTGATTGCGCAACAATATTAGCTCAAACGATTTTGATTAGGAAATGTGACCTTCTGACTGTAACACAGTATTAGCCCACATGATTATGATTAGGAAATATGGACTCCTGCCTGCAAAACACTATTAGCATAAACTAGTTAGGTGCTGGAAGGTCAATTTCACACAAAATCCTATCTGACAGCTTGCAGCAGCAGTAGGAGCAACCTCTCTGCGCTGTTAGACTGACAAAATGGCTCCACCAAAACAACAAGTCTGCTTTTTTATATGGAGAGGAACATGTGACTTCAGCAACCAATATTTAATTGCAAAAATTCTATCTGATAAATTCTTCATTTTCTGGAACAAGTTCAAGGGTGCTATCTAGTAATAAGGTGTTATCTGAGTACGCTTGTATCCTAATAAAGTATTTCGGCATGCTCGAAAAATATGCTTGAGTCGCCACAGCTGCATGTCTCGCAGCTGTTCTATAGCCACTTCATATGCCAGTTTTGACTTAAATAGAAGATATCACCAAGCTATTGGCTGGGGACACGTTAGGATGGTGCGTTCAGCCCTTTTAAGAGGGAGGAAGCATGCGCCCCAAGCACTGTGCCTGGGTATCTGCGTGCAGTTCGTGTACCCTGGGTAGACGGGGGGCATGGCGGTGTTAGCTGGCGTCTTTGTCAAGGAAGAGGGTCAGCATGCAGAGAAGCCGGCACTACAGATTACATGATAAGCATTTGTTCCATGATGACCAGATATTGGGGGCAGTGTGTGTTCCAAAATGTGCTAGAAGTGACACAACCACAATGCTGGACCATACGTTCCACAGCTGCTGGAAGTCAAAGACGTTGTGTGTTCCAGGCATGCCGGAGGTGATAGGATCACTAGCAGGTGATAAATAGTGTGCGAACTTTGCAACATAGTTACATTGCTGGGCTGACCCTATCTCATTAGTCATCATTTGTCTACTCACCTGCTGTAATTATGATCCAATAATTGCACAGTGTATACGAGCTGTGATAACTTAATGAACAAGCAAAACATTCGTTCGCTGGGTGAAATTACAGTGGGCAAAATAAGTATTTAGTGAGCCACCAATTGTGCAACTTCTCCAGCTTAAAAAGATGAGAGGCCTGTAATTGACATCATAGGTAGACCACAAGTATGAGAGTCAAAATGAGAAAACAAATCCAGAAAATCACCTTGTCTGATTTTGCAAGTTTTATTTTGCAAATTATGGTGGAAAATAAGTATTTGATCACCTAAAAACATGCAAGATTTCTGGCTCAAAAACGTGCAAGATTTCTGGCTATCACAGACCTGTAACTTCTTCTTTAAGAGGCTCCTCTGTCCTCCACTCATTACCTGCAGTAATGGCTCCTATTGGAACTTGGAATCAGTATAAAAGACATCTGTCCACAACCTCAAACAGTTGCACTCCAAATTCCACTATGGTGAAGACCAAAGAGCTGTCGAAGGACACCATAAACAAAATAGTAGTCCTGCACCAGGCTGGGAAGACTGAATCTGCAATAGGCAAGCAGCTTGGTGTGATGAAATCAACTGAGGGAGCAATAATAGTAAAATGGAAGACATACAAGACTACTGAATCTCCTTCGATCTGGGGCTCCATACAAGATCTCACCCTGTGGGGTCAAAATGATCACAAGAATGGTGAGCAAAAATCCCAGAACCACATGGGGGGAGCCTAGTGAATGACCTGCATAGAGCTGGGACCAATGTAACAAAGGCTACCATTAGTAACACACTATGCTGCCAGGGACTCAGATCCTGCAGTGGCAGATGTGTCCCCCTCCTTAAGCCAGTACATGTCCGAGCCCGTCTGAAGTTTACTGTAGAGCATTTGGATTATCCAGAAGAGTATTGGGAGAATGTCATATGGTCTGATGAAACCAAAGTAGAACTGTTTGGTAGAAACAAAACTTGTCGTTAGAGTTGAGCGAAACGGGTCGAAAAATTTCAAAAGTCGCCGACTTTTGGCAAAGTCGGGTTTCATGAAACGAAACCCGACCCTAGGATGAGGTCGGCCACGAGGTCGGCGACTTACGCGCCAAAGTCGCGTTTCAAAAGTTTGTTTTGTGCTCTTTTTCAGCCAATCAGGATCCACGGACACTGTGGGCAACGTGATGACATAGGCAGGGGTCACCACCATCTTTCAGAAGGGCATGCAAGTGATTGGCTTGCTTTGGTGGACGTCACAGGGGTTATAAAAGGGCGTGCACGCCGACCGCCATCTTACTTCTGCCGATCTTAGCATAGGGAGAGGTTGCTGCTGCTGATTCTGTAGGGAGAGCGTTAGGCAGGGAAGAAGAAAAAAAAACTGCTTCTGCTGCTAGCGATTTTGCCTGTACAACACACCAGTCACTGTGTGTGCAGTGCAAGGGGAGGCTATATTGTGGTGGATCAGCGGTGTTGGTTGTTAGGCTGCCTTCTAAGGCTTCCTGACAGCTGCATTGCTGTTTACCCACTGCTCTGCAAACTGCTTTTTTAAAAGCAATCCCAATTTTTTTTTTTGTCCTGCTGAGGTACTGAGCGTGCATTTTTCCACACCATACAGCAGTGTGCGCTCCTCACACAGTACCGTGTAACGGCTGTTATCACAGCCACAGTGAAGCTATCTGTGTGTCACTCTGTGAGAATAAGTCGAGGACATGTTCCGTTCTTACAGACCTGCACCTACTAGTTT
This sequence comes from Dendrobates tinctorius, assembly GCF_039654945.1. NCBI lineage: Eukaryota > Metazoa > Chordata > Amphibia > Anura > Dendrobatidae > Dendrobates > Dendrobates tinctorius. The sequence goes on along the minus strand of NW_027361690.1, from coordinate 121,459,139 downwards.
TGTCTAGCTTTCAAACAGTTAAATATATTTGCTGTTTGATGACATTCAAAACTATAGAGAGACAGCGTGTGTCAGTCCGTATACTTAAAAAACACGGAGCTTGACAATTTTACGTACACCGGACAGCCGTGTACGTGCACGCTCCTCTCAGTACCGTGTAACGGCTGTTATCACGGCCACAGTGAAGCTATCTGTGTGTCACTGTGGAAGGATAAGTGGAGGACTTGTTCCGTTCTTACAGACCTACACTCTAGGGAGATTCCTATTCTGCCCAATTCTACATACACCTTGTAGTTTGTGATACACTAGCCAATTTCTGCCTGTGACATAGCGCTCTGATATTCAGTGGGCCTCACACAATCCAAAAGTGTCCAGTGTCCACTAGTGTGTGCAGAAATTCAAAATCTCCCTTATCCTGTAGTCACTTTTTTCACACCTGTGCCATCGAGCCTGTGACATAGCGCTGTGATATTCAGTGGGCCTCACACAATCCATAAGTGTCCAGTGTCCACAAGTGTGTGCAGAAATTCAAAATCTCTGTGATCCTGTAGTCACTTTTTTCACACCTGTGCCATCGAGCCTGTGACATAGCGCTCTGATATTCAGTGGGCCTCACACAATCCAAAAGTGTCCAGTGTCCACTAGTGTGTGCAGAAATTCAAAATCTCCCTTATCCTGTAGTCACTTTTTTCACACCTGTGCCATCGAACCTGTGACATAGCGCTCTGATATTCAGTGGGCCTCACACAATCCAAAAGTGTCCAGTGTCCACTAGTGTGTGCAGAAATTCAAAATCTCTGTGATCCTGTAGTCACTTTTTTCACACCTGTGCCATCGAGCCTGTGACATAGCGCTCTGATATTCAGTGGGCCTCACACAATCCAAAAGTGTCCAGTCAGGGAATCCCACTGTTATATCAACGAAATACTGAATCTAGGCCATCAGAAAGAACACCAACTCCATCACCATCATCAACCCTCTCTCAGTCCGCCCTGTCCACCGCTACTTCCACCATATGCAGCTCTCAAGTCCAGCTCACCCTCCCAGACACTATGAGTAGGTCAAGAAAGTACTCAGTCTCTCATCCGCGTACACTGGGTTTGAACGCCCACATTGCCAAACTAATCTCGTTTGAGATGATGCCCTATCGGTTGGTGGAAAGCGCAGCTTTCCGCGAACTCATGGCCTATGCATTACCACGCTATGACCTACTCAGTCGCCACTTCTTCTCTCGCAAAGCCATCCCAGCCCTCCACCATCATGTAAAAGACCGCATTGTCCATGCACTCAAGCAGTCAGTGAGTGGAAAGGTGCACCTCACAACTGATGCATGGTCCAGTCGGCATGGCCAGGGCCGTTACGTGTCCATCACTGCGCACTGGGTTAATATGGTGGATGCAGGGTCCACAGGGGACAGCGGTGGTGGGACAGTGCTGCCTAGCCCACGGTATAGGAAACAGTTGACTGAAGGCGTTCGACCCTCCTCCTCCTCCTCCTCCTCCAGAAGCGAAAGCTCGTCCACAGAACGCAGTCGTACGAGCACTCCATCTGCAGCTGCCACTGTTGCACAAGAGGTGTCCCCCTATCGAGCAGCTAGTGGAAAGTGTCAGCAGGCTGTGTTGCAGATGATGTGTTTGGGCGACAGACACACCGCCGAGGTGCTGGCCGAGTACTTGAAGCGACAAACTGAGTCATGGCTGGGCAGTGTACATCTTGAGGCAGGCAAGGTAGTTAGTGATAACGGCCGTAATTTTGTGGCAGCCATAGCCCTTTCAAAACTCAGCCACATACCTTGCTTGGCTCACACCTTGAACCTGGTGGTGCAGTGCTTCCTCAATAATTATCCGGAGTTAACAGCCCTGCTCCAGAAGGTGCGAAGACTGTGCGCGCACATCCGCCGGTCGCCTGTACACTCCGTTCGTATGCAGAAGCTGCAGCGATTGCTCCACCTTCCCAACCACCACCTCATTATCGACATTGCAACAAGGTGGAACTCCACCCTGCACATGGTGGAGCGGCTGTGCGAGCAGAGGCAGGCCATAATGCTTTTGTGGGAGGATACACGGCCAGGCACTTTGAGAGCAGACATGGAGTTGACAGGTGTGCAGTGGTCGAAGCTGAAAGACCTCTGTAAAGTCCTTCAGTGTTTTGAGGAATGCACACGGCTATTAAGCGCAGACGACGCCATCCTAAGCATGAGCATCCCACTTATGCGTCTGCTCATGCAAACTTTGACACACCTTAAGGAGCAGGCGTCTGCAGCCAATGTTGATGAGGAGGAAGAGGAGGAGGGAATCCTTGATGACATTCAGCCATTGTCTGCTCAGGGACCTCTCCTGGACGAGGTGGAGGAAGAAGAGGAGGAGGAGGATGATGATGGGGATGATTACTTAGGGGAGGAGGATGCATCTCGTGGGGCAAGTGAAAATGTTGGCGTGGCAAGGTCTGGTACAGGGTTTGTGCGTGACTGGAGGGATGTGGATTTGCCAGAAAGTGCTCCTCCAACCAGCACTCGCAGTGCATCATTGACACCGGGAACATTGGCCCACATGTCAGATTATGCCTTGCAGATCCTAAAAAGGGACCCCCGCATTGCCAAAATGATGAACGATGATGACTACTGGTTGGCCAGCATCCTGGATCCACGCTATAAAGGCAAATTACAAAACATCATGCCACAGGAGAACCTTGACCTAATATTGGCTAATAAACAAGCAACTCTGGTAAATCGGTTGCTTGAGGCATTCCCAGCACACAGCAGCGGTGATGGTTCTCACACGAGCCGTATGGGCCGGGGGCAGCTTGGCAGAGGTGTTCATGGTGCACACAGCAGAAGTGGCGTTGGAGACAGGGGTTTCATGACAATGTTGTGGACTGATTTTTCAAGTACCGCTCACACAACTGGTAATACTGCATCGATGGAAAGTGACAGGAGACAGCAGTTGTCAACTATGGTTACAAACTACTTTTCCTCCCATATCGATGTTCTCCCACACAGGTCATTCCCCTTTGACTATTGGGCCGCTAAACTGGACACCTGGCCTGAATTGACACAACATGCCTTACAGGAGCTTGCTTGCCCAGCTGCAAGTGTGCTATCGGAAAGAGTCTTCAGCGCAGCTGGATCAATCCTGACAGAAAAAAGGACCCGTCTGTCAACCCAAAATGTGGATGATCTAACCTTCATTAAAATAAACCATGCATGGGTTTCCAAGGATTTTGTCCCACCTTCCCCTGATGACACATAGGGTGACAGAGAAATGGCTTGCTTTGGTCCACCTCTTCCTGGGACTTGACCTATTTCGCCTTTTGCATCAGCTGAATGTCCAACATCAACATATGCCACTTTCTAAAACTCCCTAACTGTGCTGCCTCCCCCCCCCATGGCCGGGGTCACCACCTAGCGCACGACACCGTGCGAGTGCCGTTGCCCTGGACAGGTGGGTAGGCCGACTCTTGGGCGCGGGCACTGGCACGGTATGTTATCCGGGGATACGGTACCCTTTCTCACCTTTTGTGCAATCACGTGCAATCCATACTGGGCCTAACACCGTCTGAGCCTGCCTCCTGATGTATAGACATATATTTTGAATGTGTACGCTATCCATACATGTTATCCGGGGATACGGTACCCTTTCTCACCTTTGTGCAATCACGTGCAATCCATACTGGGCCTGACACCGTCTGAGCCTGCCTCCTGATGTATAGACATATATTTTGAATGTGTACGCTATCCATACATGTTATCCGGGGATACGGTACCCTTTCTCACCTTTGTGCAATCACGTGCAATCCATACTGGGCCTAACACCGTCTGAGCCTGCCTCCTGATGTATAGACATATATTTTGAATGTGTACGCTATCCATACATGTTATCCGGGGATACGGTACCCTTTCTCACCTTTGTGCAATCACGTGCAAGCCATACTGGGCCTAACACCGTCTGAGCCTGCCTCCTGATGTATAGACATATATTTTGAATGTGTACGCTATCCATACATGTTATCCGGGGATACGGTACCCTTTCTCACCTTTGTGCAATCACGTGTAATCGATACTGGGCGAGAGAACGGCTGGCGAGCTGTTAAGCAAGCTACAGCACCTGTGGTTTGCACACGTAAGTTTTTCATTTTTTCAGGAATGACGGTTAGGCCTAATTCCGGAACTGCGGTTGACCTGCACTTACTGGGAAATCATCGTTCGCGGGTAATAATTGTAATCAGTGATCCCCATCACTAACGTTGTTCAGCGGGTTATCTGCACCTGTAAGCGACAAACGCTGGCCTTTTCAGTGTAGCGCACATGCAGCCATGGACATGTAAGGGCATGACACACCAGTTATTGGCCAATCTCATGTGCCAGAGCCTCACGTGTCCCTCTAGTAAGCCGGACTCGGACCGCGGGGCATGACGGAGTCTCGTTCGTTAATGGAATTAAGCTTGCAATGTGTGCATCTGTTCTGCAGCTGGCATGGTTGAGGTTTCCCAGGTGGAGTGAATTTAACCGTAGGCTCCACTCCTGGTGGTGCCCTTCTGGACATTCCTTTAAGGTTCAGCTTTGCAACCATACTGCCCACGTAAAACAAACACTTTGCCTTCATGAACACTGTTTGGAGGGTCATGACTCGTGGGAATAACGCCGCCCAATCAGTTAACCTGCTAGAGAGATCCTTCGTTGCTCCCAAGCATGACATCACACTCCCTAGGAGGAAGGTAATGCCACTGTGGCGACCGTACTCCTGGGGGCGACACAAGTGCACTGATGCCCAGCCACTGCTCGATGAATCTGCTGGTACATTGACCCAGACCACTACATTCCCCTCGCATGCTACACGGCCTGAATTTGACCCTGATGAAACTCAGGTTACCCTTCCCATATACAGTTCCATCTTACACGGTGACAAAGAGGAAGCTGCAGATGAAAGTGCAGGTTCGGCCCACCCGCAATCAGACACACCACCGTACTATCAGGGGCCCTGTGCCAGTGCCGTCGCCAACGAGTGGGCCCCCCCTGCTTGCTCAGGATCACAGCACTTGCAAGGTTGAAATACTGTGCAGTGAGATGGAAGATGGGGACGACGAGGAGTCCAGACTAGTACAGGGATTCCCTAGCGAGGAGACTTATTTGATTGTTTTCAATGTTGGGACAGCAATTTTTGGGGAGCACTATACTCTGGAGACTGATAGATGGGGCCCACCATACACTGGAACATTCCAAAGGTGGACATCAGACACTGGAGCAGCATTTACAGGGCCCATTATACACTAGAGCATTAGAAATGGGGCCCATTATGTTTGGAGCATTATTTGGGCCCATAAGACAGTGGAGCTTCATCCATGGGGACCAACATATACTGTAGCATTATGTGGAGCTCATCATATACTGTTTCAAACATTATATGGGACCAATGATTCTGTATGGAGAAATAGATGGGCCTCGTCATGAGATGTAAAAAGTGAAGTATTTTTCATTGTACTATACCGCTATTTCTCTGCCGTATCAGAGCATGATGAGTTGTGGTATGTGTTAAAGGGGCGCTCTTTCGCCCAGGGCACATGAAAACCTGGAGCCAGCCCTACCCCCCCACAACTTTAGCCAAATAACCCCCATTTTTCAGTGCGTAACTTGTATTATGAAGTTAATTAAGGTTGACAAGCTTAAGTAAGAAGAATTGATGCTTTTGGCATTCAAATGGGCACTGTAGGTGTGTTTCCTGTCCTCCTCTCACTGCCGACTTTTATTCCCCATTGACTAACATTGGGTTTCGTATTTCGGGACGACGCCGACTTTTCCCTATAATCGGCCGATCTTGCTCGACCTGACTTTTGGAAAAGTCCGGTTTCACGAAACGAAACTCGACCCTAAAAAACCAAAAGTCGCTCAACTCTACTTGTCGTGTTTGGAGGAGATAGAATGCTGAGTTGCATCCAAAGAACACCATACCAACTATGAAGCATGGGGGTGGCAACTTCATGCTTTGGGGCTGTTTCTCTGCAAAGGGACCAGGATGACTGATCCGTGTACATGAAATAATGAATGCTTCCATGTATCATGCGATTTTGAGTGCAAACCTCCTTCCATCAGCAAGGAAATTGAAGATGAAACGTGGATGACTCTTTCAGTAATATAATGATCCTAAGCACACCACCAGGGCATCGAAGGAGTGGCTTTGTAAGAAGAATATGAAGGTCCTGGAGTGGTCTAACCAGTCTCCAGATCTAAACCCCATAGAAAACCTTTGGAGGGATTTGAAAGTCCGTGTTGCCCAGCGACAGGCCCAAAACAGATCTACGTGGAGGAATGGCCCAACATACCACCAACAGTGTGTACCAACCTTGTGATGACTTACAGAAAACGTTTGACGTATGTCATTGCCAACAAAGGATATATAACAAAATATTGAGATGAACTTTTGTTAATGACCAAATACGGTACTTATTTTCCACCATAATTTGCAAAATAAATCTTGCCAAATCAGACAAGGTGATTTTCTGGATTTGCTTTTTCATTTTGACTCTCATAGTTGTGGTCTACCTATGATGTCAATTACAGGCCTCTCTCATCTTTTTAAGCGGGAGAACTTGTACAATTAGTGGCTGACTAAATACTTTTTTCCCCCACTGTATCTTTTGGTTTGCACAAAAGATAATTGGTTTCGGCAGCATTTCATCATGTCTAAAGGCCCCGTTACATTTAGAGATGCACCAGCGATCCCGACAACGATACGATCTGGTCAGGATCGCTGGTGCATCTCTAAATGGCCTCTAGTGAGCTGCCAAACAGGCGATCTCTCTAGCGATGCAGCAGCAGTCGGCGGTCGATACTTACCTGTCAGATGCGGCGATGATGACTTTTTCCGCCCGCGTCTATGCCTCGCTCGTCGGCGCCAGCAGGAAGCCGATGACGAGAAAACGGCCCAGGACGTTCTCGCGCAATCAACGATAACCAGCGGGGGAGCCGGTCGGAGGTGAGTTTCACATGTAGCGGTATCGCTAGTGATATCGCTGCTGCGTCACAAAATCGGTGACGCTTTAGCGATATCGCTAGTGATATCGCTATGTGTAAAAGGCCCTTAAGCAATACCTGTGCTGCTGAGAACAATAGTATGCCCATAGAACAATCAATTACTGTGCGGTTTGTACACATCTGAAGCGCGGTTGGCCATTGTAATCAGGCTATTAAACAACCACAGATTAGCAAATATTTACTGACTGGCGGTCACCTAACACCACAAAATTCACGACTGGAATTTTTGTGTATGGCTTATCCATTTCTATATATATGTGGGGTACCTTTACTCCTAGTATGTATGTATGCTTGTGGTTTACTCACTGAATTTGTTTATTTAGAGGGATCGTCTCATCTTCTTACATGCTTGCAATTACAAATTGCTCGTAAATACAATTTACCTGTTATTAAAAATACTCTCTGATCTCAAAAACGGATGGGTTTTTAATTTTACCATTCAGTGCTCGTTACCTAGGTTAAACAGATACGGTACTTCTATCAGCGGTGGTTGGTTTCATAGCAAAGTAGCGCAGTGACTTCAAGGTTTTTGCTATAGAGTTTGCACTGAAGCCGTCCGGATCCGGCAATCTGGACAGCTTATGTGTTCCTGTGTAAAGCTGCCATTGCTTGCAGGATAAATCTATGGTCTCAGGCAAACCCACATTGTTTTTCCCAGCAAAAATACTGGCGATGTTATAGCATCTGTTTTTTGCTAGGAAGTTAGAAGGTTTAAAATTTTATCAGCAATTTTCCATTTTTCCAACAAAATTTACAAAACTATTTTTTTTTAGGGACCGCGTCACATTTAAAGTGACTTTAAGGGGCCTATATGAAAGAAAATTCCCAAAAGTGACACCATTCTAAAAGCTGCAGCCCTCAAAGTGCGCAAAACCACATTCGAATAGTTTAACCCTTTAGATGCCTCTCAGAAATTAACCCCTTAACCTCCAGAGCTTTTTTCAGTTTTGCGTTTTCATTTTTCGCTCCCCTTCTTCCCAGAGCCTTAACTTTTTTATTTTTCCTTCAAAGTGAGGGCTTATTTTTTGCAGGACGAGTTGTACTTTTGAACGACATCATTGGTTTTAGCATATTGTGTAATCGAAAACAGGAAAATAATTCCAAGTCTGATGAAATTGCAAAAAAGTGCAATCCCACACTTGTTTTTTGTTTTGCTAGGTTCACTAAATGCTAAAACTGACCTGCCATTATGATTCACCAGGTCATTACAAGTTTATAGACACCAAACATGTCTAGGTTCTTTTTTATCTAAGTGGTGAAAAAAAAATTCCAAAGTTTGCGAAGAAAAAAAAATTGTGCCTTTTTCCGAGACTCCATTTTTCGTGATCTCAGGTTGGGTGAGGGCTTATTTTTTGCATGCCGAGCTGACGTTTTTAATGATACCACTTTTGTGCAGATACATTCTTTTGATCGCCCGTTATTGCATTTTAATGCAATGTCGCGGCGACCAAAAAAAAACATAATTTTTTTTCCCGCTATGCTATTTAGCGATCAGATTAAACCATTTTTTATGGATAGATTGGGCGATTCTGAATGCGGCGATACCTAATATGTGTATGTGATTTTTTTTATTGTTTTATTTTGAATGGGGCGAAAGGGGGGTGATTTAACACTTCATATTTTTTTATTTTTTTAATATTTTTAAAACTATTTTTTTTTTTTTTACTTTTGGCATGCTTCAATGGCCTCCATGGGAGGCCAGAAGCTGCCATAGCCCAATCTGTTCTGCTACATAGAGGCGATGCTCAGATTGCCTGTATGTAGCAGATTTACTGCATTGCTATGACCGCCGAACACAGGGTGGCGCTCATAACAATCCGGCATCAACAACCATAGAGGTCTCAAGGAGACCTCTGGTTGTTATGCCGACGAACTAATGACCCCCGATCACGTGACGGGGGTCAGCGGTGTGCATATTTCCGGCCAGATGACTGGAAGCGCGCGTCAAATGCCGCTGTCAGCGTTTGACAGCGGAATTTAACTAATTAATAGGCACGAGTGGATCGCGATTCCACCCGTGCCTATTGTGGGCACAAGTCAACTGTTCAAAACAGCTGACATGTCCCGGCTTTGATGCAGGCTCACCGCCGGAGCCCTCATCAAAGCGGGGGTACAGCCATTGGACATACTATTCCATCGAATGACAGTAAGGGGTTAAAGCAATGTGGAAGTAAAAAAAGAAAATTTAGGTGCACGTCAGTGCTCCGAAGGGAAAGAGCATCATTTGACTTTAGGAGCGCAAAATCGGTTGAAATCAATAGAAAATGCCATGTTTGAGTTGCAAGGCCCCTGATGTGCCTAAACATTGGAAACTCCTCACAAGTGACCCCATTTTGGAAACTACACCCTATAAGGAATTTATCTATAGGTGTGGTGAGCACTTTGAACCCCCAGGTGCTTCACAGAATTTTGTAAGGCTGATCAGTGAAAATAAAAATTCACTTTTTTGCACAATGATGTGATTTTTGGCACAGGTGCATGATGGGGTGTGGCTACCCCTGATCATCAAATTCTTGACGAATGGGTCATGTTTTTTACGCCGCAAATCTTACTCCAGCTCTTGAGCACTCCACCCTGCCCCCTCATCAAGGCCAGCAAGAAAAATGCTGGTCGTCATGAATCAGGGCTAATTTGTCTTAGGCCTCTTTCACACATCAGGTTTTCGCCGTCAGGCGCGATCCGGCGCTTTTGACAGAAACCGGATCCGGCGAAATGCAATGCCGGATCCGGTTTCCCCCCCATTGACTTGCATTTGCGCCGGATCGCGCCGGATGGCCATGCGTTTCATCCGGTTTTCGCCGGATCCGGCAATGTGTCGCGATCCGGCGTCTGGAAAAAACGGTGACTGTAACGTTTTTTGTCTCCGTCGAAAAAGCCGGACACGCCGGATCCGGCGCGTCTGGCTTTTTCACACAATGAAAGCCTATGAGCGCCGCAATGCGCCGGATCCGGCGAAAGCCGGATCCGTCGGCCGGATCCGGTTTTTTGGTCTGAGCATGCTCAGTAGCTCTGCCCACAAGACATATATAAAAGCAAGACAGTGGGACCCACAGCCACACCCAACATGCCACCCAAGACAGCAACCAGGCGCAGGAGAAGGCAGGAGACCACTGCAGCACCATCCGCACCACCACCACCCCAAATGGAGCAGCAAATAGAACATGCTGAGGAGGGGAGGCCAGCAGCAGATGAGAGACGGTAATTATCAAATAACCCATTCCTCCAAACTAGGGCTATTGAATATCAAGATATTCATTGGCCCTTTGTTTCTCTTTATTCAACAGCCGCCCAATAGATGCAGCAGCAGCAGCAGCAATGGCAGCAGCTGGAACACCACCCACAGGCATGGAGTGTGGCCACCAGGAAGACGGCACATCATCTTCTGGGAGCCCTCCCTTGCATCGTCAGCGTTTGACGGTAAGTTTTTATTTCCAAAATCCATCTTCTCTGTAATATATGTCTATTCATTGCCTTTTATTTCAAAACAGGAATCACAAGATGAAGAGGAGCTCCCAGAAGAAGAAGGAAGGGGTGGACAGACACCTGGAGTGGGCTCACAATTCGTAAGTTTTTTGCATCAAACGCAGAAACACAACATCACACTACACACAACACATAGAAAACAATGTTCTGCAGACCACACACAGCAAACAAATGCCTACATCCAAAGACATAACATTTTTTGTTTTCTTCTCTAGTCTTCCCAATCTGGTGCTTGGCCAAGAGGTCCTCGCAGTGCCTCCCAGGGTCGTCGGCGACAGCAACGCGGCGATCACCAGCGTGTAAGTATAAATATTTTTGCTTTGTTTTTTTGCACTTTTTATTTCATTTCTTTTGTGGAGGCTAATTATGTTATTTTTGTCTTTTTCTTTAACAGCCTTCACAGCGTGCTCCCGACTCTGACGGTGAGGATGGAGGGATTGATGTGGACCGCCTCATCGATCTCGTCAGAGAAAGGGAGCCGCTCTGGAATATGGCTGACCGCCGCCACGCTGACCTGATCGTTACCCGACGACTCTGGGAGGAAATCTGTTCGCTCCTTGTTGGCCGCTGGGAGGACCTCGAAGCTCGGGCCCAGATTAAAGAGCGTAAGTATATACAGTACCGGTTGCTTGATGTAAACCAGTGTTTCCCGAACTCCAGTCCTCGTGGTCCCCACGGATCATGTGTTCAGGATTTCTATTTACTATAGAAATCATGAAAACATGACCCCTGGGGACCATGAGGACTGGAGTTTGGGAAACACTGATGTTGTATACTAACCACTCCTTTCTCGTTTCAGGGAACAGAATTGTGAATCGGTGGCAGTCTGTGAGAGATCGTTTCAAGAAGGAGTTCAATAAAGAGATGCGGGCCCCGAGTGGATCTGGAGGACGCAGGAGCAAGTACAAGTACGCAGAAGCCCTGTCGTTCCTCCGGGAAACAATGGTCACCAGAAGGTAAATATTACACACCACATGTGAAAAAAAATGTTATATGTAAATTTTTTTTTCAGCCAGGGCCATACCATGTCAGTATTTTAATTGTTTTTTTTTCTCTTTATTCCACAGCACGGTGAGCAGCACTCGGGAGCCGGCACGATTGGACCCTTCTGAGGCGATCCCTGAGGAGATCGGCACCGAGGGACACTTCGACCGCCCCGGTACATCTGCACCTTCCCAGCCTTCCCACACATTCGACCCATCTGTCCCATCCACCAGCACAGGAGCATCGTGGCCGCCTACATTACATGAAGCTGCTGGTGAGGAGATCGCTTTCCCTTTACCCTACCCTTCTGCCCCTGCCACCTCTAGTACACCTGCGGGTACTGGGCGGCAGCGGCAGAGGGGTCAGGAAAAGACTTATGCGCCAGAGTTCTTGCATCTGAATGCATCTTTCCAGAACTGTCTAAAAGTCTTGTCAGAGCAAATCTCCGCAGGCTTTCAGCAGATCAACTCCAGCATTCTGGAGGTGAAGACACTTCTGCAAACCATGCATTCAGAAGCAAGATCTTCGCCAAACCACACCTTTTTCAGGTCTGTTGTGGAGCGCATGGAAATGCTCTCTCCTGCCCAGCAGATGCATGTAATGCATTCATGCCATGCTGCTCTCCAGCAAGTTACCTCCCAACCTCCTCCTCCTCCCACCACAGTAGTTCCTCCACCTGCACCCCCTCCAGCCACTTTCCATCCTCCCCCTCCTATTACATCTACACCCCCTCCAGCCACTTTCCATCCTCCCCCTCCTATTACATCTACACCCCCTCCAGCCACTTTCCATCCTCCCCCTCCTATTACATACCATCCACCTCCAGCCACTTTCCATCCTCGCCCTCCTATTACATACCATCCACCTCCCCAGCACCATCCACCTCCCCAGCACCATCCACCTCCCCAGCACCATCCACCTCCCCAGCACCATCCACCTCCCCAGCACCAGCAACCTCCCCAGCACCAGCAACCTCCCCAGCACCAGCAACCTCCCCAGCACCAGCAACCTCCCCAGCACCAGCAACCTCACCAGTACCAGCAACCTCCCCAGTACCAGCAACCTCCCCAGTACCAGACATCTCCCCACTTCCAGCAACCTGCCCCGTACCAGACATCTCCCCACTTCCAGCAACCTGCCCCGTACCAGACATCTCCCCACTTCCAGCAACCTGCCCCGTACCAAACTCCTTCCCCCTTCCAGCAACCTGCCCCGTACCAGACATCTCCCCACTTCCAGCAACCTGCCCCGTACCAAACTCCTTCCCCATACAACTTGCCATCAACATCATCTGCTCCTACAGTCCCTGCCCAACCCTCCACTCCACCACCCACCACCTCTTCTGCTTCCCACATGTCCACCCATTCTGTAGTTTTTTCCACACCTTCACCTCTAACTGTTCCTTCCCCACCACGATCCCAGTCCTCTCTCCACACTCCCAGTGTCGAAGTGTCCCGCAGCCCCTACAGCAGTATTTCCACCACACACTACACAGAATTATAATGTGTGTATTTAAATAAAAATGACCAGTTTTATGGTTTCAGTTTTATAGTTTCAAAGTTTTATTAAACAAGTTTATTAAAATTTTAAAAAAGTTTACTAAAAAAAACATTTTTCAATAAAAGTTAAATTATTTTACACTGGTTGTCTGTCATTTCTTTCTGCGGCGAAAAAGGTTAAATACAGGGTATTTAAAAGTTGAAATGATATTCAAAACTAGGTATATAACTGTGGGTAAATTTTAGCTTTTTGCCACAGTTGTGTTCCTGGTTGTGTTTGAAGCAAAGTATTTCACCTAAAAAGTTGTGTTTATTGTTGGTGATTTCCTAACAATGTACACAACTTTTGTTAAAAGGTGAAATACTTTGCATAAAACACAACCAGGTACACACCTGTGGCCTAAAGCTAAAAATAGAGACCATGACAAGATAGCCAACTTTGGTTGGCAAAGGTATATACTGTTGGTCCAGAAGGTACACAAGTTTGGTTAGGGCACAAATCTTTCACACTCTGTCATCCTGCCAGTGTACTCTGCCTTGAGGTGACATAAAGTATAGTGCAAAATTGTCCCTCATTACTGAAACCGTCACAGAACTTCTAGTGGTAATGTCATGGTAATCTTGCAAGGTGGTTTCTTCAGAGGTGTCCTCAATGGAAATGGGTTCCTTGCAGATAACAAAATTGTGGAGTACCACGCACGCTTTGATCACCTCGTCCACAGTTTCTGTCTTGAGGTTGATCGCAGTCAATAGGACCCGCCATTTGGCTGTCAGAATACCAAAGGTACATTCAACCATTCTTCTTGCTCTTGTGAGGCGGTAATTAAAAATGCGTTTTGGTCTTGTCAATCCTCTGCTAGAGTACGGTTTCAAAAGGTGTTCTGACAGCTGGAAGGCTTCATCCCCTACACAGACAAATGGCACAGGTGGACCAGATGTTTGCGGCAGCGGTCTAGGTGGTGGGAACTGGAAGGTGTTTCCATACAGTTTACGCCCCATGGCAGACAGTTTGAAAACTTGAGAGTCATTGGAGCGGCCATAGGCCCCAATATCAACCGCAATAAATTTGTATTCCGCGTCAGCGATGGCCATGAGGACAATTGAAAAATATTTCTTGTAATTGAAATATTCCGATCCCGATCCAGCTGGCTTTACAATACGGATATGTTTCCCGTCCACAGCGCCCAAGCAGTTTGGAAACTGACATATCTGTTGAAACTTGTCAGCAATTTCAATCCACCTCTCTGTTGTGGGCTCTGGTAAAAACTCTTCAGCTAAGGAGTCCCACAGTGCACGGCATGTGTACTTCACAATTCCAGATATGGTGGAAATCCCGAGTCTGTACTGGAAATGCAGTGACGAAAGGGATTCTCCAGTTGCAAGAAATCTGTGGGGAATTAAAAAACAATAAATTAGTTTTAAATCACAGCATTACATACCAAAACTGACCTATAACACTTGGAGATACAAATTACCACCAACAAGATTGCAGTGAAAGTGTGCTCTGATGCGATCATATCCAATAAATGTGGCTTACCTTAAAGTCACCATCAGACGCTCTGCGGGTGAAACAGAGAAGCGGCAATAGGTGTCCGCTTTTCTTATGAGGTGTGCAATGCGCTCCACCAAGTAATCAAAATTCTCCATTTTCATCCTAACATATCCAAAAAATTTATCCGGGTTTCGTCGAAGGTCCATGCATAGTGTAGAATAGACCCCACGCGTCATTCTCTTGGCTGTGATGGGGTGGATCCACAAACGTCGTCTACGATGCCTGATGCGCTGCTGTCTCGCTCTCTCCTTCTCCAGAACAATCACCCTCAAACGATTTGCCTCCGCTGTAAAATCCGCCAAATTCTTCAAAATATTTCCAATGACAACATCCATCTTCGCCAGTAACTTGCTCTTCTCTCCAACCTGCACTTTCTCCTCTACAACCTGTCAAAGAAGGGCTGTAGGAACATGCTATATATAGTTTTCCAGTAGCCAATCCCGTTCGGAAGGCCACAAGGGTCAATTTTAAAAACTGGATCCGGCGTAATCCGTCGAAAAAACGGATAGAAAAACGGATGAACCGGATGAGACGGATCCGGTTTTGTCTGTCCGGCAGAAAACCGGATCCGTCACATCCGGTTTTAAGAAACATTTGCCGGATCCGGCGTTCCGGCACGACGCCGGATCGCGCCTGACGCCGAAAACCTGATGTGTGAAAGTAGCCTTACAAATCGTAAACTAAGAATCTCCTCTTACGGTGTGTGTGCACACGTTGCGGATTCATCTAAGGATCCGCAGCGGATTTGGCCCTGCAGATCCGCAGCAGTTTTCCAAGTGATATACAGTACCATGTGATCCTATGGAAAACAAAAACCGCTGTGCACATGCTGCGGAAAAATCCGCGCGGAAACGCAGCGGTGTATTTTCCACAGCATGTCAATTCTTTGTGCAGATTCCGCAGTGTTTTTACACCTATTCCATTCTAGGAATCCTAGGAATTCTAGGTGTAAAAACGCAGGCGAAATCCACAGGTAAAACGCAGGCATTTTGACCTGCGGATTTTGCAGATTCCCTGCGGAAAAATCTGCAAACGAATCCGCAATGTGTGCACATACCCTTATTCCATTCTAGGAATCCGCAGGTGTAAAAATTCAGGCGAAATCCGCACTAAATCCGCACTAAATCCGCAAGTGAAACGCAGGCATTTTGACCTGCGGATTCTGCAGATTCCACGCGGAAAAATACGCACACGAATCCACAACGTGTGAACATTCCCTTAGTGTTCCTTCACACCTGAATCCCACAAAACCCTATATCAGTCTGTTCAGCAAGACATCTTTGGCGTTTCACTGCCCTATTGCATGTTGCCTGCAGACTGGATACGATATTCAGCTTGAGACATTACATTTTAATTAAAAAAAAAAAAAAACTGTATTGTATGCAGTTAGCATTTACATATCAAAGTAATCAAAATCATGTGCTCAAAATAAAAAAAAAAAAAATTGACACTGAGGACCCAAAAATTGTCCTTAAATTTATTCTTGTTATCAAAAGCAAAGTTGCAGGACCACATGGCTTATATCATCAATTCCTCAGAGATCTGACCGTAATTATTGCCAAACCATTATTTCTCAGAGTCTCTGCATAATGATAGCGTGCATTGTTAAAGAAAAGATATTAATTCATTGCCTCGTAACGTCAGACTAAAAAGTTTTCAAAGTAAATGAAACCAGTTTTGACATTCATTTATGTAATTAGCCGTGACTTACCCAACTGAATAATATGTCTGAACTACCTTGTGCTTTAGCGTTAAGAAACTTTGTCTAGCTTCGCTTTTCTAGAGAACTGATAAGACAAAGATAGAAGAACCTTTTCTAAACTTGGTTTTAAAGGGAATCTGTCACCATGAAAAACAGCCCTGAACTAATATGATGTGAGAATAACTGAGGCACAGATTCCAACAATTCACTTATCATCTCTAAACTCACGTCTACTCCCTTGCAGTACGCCGGTAAATGACCCGTACTCTGAACGCTAATGAAGCATCTCTGAGCTTAGGAGTCCAGGGGATGCATCATAACGAAGAGCATGGACTGTTCTGTTTGCAAGCTTACTTCAGGAGAGTGAAAATGAGTTCATAGATAATAATTACATTGTTGTAATCCTTCTCTCTTCAGCTAGTTGTTCAGAATTTCCATCAAAAAATTTGTCAGAACGCTATATTCAACAACACATGACAGTTTCCACCGTGAAGCTATTCACACATCAAAAAGATTGTTGTATGAAAGGTTGGCTAACTTTTCATGTCATATTTTGGTTAAGATTTGTCGCCTGCTTTGTGTACCCCCATGTCAAAGATCAGCGGGCTGACTGAATTCAGTTGTCCACCCCTACTGTAAAAATTACAGGTCTTGTTGCTGCAGTCTGTGAGACTCTAAACAAGACCCTCATGGTTCCGTGGTTGGAAACACTGTGTCTCTTGGCCATTTGTCACATAGAATCATAGAGCGGTAAAGTTGGAAGGGACCTCCTGGGCCATTAGGTCCAACCCCCTGCTCAAAGCAGGATTCGCTAAATCATCCCAGACAGATGTCTATCCAGCCTCTGTTTGAAGACTTCTATTGAAGGAGAACTCACCACCTCTCGTGGCAGCCTGTTCCACTCATTGATCACTCTGTCAAAAAGTTTTTTCTAATATCTAATGTGTCTCCTCCCATTCAGTTTCATCCCATTGCTTCTAGTCTTTCCTTGTGCAAATGAAAATAAAGATGATCCTTCTGCAATGTGACAGCACTTGAGATATTTGTAGACAATTATTAAGTCTCCTCTCAGTCTTCTCTTTTGCAAGCTAAACATTCCCAAATCCTGCAACCTTTCCTCATAAGACAGGGTTTGCAGACCGGTCACCATTCTGGTCGCTCTTCTCTAAACTTGCTCCAGTTTGTTGATGTCTTTTTTAAAATGTGGCGCCCAAAACTTGACACAGAATTCCAGATGAGGTCTGACCAAAGAGGAGTTGAGGGCAATAATGACTTCACATGATCTAGACTGTATGCTTCTGTTTATACATCCTAGAATTGCATTTGCCTTTTTTGCTGCTGCATCACACTGCTGACTCATATTCAGTCTGTGATCAATTAGTATACCCAAGTCTTTTTCACATGTGCTGTTGCTTAGCCCTATTCCTCCCATTTTGTATATGCTTTTTTCATAATTATTGCCAAGATGTAGTACTTTGCATTTTTCCCTGTTAAAAACCTTCTGTTAGTTGCTGCCCACTGCTCCAGTTTATTTATATCTTTTTGAATCCTCTCTCTCTAGTATTAGCTATCCCTCCTAGCTTTGTGTCATCAGCAAATTTAATTAGTTTACCCTCAATTCCTTCATCTAAATCGTTGATAAAGATGTTGAACAATACAGGGCCCAGGACAGAGTCCTGTGGTACCCGACTTGTGACATTCTTCCAACTGGATGTGCAGCCATTTACGACCACTCTTTGGGTCCAATCACTAAGCCAGTTCTGAATCCACCAAACAGTTGCCTTGTCCATTCCATACTTAGTCATTTTTTCAATAAGGATTGTATGAGACACTTTGTCAAATGCTTTGCTGAAGTCAAGATATACTATATCTACAGCATTTCCTTGATCCACCCAATCAGTGATTCTGTCATAGAAGGAAATTAAGTTAGTCTGACATGACTTATTAGTTACAAACCCATGCTGACTCTGTTTAATCACTTCATTCTTATCCAGGGACTGACATACATGTTGTTTAATAATTTGTTCAAAGATCTTTCCTGGTATAGAAGTCAGACTCACCGGCCTATAGTTGCCTGGGTCCACCTTCTTCCCCTTTTTGAAGATAGGAACAACATTTGCTCTTCTCCAGTCTTCTGGGACTTCTCCTGTTCTCCAAGAATTTTCAAAGATTATGGAGAGGGGTTCAAAAATTTCTTCTGCTATCTCCTTCAGTACTCTGGGGTGTAATTCATCTGGACTTGAAGCACTGAGTCGTCATTGAAGGCTGATGGTCAGGAACCACACCGTTCCTTGTGTCCTTCACCCCTACCAAAAGTAAAGGATGCGGCAGGCCACACTACAGATTACTCCATGGAGCTCTTTTCACATACCATGCCTGGGTTATCTAGTCAAATCGTGAATTACCCAGTCCAAGAAGAATCTGACATAGAGTGCACTGATGCACAGCTACTGCTAGATTTATCTGCTGGTATATTCACTCAGAGCACTACATTGTCCTCGCAGTGTACTGAGCCAGTATCTGACCCTGATGAAACTCAGGTGCCCCTTCCCGCATACTATACCACCTTACATGGTGACACAGAGAAAGGTGCACATGACATTGAAGAGGAGGTGATGGATGACCCAGTTGTTGACCCCTATTGGCATCCATTGGGGGAAGAGGGTGCTGCTGCCAATAGCTCAGAAGAGGAGGAGGAGTGTCTGCAGCAGGCATCGACATCGCAACAGCTGTTATCTGGCAGGCCCGGAGCACTCCAAAAACGGGTTACAAAAACAAAATGAGTTGCAGGACAGCTAGGCCAGACGGTCAAATTAGCACAGCGTGCAAGGCCTCAAAATGTCTTCCATAGTAGGAAGAGTGCAGTGTGGCACTTTTTTGAACAAAATCCTAATGATCAGGCAAAGGTTATCTGTAAGAAGTGCGCAAAGACCGTTAGCCGAGGGAAAAATCAGAGAAATTTGAATACCAGTTGCATGCTTAGACATTTAACCACCATGCACTTGCAAGCGTGGACAGACTACCAAACCTCACATACCACATGTGCAACTGCTCACAATGAAGGTAGTCAGCAACGCTACATCATTTCCCCCACTATAAGCCCACCGGTTAGCACACCACCAGCAGCAAATGTTGAGGTGTCGTCGCAAGGCCAAAGCAGTCAGGGAATCACAATGTTATTGCTACGAAAGACTGAATCTAGGCCATCAGAAAGAACACCAACTCCATCACCATCATAAACCCTCTCTGTCTGCCATGTCCACCGCTAGTTCCACCATATGCAGCTCTCAAGTCCAGCTCACCCTACCAGAGACTATGAGTAGGACAAGAAAGTACTCCTCCTCTCATCTGTGTACACTGGGTTTGAATGCCCACATTGCCAAACTAATCTCGATAGAGATGATGCCCTACCGGTTGGTTGAAAGCGAAGCTTTCCGCGAACTCATGGCCTACGCAGTTCCATGCTATGACCTACCCAGTCGGCACTTCTTTTCTCGCAAAACCATCCCAGCCCTCCACCTTCTTATGAAAGACCGCATTGTTCATGCACTTAAGCAATCAGTGAGTGAAAAGGTGCACCTCACAACAGATGCATGGTCCAGTAGGCATGGCCAGGGCCGTTACGTGTCCATCACTGCGCACTGGGTTAATGTGGTGGATGCAGGGTCCACAGGGGACAGCGGCGGTGGGACAGTGCTGCCTAGCCCACGGTATAGGAAACAGTTGGGTGTAGGCGTTCAACCCTCCTCCTCCTCCTCCAGAAGCGAATGCTCATTCACAGAGCGCAGTCGCACGAGCACTCCATTCGCCGCTGCCAGTGTTGCACACTCGGTGTCCCACTATCAAACAGCTAGTGGTAAGCGTCAGCAGGCTGTGTTGAAGATGATGTGTTTGGGCGACAGACACACCGCGGAGGTACTGGCCGACTACTTGCAGCGACAAACTGAGTCATGCCTGGGCAGTCTACATCTTGAGGCAGGCAAGGTAGTTAGTGATAACGGACGGAATTTTGTGGCAGCCATAGCCCTTTCAAAACTCCGACACATACCTTGCCTGGCTCACACCTTCAACCTGGTGGTGCAGTGCTTCCTCAATAATTATCCGGAGTTAACAGGCCTGCTCCAGAAGGTCCAAAGACTGTGCTCGCACATCCGCTGGTCGACTGTACACTCCAGTCGTATGCAGAAGCTGCAGCGATTGCTCCAACTTCCCAAGCACCACCTAATTATCGACGTTGCAACAAGGTGGAACTCCACCCTGCACATGGTTGAAAGGCTGTGTGAACAGAGGCAGGCTGTAATGCATTTGTGGGAGGATACACGGCCAGGCACTTTGAGGGCAGGCATGGAGTTGTCGGGTGTGCGGTGGTCGAAATTGAAAGACCTCTGTAAAGTCCTTCAGTGTTTTGAGGAATACACACGACTGGTAAGCGCAGACGACTCCATCATAAGCATGAGCATCCCACTTATGCGTCTGCTCATGCAAACTTTGACGCACATTAAGGAGCAGGCGTCTGTAGTCGAGGAGGATGAGGAAGAGGAGGAGGGAAGCCTTGATGACAGTCAGCCATTGTCTGCTCCGGGACCTCTCCTGGACAAGGTGGAGGAAGAAAAGGAAGAGGAGGAGGAGGATGGGGATGATTATTTAGGGGAGGAGGATGCTTCTCGTGGGGCAAGAGAAAATGTTGGCGTGGCAAGGTCTGGTACAGGGTTTGTGCGTGACTGGAGGGATGTGGATTTGCCAGAAAGTGCTCCTCCACCCAGCACTCACAGTGCATTATTGACACCTGGAAAATTGGCCCACATGTCAGATTATGCCTTGCAGATCCTAAAAATCGACCCCCCGCATTGCCAAAATGATGAACGATGACGACTACTGGTTGGCCAGCATCCTGGCTCCACGCTATAAAGGCAAATTCCAAAACATCATGCCACAGGAGAACCTTGACCTAATATTGGCTAACAAACAAGCAACTCTGGTAAACCGTTTGTTTGAGGCATTCCCAGCACACAGCAGCGGTGATGGTTCTCCAACGAGCCGTAGGGGGCAACAAGGAAGAGGTGTTCGTGGTGCACACATCAGAAGTGGCGTTGGAGACGGGTTTCATGACCATGTTGTGGACTGATTTTTCAAGTCCCGCTTACACGACTGGTAAAACTGCATCGATTGAAAGTGACAGGAGACAGCAGTTGTCAACTATGGTTACAAACTACTTCTCATCCCATATCGATGTTCTCCCTCACAGGTCATTCCCCTTTGACTATTGGGCCTCTAAACTGGACGCCTGGCCTGAATTGGCACAATATGCCTTACTGCCTTACAGGAGCTCGCTTGCCCTGCTGCTAGTTTGCTATCGGAAAGAGTCTTCAGTGCTGCTGGCTCAATCCTGACAGAAAAAAGTACCCATCTGTCGACCCAAAATGTTGATGATCTATCCTTCATTAAAATGAACCATGCATGGGTTTCCAAGGATTTTGTCCCACCTTCCCCTGATGACACATAGGTTGCCAGAAAAATGGCTCGCTTTTGTCCTCCTATTCCTCGGACTTCTCCAATTCCTCCATTTGCAGCTGCTGAATGTCTAACATCAACATATGCCATTTTTTAAACCTCCCCAGCATTTGAAATATTTACCTCTCCCTGCTCCTCCGCTGTGTAGTCTGGGCTGTCAAATCCTTCCCTGGGACTGCCACTACAAATTTGGTGAACTGATAGATGATGGTTAAGACGTAGCTATGCCCTGTCCTGCTGGCCGGGCTCTAGCTTCAGATCATCAATGGCTTCCATTTCTTATGGACGTCGACTCACAATGAGATGCAGTGGTGGTTTATCATCAGCTTTCACAGTTTTCCTACTCACAGACGTGTGACATTCCTGCCCACATTTTTAAATGTGCTCTCTCATGCCAATCCAATAGAATCGCCTACAGCCTGTGGCTTCTGTCTTTTGCACTCCAAAGTTACCTGACAGATCATGATAGGCAGTGAGGACCATGTCTACATCTCTGCCTGTGATCAAAATTTGATGGAGATGAGTAACGGTGATGGGATCAACGGTACTGCGATACAGCAACCCTTTCTTCACAAAGAACTGTTTTAGCTGTCTCCACACACAAAGTAATTGAGGGTCAGCATCGCCTCTGAGAATTCTCCCGGGAGTTTTTCCCCTGATTAGCAATTCCTAAATTTCTGCAATCACTCGACTTTATGTCTGTACTTTTATCCATCTCGTTTCCTCTTGCGGAGAGTCTGGACTGTCTTACTGAGACACAAATATATATCAAGATTTAAAAATACCCCAACAGTGTATACTGGTGTACGCTTCAAAAACATTTCCTTTTTTCTACTTTTTAGATTGTTGTCTAATCCATACTGATGCTGTGAGTGTCTTTGTCGGACTCCGGAAATAAACACGGAGATTTTAAATGTTTAAACTATGCTATATATACGTGTTATCCGGTGATACTGTACCCTTTCTCAACTTTCTGCAATCTTATCGAATCCATACTGTGCCTGAGACCGTCTGAGTCTGCCTCCTGATTACAGATGAGTGGTGTTTGAGTGGAACTGTTGGCCAAGTTCAAATTCTAGCTGTTTTGGGTGGTGTTAGATCCGTTCGTCGAACTACAACACTTTGATTAAAATTCGGCTGTTCAAGTTTCCGTTCGAGAACGTTTCGTTAAACAAAAGCGTATCTTTTTTTCACATTAATAATGGTTTCAATGATAATTGACAGTTTTAGGGCATAGTAGCGGTGTCTGGTAGCCAGTGGTGTAGTACACCTGTGAAGGAGCTACACCGTGTGTGTTTCTAATAATTTTTTACCGCATATTGTCCTGAAAATCCTTTTGGGCATAATAACTGTGTCTGCTACTCAGAAGAGGAGCCCACCCGT
Organism: Dendrobates tinctorius; assembly: GCF_039654945.1. Lineage (NCBI taxonomy): Eukaryota > Metazoa > Chordata > Amphibia > Anura > Dendrobatidae > Dendrobates > Dendrobates tinctorius. The sequence goes on along the minus strand of NW_027361690.1, from coordinate 121,435,998 downwards.
GAACCGAGCTATGCCGCCTGTTTATGAAAGAACCAGTTTTTGACTGCATTTACACCACTTAATACTTTGGGCCTAGTAACTGTGTATGCTACTCAGCAGAGTTGGCCACCCGTGAACCAAGCTATGCCGCCTGTTTATGTAAGAACTGTGTGCTACTCAGCAGAGGAGCCCAGCTGTTAAGCAAGCTACAGCACCTGTGGTTTGGACACATAATTTTTTCACATTCTTTCTGGAATGCCGTTTAGGCCTAATTCCGGAAGTACGGTTGACCTGCACTTACTGGGAAATGCTTGTTCGCGGGGAAGAATTGTAATCCCAGATCCCCATCACTAACGTGGTTCAGCGTGTTATCCGCACCTGTAAGTGATACACGCTGGTCCTTTCATTGTAGCACGCGGCAGCCCCGGACATGTAAGGGCATGACAGACCTGTTATTGGCCGACCTCGCGTGCCAGAACCTCGCATGTCCCTCTAGTAAGCTGGACGCGGACCGCGGGGGCATGCCTGAGTCTCGTTCGTTAATGGAATTAAGCTTGCAATCTGTGCAGCTTTTTTGTGGATGGCATGGTTGAGGTTGCCCGTGTTGAGTCCAATTAAGCCGCAGGCTCCACTCCTGGTTGTGCCCTTCTGGACATTCCTTTAAGGTTCAGCTTTGCAACCATACTGCCCCCGGAAACCAAACACTTTTCCTGACATTGACATTCTGGTCAAAGAGCGCAATGACATCACGTCTGTACGCCCTCTGCCTAAACAGTCCAAGTGCAGAGAGATGGAAGATGGGGACGACGAGGAGTCCAGAGTAGAGTTGAGCGACTTTTGTTTTTTTAGGGTCGCGTTTCGTTTCGTGAAACCCGACTTTTCCAAAAGTCGGGTCGAGCAAGATCGTCCGATTATAGGGAAAAGTCGGGGTCGTCCCGAAACACGAAACCCAATGTAAGTCAATGGGGAATAAAAGTCGGCAGTGAGAGGAGGACAGGAAACACACCTACAGTGCCCATTTGAATGCCAAAAGCATCAATTCTTCTTACTTAAGCTTGTCAACCTTAATTAACTTCATAATACAAGTTACGCACTGAAAAATGGGGGTTATTTGGCTAAAGTTGTGGGGGGGGGAGGGCTGGCTGCAGGTTTTCATGTGCCCTGGGCGAAAGAGCGCCCCTTTAACACATACCACAACTCATCATGCTCCGATACGGCAGAGAAATAGCGGTATAGTACAATGAAAAATACCTCACTTTTTACATCTCATGACGAGGCCCATCTATTTCTCCATACAGAATCATTGGTCCCATATAATGTTTGAAACAGTATATGATGAGCTCCACATAATGCTACAGTATATGTTGGTCCCCATGGATGAAGCTCCACTGTCTTATGGGCCCAAATAATGCTCCAAACATAATGGGCCCCATTTCTAATGCTCTAGTGTATAATGGGCCCTGTAAATGCTGCTCCAGTGTCTGATGTCCACCTTTGGAATGTTCCAGTGTATGGTGGGCCCCATCTATCATTCTCCAGAGTATAGTGCTCCCCAAAAATTGCTGTCCCAACATTGAAAACAATCAAATAAGTCTCCTCGCTAGGGAATCCCTGTACTAGTCTAGACTCCTCGTCGTCCCCATCTTCCATCTCACTGCACAGTATTTCAACTTTGCAAGTGCTGTGATCCTGGGCAAGCAGGGGGGGCCCACTCGTTGGCGACGGCACTGGCACAGGGCCCCTGATAGTACGGTGGTGTGTCTGATGGCGGGTGGGCCGAACCTGCACTTTCATCTGCAGCTTCCTCTTTGTCACCGTGTAAGATGGAACTGTATATGGGAAGGGTAACCTGAGTTTCATCAGGGTCAGATTCAGGCCGGGTAGCGTGCGAGGGGAATGTAGTGGTCTGAGTCAATGTACCAGCAGATTCATCGAGCAGTGGCTGGGCATCAGTGCACTTGTGTCGCCCCCAGGAGTACGGTCGCCACAGTGGCATTACCTTCTTCCTAGGGAGTGTGATGTCATGCTTGGGAGCAATGAAGGATCTCTCTAGCAGGTTAACTGATTGGGCGGCGTTATTCCCGCGAGTCATGACCCTCCAAACAGCGTTCATGAAGGCAAAGTGTTTGTTTTACGTGTGCAGTATGGTTGCAAAGCTGAACATTAAAGGAATGTCCAGAAGGGCACCACCAGGAGTGGAGCCTACGGTTAAATTCGACTCCACCTGGGAAACCTCAACCATGCCAGCTACAGAACAGATGCACACATTGCAAGCTTAATTCCGTTAACGAACGAGACTCCGTCATGCCCCGCGGTCCGAGTCCGGCTTACTAGAGGGACACATGAGGCTCTGGCACATGAGATTGGCCAATAACTGGTGTGTCATGCCCTTACATGTCCGTGGCTGCATGTGCGCTACACTGAAAAGGCCAGCGTTTGTCGCTTACAGGTGCAGATAACCCGCTGAACAACGTTAGTGATGGGGATCACTGATTACAATTATTACCCGCGAACAATGATTTCCCAGTAAGTGCAGGTCAACCGCAGTTCCAGAATTAGGCCTAACCGTCATTCCTGAAAAAATGAAAAACTTACGTGTGCAAACCACAGGTGCTGTAGCTTGCTTAACAGCTCGCCAGCCGTTCTCACGCCCAGTATGGATTACACGTGATTGCACAAAGGTGAGAAAGGGTACCGTATCCCCGGATAACATGTATGGATAGCGTACACATTCAAAATATATGTCTCAGGAGGCAGGCTCAGACGGTGTTAGGCCCAGTATGGATTGCACGTGATTGCACAAAGGTTAGAAAGGGTACCGTATCCCCGGATAACATGTATGGATAGCGTACACATTCAAAATATATATCTATACATCAGGAGGCAGGCTCAGACGGTGTTAGGCCCAGTATGGATTGCACGTGATTGCACAAAGGTTAGAAAGGGTACCGTATCCCCGGATAACATGTATGGATAGCGTACACATTCAAAATATATGTCTCAGGAGGCAGGCTCAGACGGTGTTAGGCCCAGTATGGATTGCACGTGATTGCACAAAGGTTAGAAAGGGTACCGTATCCCCGGATAACATGTATGGATAGCGTACACATTCAAAATATATGTCTCAGGAGGCAGGCTCAGACGGTGTTAGTCCCAGTATGGATTGCACGTGATTGCACAAAGGTTAGAAAGGGTACCGTATCCCCGGATAACATGTATGGATAGCGTACACATTCAAAATATATGTCTCAGGAGGCAGGCTCAGACGGTGTTAGGCCCAGTATGGATTGCACAAAGGTTAGAAAGGGTACCGTATCCCCGGATAACATGTATGGATTGCGTACACATTCAAAATATATGTCTCAGGAGGCAGGCTCAGACGGTGTTAGGCCCAGTATGGATTGCACGTGATTGCACAAAGGTTAGAAAGGGTACCGTATCCCCAGATAACATGTATGGATAGTGTACACATTCAAAATATATGTCTCAGGAGGCAGGCTCAGATGGTGTTAGGCCCAGTATGGATTGCACGTGATTGCACAAAGGTTAGAAAGGGTACCGTTTCCCCGGATAACATGTATGGATAGCGTACACATTCAAAATATATGTCTCAGGAGGCAGGCTCAGACGGTGTTAGGCCCAGTATGGATTGCACGTGATTACACAAAGGTTAGAAAGGGTACCGTATCCCCAGATAACATGTATGGATAGCGTACACATTCAAAATATATGTCTCAGGAGGCAGGCTCAGACAGTGTTAGGCCCAGTATGGATTGCACGTGATTGCACAAAGGTTAGAAAGGGTACCGTTTCCCCGGATAACATGTATGGATAGCGTACACATTCAAAATATATGTCTCAGGAGGCAGGCTCAGACGGTGTTAGTCCCAGTATGGATTGCACGTGATTGCACAAAGGTTAGAAAGGGTACCGTATCCCCAGATAACATGTATGGATAGCGTACACATTCAAAATATATGTCTATACATCAGGAGGCAGGCTCAGACGGTGTCAGGCACAGTATGGATTTGACGGCCCAGATTACACAGCGGAGGAGCAGGGAGAGGTAAAGATTGCAAATGCTGGGGCCCTGCCCAAGCAAGGGGGGCCCACTCGTGGGCGTCGGTACTGGCACTCGGCCCCTCATAGTACAGCAGTGTGTCTGACGGCGGGTGTGCACCACCACCGTCAAAGACACTTGATTGCACTATGAGGGACCCTGTGCCAGTGCCCGCGTCCAAGAGTCGGCCTACCCACCTGTCCAGGGCAACGGCACTCGCACGGTGTCGTGCGCTAGGTGGTGACCCCGGCCATGGGGGGGGGAGGCAGCACAGTTAGGGAGTTTTAGAAAGTGGCATATGTTGATGTTGGACATTCAGCTGATGCAAAAGGCGAAATAGGTGAAGTCCCAGGAAGAGGTGGACCAAAGCAAGCCATTTTTCTGTCACCCTATGTGTCATCAGGGGAAGGTGGGACAAAATCCTTGGAAACCCATGCATGGTTCATTTTAATGAAGGTTAGATCATCCACATTTTGGGTTGACAGACGGGTCCTTTTTTCTGTCAGGATTGATCCAGCTGCACTGAAGACTCTTTCCGATAGCACACTTGCAGCTGGGCAAGCGAGCTCCTGTAAGGCATATTGGGCCAATTCAGGCCAGGTGTCCAGTTTAGCGGCCCAATAGTCAAAGGGGAATGACCTGTGTGGGAGAACATCGATATGGGAGGAAAAGTAGTTTGTAACCATAGTTGACAACTGCTGTCTCCTGTCACTTTCCATCGATGCAGTATTACCAGTTGTGTGAGCGGTATTTGAAAAATCAGTCCACAACATTGTCATGAAACCCCTGTCTCCAACGCCACTTCTGCTGTGTGCACCACGAACACCTCTGCCAAGCTGCCCCCGGCCCGTACAGCTCGTGTGAGAACCATCACCGCTGCTGTGTGCTGGGAATGCCTCAAGCAACCGATTTACCAGAGTTGCTTGTTTATTAGCCAATATTAGGTCAAGGTTCTCCTGTGGCATGATGTTTTGTAATTTGCCTTTATAGCGTGGATCCAGGATGCTGGCCAACCAGTAGTCATCATCGTTCATCATTTTGGCAATGCGGGGGTCCCTTTTTAGGATCTGCAAGGCATAATCTGACATGTGGGCCAATGTTCCCGGTGTCAATGATGCACTGCGAGTGCTGGGTGGAGGAGCACTTTCTGGCAAATCCACATCCCTCCAGTCACGCACAAACCCTGTACCAGACCTTGCCACGCCAACATTTCCACTTGCCCCACGAGATGCATCCTCCTCCCCTAAGTAATCATCCCCATCATCATCCTCCTCCTCCTCTTCTTCCTCCACCTCGTCCAGGAGAGGTCCCTGAGCAGACAATGGCTGAATGTCATCAAGGATTCCCTCCTCCTCTTCCTCCTCATCAACATTGGCTGCAGACGCCTGCTCCTTAAGGTGCGTCAAAGTTTGCATGAGCAGACGCATAAGTGGGATGCTCATGCTTAGGATGGCGTCGTCTGCGCTTACCAGCCGTGTGCATTCCTCAAAACACTGAAGGACTTTACAGAGGTCTTTCAGCTTCGACCACTGCACACCTGTCAACTCCATGTCTGCTCTCAAAGTGCCTGGCCGTGTATCCTCCCACAAATGCATTATGGCCTGCCTCTGCTCGCACAGCCGCTCCACCATGTGCAGGGTGGAGTTCCACCTTGTTGCAATGTCGATAATGAGGCGGTGGTTGGGAAGGTGGAGCAATCGCTGCAGCTTCTGCATACGAACGGAGTGTACAGGCGACCGGCGGATGTGCGCGCACAGTCTTCGCACCTTCTGGAGCAGGGCTGTTAACTCCGGATAATTTTTGAGGAAGCACTGCACCACCAGGTTCAAGGTGTGAGCCAAGCAAGGTATGTGGCTGAGTTTTGAAAGGGCTATGGCTGCCACAAAATTACGGCCGTTATCACTAACTACCTTGCCTGCCTCAAGATGTACACTGCCCAGCCATGACTCAGTTTGTCGCTTCAAGTACTCGGCCAGCACCTCGGCGGTGTGTCTGTTGCCCAAACACATCATCTGCAACACAGCCTGCTGACGCTTTCCACTAGCTGCTCGATAGGGGGACACATCGTGTGCAACAGTGGCAGCTGCAGATGGCGTGCTCGTACGACTGCGCTCTGTGGACGAGCTTTCGCTTCTGGAGGAGGAGGAGGAGGAGGAGGGTCGAACGCCTACAGCCAACTGTTTCCTATACCGTGGGCTAGGCAGCACTGTCCCACCACCGCTGTCCCCTGTGGACCCTGCATCCACCACATTAACCCAGTGCGCAGTGATGGACACGTAACGGCCCTGGCCATGCCGACTGGACCATGCATCAGTTGTGAGGTGTACCTTTCCACTCACTGACTGCTTGAGTGCATGGACAATGCGGTCTTTCACATGATGGTGGAGGGCTGGGATGGCTTTGCGAGAGAAGAAGTGGCGACTGGGTAGGTCATAGCGTGGTACTGCATAGGCCATGAGTTCGCGGAAAGCTGTGCTTTCCACCAACCGAAAGGGCATCATCTCAAATGAGATTAGTTTGGCAATGTGGGCGTTCAAACCCAGTGTACGCGGATGAGAGACTGAGTACTTTCTTGACCTACTCATAGTGTCTGGGAGGGTGAGCTGGACTTGAGAGCTGCATATGGTGGAAGTAGCGGTGGACAGGGCGGACTGAGAGAGGGTTGATGATGGTGATGGAGTTGGTGTTCTTTCTGATGGCCTAGATTCAGTCTTTCGTTGATATAACAGTGGGATTCCCTGACTGCTGTGGCCTTGCAACGACACCTCAACGTTTGCTGCTGTGCTAACCGGTGGGCTTACAGGGTGGGAAACAATGTAGCGTTGCTGACTACCTTCGTTGTGATCAGTTGCACATGTGGCACTTGAGGGTTGGTGTGGTGTCCACGCTTGCAAGTGCATGCTGGTTAAATGTCTAAGCATGCAACTGGTATTCAAATTTTTCAGATTTTTCCCTCGGCTAAAGGTCTTTGCGCACTTCTTACAGATAACCTTGGCCTGATCATGAGGATTTTGTTCAAAAAAGTGCCACACTGCACTCTTCCTACTTTGGCAGACATTTTGCGGCCTAGCACGCTGTGATCTTTTGACCCTCTGGACAAGCTGTCCAGCAACTCTTTTGATGTTTGGAACCTGTCTTTGGAGTGCTCCGGGCCTGCCAGATAACAGCTGTTGCGATGTCGATGTCTGCTGTGGATGCTCCTCATCTGAGCTATTGGAAGCAGCACCCTCTTCCCCCAATGGATGCCAATCTGGGTCAACAACTGGGTCATCCATCACCTCCTCTTCTATGTCATGTGCACCTTCCTCTGTGTCACCGTGTATGGTGGTATAGTGTGCGGGAAGGGGCACCTGAGTCTCATCAGGGTCAGAATCTGTCTCTGTACACTGCGAGGACAATGTAGTGCTCTGAGTGAATGTACCAGCAGAATCATCCATCAGCGGCTGTGCATCAGTGCACTCCATGTCAGATTCATCTTGGCCTGGGTAATTCACCATTTGACTTGATAATCCAGGCATGGTATGTGAAAACAGCTCCATGGAGTAATCAGTAGTATGGCCTGCGTCATCCTTCAATCTTGGTTGGGGTGAAGGACACAAGGAAAGGTGTGGTTCATGAACATGAGCCTCCAATGACGACTCAGTGCTTTTACTTTTTACAACTGAAGAAGAGGAGGCGATAGAGCTGGAGGCTGAGTCAGCAATGTAAGACAAAACTTTTTCCTGATGCTCTGGCTTTAAAAGCGGTTTGCCAACTCCTAGAAAACTAAGCGTTCGAGGCCTTATGTAGCCAGACGATGACGCAGGCTCAACACCTCCTGCATTCGGTCCTATTTTGCTCTTGCCACTACCATCAGATCCACCACCAACACCATCATTACCAGCTGCCAACCCCCGCCCAATTCCACGGCCTCTTCCACCAGCCTTCCTCATTTTTGGTAGAAATGTAGACAAAATCCAACAAACAATATAGTAATGTAAAACAAGGTACAAGGTGTCTATAGGACAGGGGAGATTTTGAATTTCTGCAGACACTTGTGGACACTGGACACTTTTGGATTGTGTGAGGCCCACTGATATCTGAGCGCTATGTGACAGGCTCGATGGCACAGCTGTGACCAAAGTGACTAGAGGATAAGGGAGAATTTGAATCTCTGCACACACTTTTGGACACTGGACACTTTTGGATTGTGTGAGGCCCACTGATATCTGAGCGCTATGTCACAGGCTCGATGGCACAGCTGTGACCAAAGTGAATAGAGGATAAGGGAGATTTTGAATCTCTGCACACACTTTTGGACACTGGACACTTTTGGATTGTGTGAGGCCCACTGATATCTGAGCGCTATGTCACAGGCTCGATGGCACAGCTGTGACCAAAGTGAATAGAGGATAAGGGAGATTTTGAATCTCTGCACACACTTTTGGACACTGGACACTTTTGGATTGTGTGAGGCCCACTGATGTCTGAGCGCTATGTCACAGGCTCGATGGCACAGCTGTGACCAAAGTGACTAGAGGATAAGGGAGATTTTGAATCTCTGCACACACTTTTAGACACTGGACACTTTTGGATTGTGTGAGGCCCAATGAATATCTGAGCGCTATGTGACAGGCTCGATGGCACAGCTGTGACCAAAGTGACTAGAGGATAAGGGAGATTTTGAATCTCTGCACACACTTTTGGACACTGGACACTTTTGGATTGTGTGAGGCCCAATGAATATCTGAGCGCTATGTGACAGGCTCGATGGCACAGCTGTGACCAAAGTGACTAGAGGATAAGGGAGATTTTGAATCTCTGTACACACTTTTGGACACTGGACACTTTTGGATTGTGTGAGGCCCACTGATATCTGAGCGCTATGTCACAGGCTCGATGGCACAGCTGTGACAAAAGTGACTAGAGGATAAGGGAGATTGGATTGCTTTTAAAAAAGCAGTTTGCGGAGCAGTGGGTAAACAGCAATGCCAGCCTGTCAGGAAGCCTTAAAAGGCAGCCCAACAACCAACACCACTGATACACCACAATATAGCCTCCCATTGCACTGCACACACAGTGACTGGTGTGTTGTGCAGGCCAAATTGCTAGCAGCAGAAGCAGTTTTTTTTTTCTTAGCAGGACAAAAAAAAATTGGGATTGCTTTTAAAAAAGCAGTTTGCGGAGCAGTGGGTAAACAGCAATGCAGGAATGTCAGGAAGCCTTAGAAGGCAGCCCAACAACCAACACCACTGATACACCACTATATAGCCTCCCCTTGCACTGCACACACAGTGACTGGTGTGTTGTGCACGCCAAATCGCTAGCAGCAGAAGCAGTTTTTTTGTCTTCTTCCCTGCCTAACGCTCTCCCTACAGAATCAGCAGCAACCTCTCCCTATACTGAGATCGGCAGAAGTAAGATGGCGGTCGGCGTGCACGCCCTTTTATACCCCCTGTGACACCCACCAAAGCAAGCCAATCACTTGCATGCCCTTCTGAAAGATGGTGGTGACCCCTGCCTATGTCATCACGTTGCCCACAGTGTCCGTGGATCCTGATTGGCTGAAAAAGAGCGCAAAACAAACTTTTGAAACGCGACTTTGGCGCGTAAGTCGCCGACCTCGTGGCCGACCTCATCCTAGGGTCGGGTTTCGTTTCATGAAACCCGACTTTGCCAAAAGTCGGCGACTTTTGAAATTTTTCGACCCGTTTCGCTCAACTCTAGTCCAGAGTACAGGGATTCCCTAGCGAGGAGACTTATTTAATTGTTTTAAAGGTTGGGAGCAATTTTTGGGGAGCACAATACTCTGGAGAATGATATCTGGGGCCCACCATACACTGGAACATTCCAATGGTGGACATCAGTCACTGGAGCAGCATTTACAGGGCCCATTATACATTGGAGCATTAGAAATGGGGCCCATTATATATGGAGCATTATTTGGGCCCATAAGACACTGGAGCTTCATCCATGGTGAACAACATTATACTGTAGCATTATGTGGAGCTCATCATATACTGTATAGAACATTATATGGGACCAATGATTCAGTATGGAGAAATATATGGGCCTCATTACTCTGTATGGCGCACTATGCGGTGGCCATAATACTGCATGGAGGAATATACTGACCGTTTTTGGAGCTATTGGAGAATTTAAAATGGATATCAGTCATGTGATGTAAGAATTGAAGTATTTTTCATTCTACTGTACTGCTATTTCTCTGCCGTATCAAAGGATCATGAATTGTGTCATGTGTGTTAAAGGAGCCCAGTGACACTCTTTGGCCCTGGGCCCACGAAAATCTGGAGCCAGCACTACCCCCCCTCACTACTTTAGCCAAATAACCCCCAGTTTTCAATGCCTAACTATTATTATAAAGTAAATTAAGGTTGACAAGCTTAAGGAATAAGAATTGATGTTTTTGGCATTAAAATGGGCACTGTAGGTGTGTTTCCTGTCCTCCACTCACTGCCGACTTTTCTTCCCCATTGACTTACATTGGGTTTCGTGTTGCAGTCGGCCTTCGACTTTTCACGATAATCTGCCGATTTCGTTCGACCCGACTTTTGCGAATGTCGGGTTTCGTGAAACCCTACTCGACCCGAAAAAAGGCAAAGTTGCTCATCTCTAATTTTATAGACAATCATCTTGGCTATCTCATATATAAATTTGTCTTGCAACTATTTTGCATATTGTTAGTTATACAGATTCTTGCCATGTCACTGCAATTTTAATTTTATTATTTTGTTAGTGTTTTGTAAATCCACCTTTGGCTTTCAACACTGCCTGCATCCTTATGGGCATGCACTCTATCAGATTCAAGCATGTTTCAACTGAAATCTGATCCCAGGTTTCTTCTAAATAGTCCCAAAGTTAGTGCATACTGGTCAACTCCCTTGGGTATGTCCACAGCTTTTCCTTTACCTCTACCCATAAGTTTGATTAGGATGAGGTCTGAGGATTGTGGGGCCAATCCAGTAACTCATTGTTATCATTTTCTGGACACCCACACCAATTATTGGATCTACCGGTCCCTGTATAGCCCAAGGTGTCAAACCCGTGGGTCTGGTGACTTCCTACATGAATGGTGTCCTTTCATCCTCAGTAGCTGCTGCTTCCCAGACGTCTGTTTCTCCACATTATTAATGAATATACCCAGTTCCTCTCAGGTACCTGTCTTGGCACTCATTCCAGTCGGCTATTACCTTTCATGTGGTATTGCACATCCAGTAGCACCAGCCGACCACGAATCTCACTCACGGACTCTCTATCACCGCCCATGGATCCTGTGGAGTTTCACTAAGCTCACTTGAACCTTATCTCAGGATTCGCTATTTCAGCATTTATCTAGTCATCGACCTTTTGTCTAAACTTTACATGATGTTCATACGGTCTATTGTATGACCGAAAATGTTTAAAGAAGTAAAAGAAGTGTATTTAACTGGATGCCTTTTACAATAAAGGAACTGTCAAATCAATTTTTCTTTTGAGTGCCAAGTTTTTGTACTACATATACAGGTACATAACATTAATACAGTGAAGTGCATGGGACCAGCACATAGGAGAGAGGGGAAGCAATGGGGTTGTCCGCCACCTCCTTACACAGTGACTTGACAAGAATATGCAGAACTAATCATTTGCTAAATAGTTGCAAATCAAATTAATTTATGAGATAGCTAAGATGATCATCTACAAAATGAGGGTACTCTCACGTTTGAAGCAATAGTGGATGGTGAGATATGGGGCCTGAAAGTCACAAGTTCAAAACATTGTTCCCCTTTTGCTCGTCAATGTACAATATGCTCATTATGAGTTCACCAATGCGCAGTAGTGGAAGCAGCCAGGGCCATGTCCATCACTCGTCAGCTAATTGCCTTGATGATTGGGGCAGCAGAATTGTGATCTCTTGACAAACTGGTGGTAGTAGTGAGATCGGTGCCATCTGTAACAAATTTATAACATGGGGAGAACATGTAAACTCCATGCTAGAGTTGAGCGAAACGGGTCGAAAAATTTCACAAGTCACCGACTTTTGGCAAAGTCGGGTTTCATGAAACGAAACCCGACCCTAGGATGAGGTCGGCCACGAGGTCGGCGACTTAAGCGCCAAAGTCGCGTTTCAAAAGTTTGTTTTGCGCTCTTTTTCAGCCAATCAGGATCCACGGACACTGTGGGCAACGTGATGACATAGGCAGGGGTCACCACCATCTTTCAGAAGGGCATGCAAGTGATTGGCTTGCTTTGGTGTGGGTCACAGGGGGTATGTTACTCATGCTGATCTCAGAATAGGGAGAGCTGCTGATGATGATGATTTTGTAGGGAGAGCGTTAGGCAGGGAAGAAGACACCAAAAACTGCTTCTGCTGCTAGCGATTTTGCCTGTACAACACACCAGTCACTGTGTGTGCAGTGCAAGTGGAGGCTATATTTTGCTGGATCAGCGGTGTTGGTTGTTAGGCTGCCTTCTAAGGCTTCCTGATGGCTGCATTGCTGTTTACCCACTGCTCTGCAAACTTCTTTTTTAAAAGCAATCCCAATTTTTTTTTTTTTTTGTCCTGGCGAGGTACTGAGCGTGGATTTTTTCACACCATACAGCGGTGCACACTCCTCACACAGTACCGTGTAACGGCTGTTATCACAGCCACAGTGAAGCTATCTGTGTGTCACTCTGTAAGAATAAGTCGAGGACATGTTCCGTTCTTACAGACCTGCACCTTCTAGTTTTGTCTAGTTTTCAAACAGTTAAATATATTTGCTGTTTGATCACATTCAAAACTATAGAGAGACAGCGTGTGTCAGACCGTATACTTAAAAAACACGGAGCTTGACAATTTTGCGTACACCGGACAGCCGTGTACGTGCACGCTCCTCTCTCAGTACCGTGTAACGGCTGTTATCACGGCCACAGTGAAGCTATCTGTGTGTCGCTCTGTAAGGATAAGTCGAGGACTTGTTCCGTTCTTACAGACCTACACTCTAGGGAGATTCCTATTCTGCCCAATTCTATATACACCGTGTAGTTTGTCATACACTAGCCAATTTCTGCCTGTGACATAGCGCTGTGATATTCAGTGGGCCTCACACAATCCAAAAGTGTCCAGTGTCCATAAGTGTGTGCAGAAATTCAAAATCTCCGTTATCCTCTAGTGCCATTTTTCACACCTGCGACATCGAGCCTGTGACATAGCGCTGTGATATTCAGTGGGCCTCACACAATCCAAAAGTGTCCAGTGTCTACAAGTGTGTGCAGAAATTCAAAATCTCCGTTATCCTCTAGTGACATTTTTCACACCTGTGACATCGAGCCTGTGACATAGCGCTGTGATATTCAGTGGGCCTCACACAATCCAAAAGTGTCCAGTGTCCACAAGTGTGTGCAGAAATTCAAAATCTCCGTTATCCTCTAGTGCCATTTTTCACACCTGCGACATCGAGCCTGTGACATAGCACTGTGATATTCAGTGGGCCTCACACAATCCAAAAGTGTCCAGTGTCCACAAGTGTGTGCAGAAATTCAAAATCTCCCCTGTCCTATAGACACCTTGTACCTTGTTTTACATTACTATATAGTTTGTTGGATTTTGTCTACATTTCTACCAAAAATGAGGAAGGCTGGTGGAAGAGGCCGTGGAATTGGGCGGGGGTTGGCAGCTGGTAATGATGGTGTTGGTGGTGGATCTGATGGTAGTGGCAAAAGCAAAATAGGACCGAATGCAGGAGGTGTTGAGCCTGCGTCATCGTCTGGCTCCACAAGGCCTCGAAGGCTTAGTTTTCTAGGAGTTGGCAAACCGCTTTTAAAGCCAGAGCTTCAGGAAAAAGTTTTGTCTTACATTGCTGACTCAGCCTCCCGCTCTATCGCCTCCTCTTCTGAAGTTGTAAAAAATAAAAGCACTGAGTCGTCATTGGAGGCTCATGTTCATGAACCACACCTTTTATTGTGTCCTTCACCCCAACCAAGATTGAAGGATGACGCAGGCCATACTACTGATTACTCCATGGAGCTGTTTTCACATACCATGCCTGGATTATCAAGTGAAATGGTGAATTACCCAGGCCAAGATGAATCTGACATGGAGTGCACTGATGCACAGCCACTGATAGATGATTCTGTTGGTACATTCACTCAGAGCACTACATTGTCCTCGCAGTGTACAGAGCCAGATTCTGACCCTGATGAGACTCAGATGTCGCTTCCCGCACACTATACCACCATACACGGTGACACAGAGGAAGGTGCACATGACATAGAAGAGGAGGTGATGGATGACCCAGTTGTTGACCCAGATTGGCATCCATTGGGGGAAGAGGGTGCTGCTTCCAATAGCTCAGATGAGGAGGAGGAGCATCCACAGCAGACATCGACATCGCAACAGCTGTTATCTGGCAGGCCCGGAGCACTCCAAAGACAGGTTCCAAAAATCAAAAGAGTTGCTGGACAGCTTGTCCAGAGGGTCAAAATATCACAGTGTGCTAGGCCGCAAAATGTCTGCCAAAGTAGGAAGAGTGCAGTGTGGCACTTTTTTGAACAAAATCCTCACGATCAGGCCAAGGTTATCTGTAAGAAGTGCGCAAAGACCTTTAGCCGAGGGAAAAATCTGAAAAATTTGAATACCAGTTGCATGCTTAGTCATTTAACCAGCATGCACTTGCAAACGTGGACACCACACCAAACCTCAAGTACCACATGTGCAACTGATCACAAAGAAGGTAGTCAGCAACGCTACATTGTTTCCCACCCTGTAAGCCCACCGGTTAGCACAGCAGCAAATGTTGAGGTGTCGTTGCAAGGCCACAGCAGTCAGGGAATCCCACTGTTATATCAACGAAAGACTGAATCTAGGCCATCAGAAAGAACACCAACTCCATCACCATCATCAACCCTCTCTCAGTCCGCCCTGTCCACCGCTACTTCCACCATATGCAGCTGTCAAGTCCAGCTCACCCTCCCAGACACTATGAGTAGGTCAAGAAAGTACTCAGTCTCTCATCCGCGTACACTGTGTTTGAACGCCCACATTGCCAAACTAATCTCGTTAGAGATGATGCCCTATCGGTTGGTGGAAAGCGCAGCTTTCCGCAAACTCATGGCCTATGCAGTACCACGCTATGACCTACCCAGTCACCACGTCTCTCGCAAAGCCATCCCAGCCCTCCACCATCATGTGAAAGACCGCATTGTCCATGCACTCAAGCAGTCAGTGAGTGGAAAGGTACACCTCACAACTGATGCATGGTCCAGTCGGCATGGCCAGGGCCGTTACGTGTCCATCACTGCTCACTGGGTTAATGTGGTGGATGCAGGGTCCACAGGGGACAGCGGTGGTGGGACAGTGCTGCCTAGCCCACGGTATAGGAAACAGTTGGCTGTAAACTAGAACAACATGGGAAGGGAAGTAAAAGATCAGAAAAAGCCATACACCTGACAAATGCTATTGAGAACTCTGCTATTAGAAGTGGAAAGGAAGAACAAAGACGAAAGAATCTAATTAATAAAAATATTGGAGAAAGAGAAACCAATCACAAACTAAAATGTTTCTATACTAATGCACAAAGCATGGGCAACAAACATGGAGAATTGGAACTACTAACACAGGAAAAGAAATATGATGTCATTGGAATCACTGAAACTTGGTGGGATAATACACATGATTGGAATACAAGACTAGAAGGATACAACTTATTTGCAAGAAACAGACTTGATAAACGAGGAGGGGGTGTCGCATTGTATGTTAGAAACGCGTATATCTGCACAGAGATTGAAGCTTCAGAGACTGGGAGTTCTGTGGAAACTGTTTTGGTAAGAATACAAGGACAGAACAATGGAAAGGACACCATTGTAGGCATTTACTACAGGCCGCCTGTGCAAGCTGAAGATACGGATGAACTCTTCATGCATCAAATGGCCAAGTTCTCCAAAAAGTATGACATAGTTGTCATGGGAGATTTCAACTATCCAGACATTTGTTGGGAATCTCTCTCAGGCAAAACTAACAGGTCAAGGAAATTCTTATCCTCTCTTGCTGACAACTTTATCTTCCAAAAGGTAAGGGAGAAAACAAGGGGAACTGCTACCTTGGATCTAATCCTTATAAACAGGGAGGAAATGGTTGAGGAGGTAAAAGTGGCTGGGACCCTAGGAGGTAGCGACCATGCTATTTTAGAATTTTGGATAACTAGAGGAGGAAGACCTGTGAAGACTCAGACGTCAAGGTTAGATTTCAGAAAGGCAGATTTTAAGGGATTCAGAAAGAGAATTGGAGGGATCCAATGGCTGGATATCCTTAAAGACAAAAATGTCCAGGAAGGATGGGAAATCTTGAAAAATGAAATTCTCAAAGCACAGTTGTTAACAATTCCGAAAAGAGGGAAGAATAGGAAGCATTTAAGGAAACCAGGATGGATGAACACAGAACTTAAGCACATGCTAAAAAGGAAGAAAGAAATGTTTATAAAATGGAAAGAGGGAGGCATATCTAAAGAAGAATATAATGCTGTCTGCAGAACCTGCAGGGCACAAATCAGATTATCTAAAGCTGAAAATGAATTGAGGCTTGCAAGAGATGTCAAAAGCAATAATAAAGGATTTTGGGGATATGTCAAAAGTAAAAGAAAAGTCAAAGATGCTATAGGATTTTTACAGGATGAAAATGATGAAATGGTAAGACAGGATGTTGAGAAGGCTGAACTTTTAAATTCCTATTTTGCATCTGTTTTCTCTCAGAAAGGAAATGTAACATCAACTGTTCTTCACTGTCCTATTAAGGGAATAGAAGAATCCATGATATCTATAAACAGAAAGATAGTGAGGAAACGCTTAGCTAAACTAAATGAATTCAAATCTCCAGGTCCAGATGAATTACACCCCAGAGTACTGAAGGAGATAGCAGAAGAAATTTTTGAACCCCTCTCCATAATCTTTGAAAATTCTTGGAGAACAGGAGAAGTGCCAGAAGACTGGAGAAGATCAAATGTTGTTCCTATCTTCAAAAAGGGGAAGAAGGTGGACCCAGGCAACTATAGGCCGGTGAGTCTGACTTCTATACCAGGAAAGATCTTTGAACAAATTATTAAACAACATGTATGTCAATACCTGGATAAGAATGAAGTGATTAAACAGAGTCAGCATGGGTTTGTAACTAATAAGTCATGTCAGACTAACTTAATTTCCTTCTATAACGGTATCACTGATTGGGTGGATCAAAGAAATCCTGTAGATATAGTATATCTTGACTTCAGCAAAGCATTTGACAAAGTATCTCATACAATCCTTATTGAAAAAATGACTAAGTATGGAATGGACAAGGCAACTGTTAGGTGGATTCATAACTGGCTTAGTGATCGGACCCAAAGAGTGGTCGTAAATGGCTGCACATCCAGTTGGAAGAATGTCTCAAGTGGGGTACCACAGGGCTCTGTCCTGGGCCCTGTATTGTTCAACATCTTTATCAACGATTTAGATGAAGGAATTGAGGGTAAACTGATTAAATTTGCTGATGACACAAAGCTAGGAGGGATAGCTAATACTAGAGAAGAGAGAGAGAGGATTCAAAGACATCTGACTGGGATGATTTAGCGAATCCTGCTTTGAGCAGGGGGTTGGACCAGATGGCCCAGGATGTCCCTTCCAACTCTACGATTCTATGATTCTATGAGGCTGGACAGACATCTGACTGGGATGATTTAGCGAATCCTGCTTTGAGCAGGGGGTTGGACCAGATGGCCCAGGAGGTCCCTTCCAACTCTACGATTCTATGATTCTATGAGGCTGGACAGACATCTGACTGGGATGATTTAGCGAATCCTGCTTTGAGCAGGGGGTTGGACCAGATGGCCCAGGAGGTCCCTTCCAACTCTACGATTCTATGATTCTATGAGGCTGGACAGACATCTGACTGGGATGATTTAGCGAATCCTGCTTTGAGCAGGGGGTTGGACCAGATGGCCCAGGAGGTCCCTTCCAACTCTACGATTCTATGATTCTATGATTCAAAAAGATTTAAATAAACTGGAGAAGTGGGCAGCAACTAACAGAATGGTTTTTAACAGGGAGAAATGCAAAGTACTACATCTGGGCAATAAAAATGAAAAAAGCATATATAGAATGGGAGGAATAGGGCTAAGTGACAGCACATGTGAAAAAGACTTGGGTATACTAATAGATCACAGACTGAATATGAGTCAACAGTGTGATGCAGCAGCAAAAAAGGCAAATGCAATTCTAGGATGTATTAACAGAAGCATACAGTCTAGATCACGTGAAGTCATTATTTCCCTCTACTCCTCTTTGGTCAGACCTCATCTGGAATATTGTGTCCAGTTTTGGGCACCACATTTTAAAAAAGACATCAACAAACTGGAGCAAGTTCAGAAAAGAGCGACTAGAATGGTGACCGGTCTGCAAACCCTGTCTTATGAGGAAAGGTTGCAGGATTTGGGAATGTTTAGTTTGCAAAAGAGAAGACTGAGAGGAGACTTAATAGCTGTCTACAAATATCTAAAGGGCTGTCACATTGTAGAAGGATCAACTTTATTCTCATTTGCACAAGGAAAGACTAGAAGCAATGGGATGAAACTGAATGGGAGGAGACACAGATTAGATATTAGAAAAAACTTTTTGACAGAGTGATCAATGAGTGGAACAGGCTGCCACGAGAAGTGGTGAGTTCTCCTTCAATGGAAGTCTTCAATCAGAGGCTGGACAGACATCTGACTGGGATGATTTAGCGAATCCTGCTTTGAGCAGGGGGTTGGACCAGATGGCCCAGGAGGTCCCTTCCAACTCTATGATTCTATGTAGGCGTTCGACACTCCTCCTCCTCTTCCAGAAGCGAAAGCTCGTCCACAGAGCGCAGTCGTACGAGCACTCCAGCTGCAGCTGCCACTGTTGCACACGAGGTGTCCCCCTATCGAGCAGCTAGTGGAAAGCGTCAGCAGGCTGTGTTGCAGATGATGTGTTTGGGCAACAGACACACCGCTGAGGTGCTGGCCGAGTACTTTCAGCGACAAACTGAGTCATGGCTGGGCAGTCTACATCTTGAGGCAGGCAAGGTAGTTAGTGATAACGGCCGTAATTTTGTGGCAGCCATAGCCCTTTCAAAACTCAGCCACATACCTTGCTTGGCTCACACCTTGAACCTGGTGGTGCAGTGCTTCCTCAATAATTATCCGAAGTTAACAGCCCTGCTCCAGAAGGTGCGAAGACTGTGCGCGCACATCCGCCGGTCGCCTGTACACTCCATTCGTATGTAGAAGCTGCAGCGATTGCTCCACCTTCCCAACCACCGCCTCATTATCGACATTGCAACAAGGTGGAACTCCACCCTGCACATGGTTGAGCGGCTGTGCGAGCAGAGGCAGGCCATAATGCATTTGTGGGAGGATACACGGCCAGGCACTTTGAGAGCAGACATGGAGTTGACAGGTGTGCAGTGGTCGAAGCTGAAAGACCTCTGTAAAGTCCTTCAGTGTTTTGAGGAATGCACACGGCTGGTAAGCGCAGACGACGCCATCCTAAGCATGAGCATCCCACTTATGCGTCTGCTCATGCAAACTTTGACGCACCTTAAGGAGCAGGCGTCTGCAGCCAATGTTGACGAGGAGGAAGAGGTGGAGGGAATCCTTGATGACATTCAGCCATTGTCTGCTCAGGGACCTCTCCTGGACGAGGTGGAGGAAGAAGAGGAGGAGGAGGATGATGATGGGGATGTTTACTTAGGGGAGGAGGATGCATCTCGTGGGGCAAGTGAAAATGTTGGCGTGGCAAAGTCTGGTACAGGGTTTGTGCGTGACTGGAGGGATGTGGATTTGCCAGAAAGTGCTCCTCCACCCAGCACTCGCAGTGCTTCATTGACACCGGGAACATTGGCCCACATGTCAGATTATGCCTTGCAGATCCTAAAAAGGGACCCCCGCATTGCCAAAATAATGAACGATGATGACTACTGGTTGGCCAGCATCCTGGATCCACACAATAAAGGCAAATTACAAAACATCATGCCACACGAGAACCTTGACCTAATATTGGCTACTAAACAAGCAACTCTGGTTAACCGGTTGGTTGAGGCATTCCCAGCACACAGCAGCGGTGATGGTTCTCACACGAGCCTTACGGGCCGGGGGCAGCTTGGCAGAGGTGTTCGTGGTGCACACGGCAGAAGTGGCGTTGGAGACAGGGGTTTCATGACAATGTTGTGGACTGATTTTTCACGGACCGCTCACACAACTGTTAATACAGCATTGATGGAAAGTGACAGGAGACAGCAGTTGTCAACTATGGTTAACAACTACTTTTCCTCCCATATCGATGTTCTCCCGCACAGGTCATTCCCCTTTGACTATTGGACCGCTAAACTGGACACCTGGCCTGAATTGGCACAATATGCCTTACAGGAGCTCGCTTGCCCAGCTGCAAGTGTGCTATCGGAAAGAGTCTTCAGTGCAGCTGGATCAATCCTGACAGAAAAAAGGACCCGTCTGTCAACCCAAAATGTGGGTGATCTAACCTTCATTAAAATGAACCATGCATGTGTTTCCAGGGATTTTGTCCCACCTTCCCTTGATGACACATAGGTTGCCAGAAAAATGGCTTGCTTTGGTCCTCCTCCTATTCCGCGAACTTGACCTATTTCGCCTTTTGCAGCAGCTGAATGACCCACATCTACATATGCCATTTTGTAAACCTCCCTAAGTGGGCGGCCCGCCCCCCATGGCCGGGGTCACCACCTAGCGCACAAAACCGTGTGAGTGCCGTTGCCCTGGACAGGTGGGTAGGCCGACTCTTGGGTGCGGGCACTGGCATAGGGTCCATCATAGTGCAATCAAGTGTCTCTGACAGTGGTGGTGCACACCCGCCGTCAGACACACCGCCGTACTATGAGGGGCCCAGTGCCAGTACCGACGCCCTCGAGTGTGCCCCCCTTGCTTGGGCAGGGCCCCAGCATTTGCAATGTTTACCTCTCCCTGCTCCTCCGCTGTGTAGTCTGTGCTGTCAAATCCTTCACTGGGACTGCCACTACAAATTGATTGAACTGATAGATGATGGTTAAGATGTAGCTATGCCCTGTCCTGCTGGCCGGGCTCTAGCTCCAGATGATGAGTGGCTTCCGTTTCTTATGGATGTCGACTCACAATTACATGCAGTGGTGGTTTATCATCAGCTTTCACAGTTTTCCTACTCACAAACGTGTGACATTCCGGCGCACATTTCAAAATGTGCCCTCTCATGCCAATCAAATAGAATCGCCTACGGCCTGTGGCTTCTGTCTTTTGCACTCCAAAGTTACGTGACAGATCATGATAGCCAGTGAGCACCATGTTTACATCGCTCCCTGTGATAAAAATTGGATTGAGATGAGTAACAGTGATAGAATCAACGGAAGTGCGATACAGCAAGACTTTATTCACAAAAAAATGTTTTTACTGTCTCAACACACAAATTAATTGAGGGTCAGCATCGCCTATGAGAATTGTGACGGAAGTTTTTCCCGTGAATAATAATTCCTAGATTTCTGCAATCAATAGCCTTTATGTCACTAATTGTATGCATCTCATTTCCTATTGCGGAGAGGCTGGACTGTATTACGGAGACAGAAATATATATGAAGATTTAAAAATAGCACCAAAAGTATATAGTTGTGTACGCCTCAAATGCATTTCCTTTTTTCCACTTTTTAGATTGCTGTGTAATCCATACTGAGAACACGGAGATTTTACATGTTTAAACTATGCTATATATACCTGCTATCCAGTGATAAAGTACCCTTTCTGAACTTTGTACAATCTGGTCAAATCCATACTGGGCCTGAGAACATCTGAGTCTGCCTCCTGATCTATAGACATATATTTTTAATGTGTAAACTAGGCTACATATATACGTGTTATCCGGTGAAACTGTACCCTTTATCAACTTTCTACAATGTTGTTGAATCCATACTGGGCCTGAGAACGGCTGCCGAGCTGTTAAGCAAGCTACAGCACCTGTGGTTTGGACACGTAATTTTTTCAGGAATGACGGTTAGGCCTAACTCCGGAATTGCGGTT
Source organism: Dendrobates tinctorius (assembly GCF_039654945.1). Taxonomy (NCBI): domain Eukaryota; kingdom Metazoa; phylum Chordata; class Amphibia; order Anura; family Dendrobatidae; genus Dendrobates; species Dendrobates tinctorius. The sequence continues at coordinate 121,413,936 of NW_027361690.1, read as the reverse complement.
GACCTGAACTTACTGGGAAATCATCGTTCGCGGGGAATAATCTGAATCCCAGATCCCCATCACTAACGGAGTTCAGCAGGTTAACTGTAAGCGACAAAAGCTGGTCCTTTCAGTGTAGCGTGCATGCATCCCCGGACATGTACTGGAATGCTAGACCTGTTATTGCTCAATCTCACGTGCCACAGCCTCGCGTATCCCTCTAGTAAGCTTGACGCGTACCGCGGGGCCATGCCGGAGTCTCGGTCGTTAACGGAATAAAGCTGAGAAATCGCTAGCACAACTACAAACGGACATACCACACCACACACAGAATCGACAAATCTTGCAATCTGTCCATCTTTTCTGTAGCTTGTATGGTAGTGGTTTCGCGGGTGCAGTCCAATTAAGCCACAGGCTCCACTCCTGGTGGTGCCCTTTTGGACATTCCTTTAAGGTTCAGCTTTGCAATCATACTGCCCCCGGAAACCAAAAACTTTGCCTTCAGGGACGCTGTTTGGAGGTTCGTGGGAATAAAGCCGCCCGATCAGCAGTCGGCATATGGGTCGCCCTCCCAGGGCTGTGGGGTACTCGGTACCGGGCCGGTGTCAGTGGGATGTGTCACAGCAGCGGTGACCCGGACGGTGGCCCTGGGCGCCCATGTAAATGGCATGGTATAATGGTAAAGAGTTTATATAGATAGTTTGACGCCACCTGTGGTGTTCGACAACATAGATGTTAGGCCGATGCTGCATGCAGATCCTCTGGGACTGATGGTGTTGTGCAGCAAAGATGGTGAAGCTCCCCACAGGTGGAGCTGGAGTCCCAGGGAAGTGTAGATGTAGTGATGGGGGAAAGGCACAGGCGGTGTAGGTGCTGGTACCCAGACGTAGCGGTGCTGGACTAACTGTAGGACACCAGAGCGTGCAGTTCCAAAGCTTTACTCACAGTCTGCAGGTTACACAGATGCCTGCCTCCGTGCTGTGTCCTCCGGGTCAGGACCTCTGCCAACCTCCGGGACCAGAATGGAAAGCTCCCTTCCAACACTCCGCCAACATGTACCTTCCTGAACGTCTCCTTTCTAGCGCTTGTGGGGGAAGCACTCACAGGACCGTTGTTCACTGAAACGCCTCCTGTCTAACAGATGTTCCTCAGACTTTACTTGTATGGCAGACAGCTGTAGCTTTTCCTTCTGCCTCGCACATGTCGATGCTGGGGCCTCTGAGCCTTAGTTGGGTACAGAGCATTTATAGCTGCTACTTCCCCCGGTTTCTGCTGCAGGAACGTCAGTGTCCCTACAAACTCGGAGACCGGAATCCGGACCATGCGCTCCAGCTATGAGTGAGCCTTAACTCTGCTCATCCTCCAGCTCCCCTTCTCACGTCCACACACTTCCCCTTCCCTGCACAGAGTGCCCTAACTTACCTCCTCCTGACCACAGAGAGCAGCTCTTCAGCAGTCAGGTTCAGAGGTCTCCCTGCTGGCCTGGAGTGAGAGATCCTTCGTTGCTCCCAAGCTTGACAACACACTCCCTAGGAGGAAGGCAATGCCACAGTGGCGACCGTACTCTTGGGGACGCCACAAGTGCACTGAGGCCCAGCCACTGCTGGATGATGCTGCTGGTACATTGACCCAGACCACTACATTCCCCTCGCACTCTACACAGCCAGAATCAGACCCAGAGGAAACTCAGGTTCCCCTTCCCGCATACTATACCACCTTACACGGTGACAAAGAGGAAGGTGCAGATGAAAGTGCAGGTTCCTTGAGCAGGTGGGGGGGGGGCATACTCATGGGCGATGGCACTGGCACAGGGCACCGCATAGTACGCAAAAGTGTCTCTGCCGGTGGGAGGGCCTAAACAGCGAAGTGCAGTGAGATGGAAGATGGGGACGACAAGGAGTTCAGAGTAGTGCAGGGATTCCCTAGCAAGGAGACTTATGTAATTGTTTTCAATGTTGGGACAGCAATTTTTGGGGAGCACTATACTCTGGTGAATGATATATGGGGCCCACCATACACTGGAGCATTCCAAAGGTGGACATTAGACACTGGAGCAGCATTTACAGGGCCCATTATACACTAGAGCAGTAGAAATGGGGCCCATTATATATGGAGCATTATTTGGGCCCATAAGCCAGTGGAGCTTCATCCATTGGGACCAACATATACTGTAGCATTATGTGGAGCTCATCATATACGGTTTGAAACATTATATGGGAATAATGATTCCGTATGGAGAAATATATGGGCCTCATTACTCTGTATAGCACACTAAGCGCTGGCCATAATACTGTATGGAGTTATATACTGTCCGTTTTTGGAGGTATTGGAGAATCTAAAATGGATATCAGTCATGAGATGTAAGAAGTGAAGTATTTTTCATTGTACTATACTGCTATTTCTCTGCCGTATCGGAGCATCATGAGTTGTGGTATGTGTTAAAGGGGCGCTCTTTGGCCCTGGGCCCACGAAAACCTGGAGCCAGCCCTCCCCCCCCACAACTGTAGCCAAATAACCCCCATTTTTCAGTGCGTAACAAGTATTATAAAGTTAATTAAGGTTGACAAGCTTCAGTAACAAGAATTTATGCTTTTGGCATTCAAATGGGCACTGTTGGTGTGTTTCCTGTCCTCTCACTGCCGACTTTAATTCCCCATTGACTTACATTGGGTTTCGTGTTTCGGGACGACCCCGACTTTTCCCTATAGTTGGCCGATTTTGCTCTACCCGACTTTTGGAAAAGTCGGGTTTCATGAAACGAAACTCGACCCTAAAAAACCAAAAGTCGCTCAACACTACTCCTTGCAGTTGTTGTCTTTGGTGGGATTTGAATCCAGGACTCTAGCGCTGCAAGGCTACAGTGCTAACCACTGAGGCACTGTTCTGCTCTTATCTTCAGGAACACCTGTTGCTATCAGTATAGTTTGTTACCGATAGGTTTTTACTTATTTCCTCTTGAATATGTGCCATAGCTCAGCTAGCTGTAAATTTACCTCTCGTTGATGGAGGACAAGAATTTATTTTTGCAATAACCTCTCTTGTGACTTGGGGTACTCTGGATGACTGCCATATCTATTAATTTTGGCATTCTGACTGACATCCATAAATTTAAGTCAACATCTAAAGATGCTATACACCTCTATATATTATTGGACAAATGTTTTAGAAGCTGTATTGTTATAAAATGGTATTATTTTAAACACTCATTTCACTGCGGGAACAGTGAGTTGCAGGACTTTGCCATCTTATCACTCTGTTTTGCACAGAGCATAAACTTAAAGATGTTTTGCTTTCACTTGCATGCCAAATGTAGTGCTCACCATAACCCATAATACGATAGTAAAGTTAATAATGACCACCAATCCCCACCAATCCTCCAAACCGCTGCACAACCAGCTCTACCATCGCCTACTGTATCCTCACCCATCCCTTGTAGATTGTGAGCCCTCACGGGCAGAGTCCTCTCTCCTCCTGTACCAGTCATGACTTGTATTGTTAAAGATTACTGTACTTGTATTTATTATGTATACTTCCATCACATGTAAAGCGCCATGGAATAAATGGCGCTATAATAATAAATTATAATATAAATTTCATTACAAAGTCTTAAGTTTTGCTAAAAATAGTTGATGTATAAATTAATACACCCTAAATCAAAAACTACTACATGTAGTATTTTGTTTGACCTCCATGATTTTTAAGGAAAATACTAAATCTTCTAGGCATAGAATAAACATGTTGGTGACATATTGCAAGATCTGTCTTTTCAATTCTTCAATTCTGGATGCAGAATGGAGAGTGATGCTCAACTTGTCTCTTCAGAATTCTTCATACTGTAGGTGTTTGACTGGGTGCAAATCAGGCGACATACTTTGCCACTGAATCACTTTCACCCTGCTTTTCATAAGTGCAATAGAGGTCTTAGATCTGTGTTTTGAATCATTATCATGTTGAAAAGGTATACAGCGACAAAGGTCAGAACACGGAATGATGGTAGCAACTTTTCTTTCAACCAACAGCAGTACATCTGTGAATTCATGCTACCATCAATGAAATGTAGCTCCCCAACACCAGGAGCATTCATGCAGCCTTGCATAAGGACACTGCCACCACCATGTTTTACTGTAAGGATAATAAAAAAAAAATGGAGTCTGGCTCAACAGGACTGTATTTTCCTTTTCTTTTTCAAAAGAAATTATAGCGCATACAAAAGAGAATTTTCATGGTCGACGCGTTTCGACTGCACTAAGCAGTCTTACTCATGCTTAGTGTAGTCAAACTCGAAACGCGTCGACTGGGTCACGTCGACCATGAAAATTTTCTTTTGTATGCACTATAATTTCTTTTGAAAAATAAAAAGAAAAGGAGAATACAGTTCTGTTGTGCCGGACTCCAATTTTTGTCTATTATCCTTGATGTGAGGCCAGTTAGAGGCCAGTGTCTGAGCCCCAGGTGGATGAGCATGGAGCAACTGGGTGAGCTGGAATTAAGTTTTTATAAGTGTTTTACTGTAGGCACCAGGTATTTTTTTCATACTCCTCATCTTTACGATGCCATACAGTTTTGACTCCATCAGTTGTAAAAACATTTACCTTGGTTTCATCACTTCAGAGTATAGAGTTTAATAGTCTTAATATTTTTCACTTGTAAGGATGCTGCAGCTAGCTGTAAGAATTTAAAGTTTTCTTTGCTGTCAGTGGCAGCAGAAGGTGCAAAAAGTAAAGTCAGGAAGATTGTGGGCTTATCAGTAGGCTATGTAGTGATGCCAGTAAACTGCACCAACATCAAGCCACAAGCAAGCTGCTGAGAGGGGCTGTAAGCAAGTAAAATGAAAGGAGGTTTGGCACCAGTGATAGAATGTAGATGGTCCCAGGGTTTTACTATTGCTTCTGTGGTTAGCCCGTGCTGGGATTAGGCCTTGGACATGTGCTAAAGCAGGATCTGAAATAGGTCAATGATAATGAATTTGCATTACCCCACGATAATGTATGGTAACATAGAAATACAGCAAGACAAACCTACCTAGAGGGCTGTATATGTATACCTTGCTGACTGTGGTCACGTACATTCATACAAATTTTATATTGCTCATCCTTAGGGTATTACATCATCTTGGGTACAGTTTGTTGCCATATAAGCCTAAAAAAACTTGTTCAAAACTAGTCAGTATTATATTGCTCATCCATAGAATATTCTATGGTCTGGAGTCCATTAAGTTGTTATAAAAGCCTCCAAAAACTAGTTCAAAAATGTAATCGGCATTATATTACTCACAGATAGACTATTCCTTAGTCTGGAGTCAGTTTCATTGTTATAAAATATTCATACCCAAAAGAAATTGTATTCAAAGAAAAATGAATATAACAAATTTTATTAGATAATTAATCACAGAAAAAAAACATAATAACATACATCATTGCACAATACACAATAAAAAAAAAAACAAAATATAAAAATATATGGATAAAATTAAACTTATATCTGTGTGAGGGGAACGGGGTGTGCAGAATGGAAAATCACAGTTATAGGATGCATGTCATATATAGCTGTGCTCAGAAGTTTACATACCCCGGCATTATTTCTCTGCTGTGTTGTGTATAAATATGTGATTCTTCAGATTTTTTATTAGTCTTTGCCTAATGAAGTGACATGAATAGTCTCAAAAGCTTGCAATTTGTTACCAGCTTTTCAGTTAGCCATTAAAATGTATCAACCACTGAGGACTCTCAATTCTAAAATATTTCTTTATTTACTGGCTAACATGGTACAAAGATAACTGGCTTTAGTGATCGGACCCAAAGAGTGGTCGTAAATGGCTGCACATCCAGTTGGAAGAATGTCTCAAGTGGGGTACCACAGGGCTCTGTCCTGGGCCCTGTATTGTTCAACATCTTTATCAACGATTTAGATGAAGGAATTGAGGGTAAACTGATTAAATTTGCTGATGACACAAAGCTAGGAGGGATAGCTAATACTAGAGAAGAGAGAGAGAAGATTCAAAAAGATATAAATAAACTGGAGCAGTGGGCAGCAACTAACAGAATGGTTTTTAACAGGGAAAAATGCATAGTACTACATCTGGGCAATAAAAATTAAAAAAGCATATACAGAATGGGAGGAATAGGGCTAAGCAACAGCACATGTGAAAAAGACTTGGGTATACTAATAGATCACAGACTGAATATGAGTCAACAGTGTGATCCAGCAGCAAAAAAGGCAAATGCAATTCTAGTATGTATTAACAGAAGCATACAGTCTAGATCACGTGAAGTCATTATTGCCCTCTACTCCTCTTTGGTCAGACCTCATCTGGAATACTGTCCAGTTTTGTGCACCACATTTTAAAAAAGACATCAACAAACTGGAGCAAGTTCAGAAAAGAGCGACCAGAATGGTGACCGGTCTGCAAACCCTGTCTTATGAGGAAAGGTTGCAGGATTTGGGAATGTTTAGTTTGCAAAAGAGAAGACTGAGAGGAGACTTAATAGCTGTCTACAAATATCTAAAGGGCTGTCACATTGTAGAAGGATCAACTTTATTCTCATTTGCACAAGGAAAGACTAGATGCAATGGGATGAAACTGAATGGGAGGAGACATAGAATAGATATTAGAAAAAACTTTGACAGAGTGATCAATGAGTGGAACAGGCTGCCACGAGAGGTGGTGCGTTCTCCTTCAACAGAAGTCTTCAAACAGAGGCTGGAGAGTTATCTGTCTGGGATGATTTAGCGAATCCTGCTTTGAGCAGGGGGTTGGACCTAATGGCCCAGGAGGTCCCTTCCAACTCTACGATTCTATGATTCTAAGATACATATATTTCCCAAACCCTGGCAGAATTTGAGAATGTGAATAGCACTAAAACTTTTTCTCCACTCATGGTTAGTGGTTGGGTGAAGCCATTTATTGTGAAACTATTGTGCTTTCTCTTTTTAAATCATAATGACAACCCAAAACATCGAAATAACCCTGATCAAAAGTTTACATACCCCATTTCTCAATACCATGAATTGCCCCCTCTAACATCAATGACAGCTTGAAGTCTTTTATGGTAGTTGTGGATGAGGTTCTTTATTTTCTCAGATAGTAAAGCTGCCCACTCTTCTTGGCAAAAACCCTCCAGTTCCTATAAATTCCTGGGCTGTCTAGCATGAACTGCGCGCTTGAGATCTCCCCAGAGTGGTTCAATGATATTGAGGTCAGGAGACTGATGGCCACTCCAGAACCTTCACCTTGTTCTGCTGTAGCCAATGACAGGTCAACTTGGCCATATATTTTGGATTGTTGTCATGTTGGAATATCCAAGTACGTCCCAAGCGCAGCTTCCAGGCTGATGATTGAAAATTTGCCTCCAGAATTTGCTGATAACGTGCTGCATTTATCTTTCTTTCAACTTTGACCAAGTTTCCTGTGCTTTTGTAGCTCACTCATCCCTAAAACATCAGTGATCCACCTCCGTACTTTACAGTCGGAATGGTGTTCCATTCATCATAGGCCTTGTTGACTTGTCTCCAAATGTGACATTTATGGTTTTGGCCAAAAACTTCAATTTTGGTCTCATCACTCCAAATTACCTTGTTCCAGAAGTTGAGGCTTGTCTCTGTACAGTTTTGAGTATTGTAGGTGAGATACTTTGTGGCATTTGTGCAGTAATGGCTTTCTTCTGGCAACTCGACCATGCAGCCCATTTTTCTTCAAGTGCCTCCTTATTGTGCATCTTGAAACAGCGACATCATTAGTTTTCAGAGAGTCCAGTATTTCGGCTGATGCTATTTGTGGGTTTTTCTTTGCATCCCAAATAATTTTCCTGGCAGTTGTGGACAAAATTTGTGTAGGTCTACCTCATTGTGTTTTTGTTGTTACAGAACCCCTGATTTTCCATTTGTTAATCACAGTTTGAACACTGCTAACTGGCATTATCAATTCCTTGGATATCTTTTTGTATCCCTTTCCTGTTTTATACAATTCACCTACCTTTTCCCATAGATCCATTGACAATTATTTTGCTTTCCCCATGACTCACAATCCAGAAACGTCAGTGGCTGGATAAAAGATGCAAGAGTGTGTTTCGATCCCTGAAACTCACTCAGCTTTTATGCACACACACTGTTTACAAGCAAACAGGTCACAGGTGAGGATGTTGTCTTTAGTAGCCATTCAAACCCATTTGTGTCAACTTTTGTGCATGTTATCAGGTCAAATTCACCAGGGTATGTAAACTTTTAATCAGGGTCATTTGGATGTTTTGGGTTGTCATTATGACTTAAAAACAGAAAACACAGTAGTTTGACAATGAAAGGCGTCACTCAACCACTAACAAGAGTTGAGCGACTTTAGTCGGATCGGGTTTCATGAAACAAAATTTGTTTCAGATGAAACTGGTCTGACTAGGGCAAAGAAAGTCAGAGTTTCTTCCGAAACCCAACCCCAATGCAAGTCAATGGGGAATAAAAGTCGGCATTGAGTGAATGAATGTCATCCACTCAATGCCGACTTTTATTTCCCATTGACTTGTATTGGGATCGGGTTTCAGACGAAACTCCGACTTTTTTTCCCTAGTCGGACCAGTTTCATCTGAAACGAATTTTGTTTCATGAAACCCGATCCGACTAAAGTCGCACAACTCTACCACTAACCATGAGTGGAGAAAAAGTTTTGGTGCAATCATTCATATTCTCTGAAAAAAGGCCAAGAAAGCAAAAATTCTGCCAGGGTATGTAAACTTTTGAGCACAACTGTATACTTGAAAAGTGCTATATGCACCTTTGGCTGGCCAGATGGATAAGTCCCGGAGTGCCTGGCCCAGCATGACACGACCCACCAATCGGTCGGTCACTAAACGGCAATACAAAAACACACCAGTAAACACCAGGGAAACTTTAACAGCGGTGCAATAGGGAATGGGGGAGTGGACACCTCCTGCACTCACCCGAGGATGTTCCCTGCTCTTACTAACATCCCTATAAGGGTTTTTTCAACCCGTTATCGAGCAGGATACCTAAACCCTCACTTGCCCTGCTCCTATCCCTAAGTAGGGAATTGGCAAGTGAAGACACTGGTCCCACCGCTGCACTGACAACACAAGGTAAGGTAAGACAAACACAACAGGAAATAGGAAATACAAAAACAACAACACTTAGCTTTCTCTGCTGCAATGCACCACACAGCAGAGTAAGGCACCAGATCACAGCATTCAGCTGAAGCACCACTGCACCAGCAACCTCCTGTCTTCAGCACGGTTGGTATCCAATAGGACCTGTGTCACCAACAGTCAGCTGATGCATCAGGTGACCTTTTAAAGGATGGTGGGAGTGGTCACCACCTGCATCAGCAAACTCAGCAGCAATGTAATTACACCATGGCCTGAAAGGAAAAAGGAAAAAGTTTTAATATGAAATGCCAAATCTGCCACAGATCCAAAAATGGATCATGACAGGATGATTCATATAACGAATTTAATTGAATAGGACCATTACAATTTGCATCAATAGGTTATGGTGATTAAAGCAAAGTGCAATATAATAAATTATATAAAGTAATTAATAGAAACAAAATAGAAATATTCAGTCATATAAGAAACCACGGAAAAACCTAATATAAGGTCACATGTAACATATGTAGTGATCACAATTTTCATAAGAACAGCCATGTCAAATGCTTTTAAGTATAAGCAACAATAGTGCAGAAATAAGTAGTCATCACAGTACACATGAATGCAGCCATATCAAATGCTGTAAGATATGGCCAACATTGGTGTAAAATAGATGATGGTCACAGTTTACATAAAGATAGCCATGCCAAATGTTGTTACGTATAAGCAACAACGGATAAGGTACAAACCCTGGAGTAGGTTCCCCTCACACACCACTCCAAGTGTAGTTTACTTGGGGTTAATATTTGTGGGGTTGATGTCAAACACTGGAAGTTCGGGCCCCCATTCAAGTGAATGGGGTCCAGGTTCGGGTGCTGTTCTGGTACCTGAACCCAAACTTGTTTTTTTTAACTGTTTGGCAGCAACCGCTAGACCTGAACATCCAAGGGTCTGCCCATCTCCAGCTGTGTGCACATGTTGCAGATTGGGTGCATTTTTATCGAGTTTTTTCGGCAGAGATTTGTGACAAAACCTGATGACCGCAAAGTGAATGAGAAACCTAAAGTTTCATGCACACAAGAAGTATTTCTGCCATGCAGATTTGGTGCAAAAAATGATTTGCAGCATGTCTATTCTCTGCGTTTTTGTCCTGCGTTTTTTACCATTGACTTCACTCAAAGCACCCAAAAATACAGGGCAAAAAAGCACCAAAAACGTGTGTATAAGGTCCTCCATGTCTGATACAGGGTGTATCTGAGTCCATCTGAGTCCCTAATAATTTGCTTATTAAATTAAACTGAAATTTAATATTTTTTACTAAAAAAAATCAATTATAGTTTACTTAAAGTTTAGTTTTTTTTAAATCTTTTTTAAATTTTGCCTCATACATATTATAATATTATACAGGAAAAAATGTTTCTTAACATTTTTTTTCTGAAAAATGCAATTTCTCGTCAGTTTGGAATGTTTTATTGTCACTCCTTATAGTGATGTAAAAGTGTGACATAATTGTTCTCAGGACCGATCTGGGAGTCAGAGATGCTTGCAGGGGAATTCCCCATGTTGTTCTCCTTCCATTCGACACTTGTCTCAACCATTTGAACAATTTCACTGCCCCAGACCTCTTTGTAGGGTTTGCCGAACAAAAAGCTCAGCTTTCCCACTGACTCATTTTGCTCGTTAAATGAAACAAGCATGTTGGTATTAGGAATTGCTTGGTTCGAGCAACAAGCACCTGAGCATTTTTGTGCTCGTTCATCCCTATAGCTGATCCAATAATTTATTACTGCAGTGTGTGTTACCCTCACCCTGTGTTGTCTTAGTAGTATTTTGTTCATGGAAAAGGGGTGCTTTCAGTGGGATGAGCCCTGATCCATGCGATCTTTTTAAAGCAGCCAGGCTAGCGGACGAGAGCACCCACTTACCCTTGTGTGTCCGCATTTGATGGCAGTGGAAGGACACTACTCAGCCCACTGGAACCAAGGGAGCTGCAGAGGACTGGTGTTTGTAGACACCGTCCAATGGCTCCACAACCAGGGAGGCAGATAGATTGTCCCAGCAGACCATAAGTGAGGCCTACATTGCAGGTTTCGGGTACCACCATGTCCAACCCCCACAGCTCAGCCTTGGGAGAAGGACTGGAGGTGATATACAGCTGCAACAAGAAACAGCGACTGCAAGAGCTGTGTCAGCTTTGACAGATTGAATAACGGGCCACCGACACTCTGTTTGATTGGTACAGGAAATGGTCAGTTGGGATGCCCAGAATGTTGTAGAGGACAATGAAAACTGCACTGAGGTGGACTTTGAGGAATTAAACTGCTTGCCAACTGCAGGATCCAGTGGTAGTCTGGAATCAAATACCCAGTCCCAAGTAGCCCGAATCAAGGAATTGTTGATTGCATTGGGACCTGGAGCCTCAACCAGGGAGAGAGTTTGTGTTAATGAATCAGTTTTGGGAGCTCCAGTACCATTACTGCAAGTGCCAAACCCTACTATAATAGTTCACTGCCAAAGAAATCATCTACACTACAGAGATATGTCAGTGTTTAATGAGTCCAACACAGAGGATGATGAACATCTGCAAAGCTTTGAGAACCTAATGATGATGCAACAGGTGCCCACTGCTGATTGGGCCAAATACCTGTTGACTAGCTTGACTGGCAGGGCACAGGATGCTTTCCAGCTGCTCGGGCCTCAGGACTGCCTGGACGATTGGACTAGTAAGGACACCCTGTTGGTTCTTTTTACCATCGCCGCTGAGAGCTATTGCACCAAGTTCTGAACTTTGTTTCTCCAGGGGGCCTTCTATGTAGAATTTGGCATTCAACTCTGATGGGACTGCAACTAGTGACTCGGTGGTTGGGCTGCTCACTCCACTGATGCCCTCTGGAGCGTGATAGTGCTCAAGCAACTTATGGAGAAAATGGACCCAGAAATTTGAGAGTGGGTAGCCAACCATAAGCTAACACTCCAGAGCAAGCAGCCCGACAGATGAGTTTACCGCCAGCCGACCTCACTTAAGACCCAATGTGCCCACTGATCCCAGGTGACCCCTCAACTAAAAATAAGAGCAGCCACCAGCCATTTGAACAGGATTATTCCGCTACCCAGGAGGAACCACACCACGATAAAGATTTGGCACCTTGGACACATTGCTAAAGATTGTCTATAGGGCCGGGGCCCCAAGCCTTGAACCCATCTACCAGCCCACCTGCTCAACATCTGCTAAGAAGTGCCATCATGGTCTGATGGATGCAACCCCAGGATACACCAGCAGCAGATTAAGTGATATACCCTGTCCACGCTATATGACAGATCGACCACCCTACAACAGCCAACCTCCATCTCCACAGCCAGCTGATCAAGACCAGTGATATACAGACCCAGGAACCTTGGACACTGGGCCTTCCATCACACTCATCAGCCTAGATATTGTCCCCTCAGAACACGATTTATCAGGCTGCCAATTGGCCATCTCCCGGGCTGGCGGTGAGCGCTTGGGGAATGGGCACATTTACGTGGACCATTTGTCAGCCTATGAAAAGGAGAAGGAGCTTGAGGAGTTGTTCCATTGGTAAGGGCAAATCTGTACCATCGAGCTGAAGACTCGAAGGGGAGGTGGTGCCACACCGTTCGGCTTCATCAGTTTCCAAGATTCCCAGGATGTGGAAGATGCCATGTTTGGACTCACTGTATACAAGTTCAGTTCTCATCTATTACTTGTGGAGTTTCTCAGGTCAAGCCGGGGACCAGAGGAAGATAGGGAAGACCAGACCCCCATCCTGGCAAACTGAATACAGAGACCTTGTTTCAGAGCTTCCTCCATTGGGGAGTTAGCGGGATCTGAAAGTTTATATGAGAGAAGCTGGAGATGTCCGCTATGCTGATATACACAAGGGTTGAATGGACTGTGGAATTTGTTTGCAGTGAAGACTTGGACTGTGCTTTGAGGAAACTGGATGATACAAACTTTCATTCTCATGAAGGTGAAACCTTTTACATTCATGTCTGTCCTGAAAGACATGCTGATGGACTGTCCCACCAAGTGGGGAAGGATGATTGGAAGCCTATCATGTCTAGTTAATTATGAAGGGGGAGGAATGTGACAACACCGCATTTATTCTAAATTATGCCTGAAGTCTTATACAGTAGACCCAGGGACATGAGTAATTGTTCATATGAGAGTAAACTTTTACTCTTATTCTAGGCTAAATTGATGTTTGCTGATTTGTTGAATGGTTTCTAAAACTACCTATTTTATCAGTCCTTGCAGCTTATTGTTCTGCTCTCCTTGGAGGACAAAGACGTAGGCTAATTGAACAATCGATTTTTGTTGTTAGTATGCTAATTACCCAATGTATCAGTCCATGCAGCTTATCTGCAAATATTAAAGGACAAAATATGCAGGTCAATTGAACAATGAGAGTTTACCTCCTCCTACCTTCCCTCAATCCTGTGAAAAAATGTCTGATTAAGAGCTGTGAACTATAAAAGAGGGATCTGCCTCTGTTTCCAGAAACTATACAGATCCGTAGCCAGGGAACCATGGCTCCAACCGGAGGAATGCAGACCTGCTCCATTGACCATCACTGAACCCTCAAAGACATTTGTAGAACTCAGGTTGAGACAATCAAATCACCTGGCCACATACATCAATGTATTCTGCCAGCTTCCTAAGCTTGCCGCTACCTCATTTCCGTAAGTACCCAACAAAAGCGGGGTGCTACTAGTTGGGGTAGTTGACTCTACAAGCCCAAAAACTGCAAATGTCCTATTTTCTGGCGAATCAGAGGAAGGGTGAGACTCTGTAATTTGCACCATATTATGTATTTGTTGGGACTGTACTATATGTCTGTCAGCCTGGGAACTTCGAGATGGACATCGTGACCCTTGGTCAGACTAAGCCTGTGGAGTTGCAAGGGAAGATGGACTCAAACTCTCAAAGGCGGGAGGTAATGAAAACTAGGTGTACTGCCTGTGGTGGAAAAGAATTCCTAGTGCTAGTGGAGTTAGCCAGAATGATGCTCTTCCCATATTGAGAATGAGGACTGAAGTTATGTATGTTACCTGGGGGAAAGACTATAACCCATAGGTCCCTATCCTCTATGTAGCGAACATAAGCTGTCATGTAAAAGTTTGACATTTTTAACTAATTCAGTGTCCCTTGGATTGTTTGCTGCGAAGGTTCTGGAAGATGAGAGCCTGGAGTCTGTGTGTGGAGGCCTATATGCCACAAGTATATGTGATGCACCCAACACACAGCAGCACACCATGACTCAGACACGATTTTCCTGTAGGTTGCCAAAGTGTGAAGATGCAGCAGCTCGCCCACGACTACCTCGCTCAGGCGCCTTTCACTGGGACTAGGCGGAGACACCACAGCGGGAGAAATAGTGGCAGCTGGGAACAGAGTACCGAGGGACTAAATTTGAATTTGTACACCTGTAGCAGGCCAATTTTGTTTTTTATTTCAAATTAACAAAAAATTGCCCACAAACCAAGTCCTACAGTACATATGACAAGAGTTAATTTTTAAACAACCAAATTTATACACTTTTAGCAAGACAATTTTGTTTTTTATTTCAAAACAATGATATTTCACACAAAGGGGGTTCTACAGTATACATATGACAAAAGTAAATTTTTTAAACAAAAATATTTGTGTCCATATATACTGTGTAGATATATACTCTATAGCACCACCTGTTGGAAGAAGCAAACCTCTGTACTTTGGCATGCCAGAACTGGTATTTCACTCTCCACAAGGAGAAACATAACCACTTAGACCCCAGTCCAGAGCCTCTCACCTATCCAAATCAGTTCCCATACTTTGCACTGACGAGGGGCAATGCCCAGAAACTCGTGTGCAAATTGAGATTCTGGTTTGACTTTTGTCCTAAGTCATATTACAAGACTCGCTAAAGGGTCGATAATGACTTGTAGGATCGCTACTGCCAACAGGTGGCGCTATAGAGTTCAAGTCCAAACCAGGGGAAGAGTCTTGAGGAGATCATTTGCATATTCCCAGTGCCTTCTGGGATAAGTGAAGAGTCTCCGCGAGCTCAACGATCACTGGGTTTTGGCCGTTGCAGCTGAAAAGAGGAAATCGGAAAACCAGAGGAAGAGTCTTGAGGAGATCATTTGCATATTCCCAGTGCCTTCTGGGATAAGTGAAGAGTCTCCGCGAGCTCAACGATCACTGGGTTTTGGCCGTTGCAGCTGAAAAGAGGAAATCGGAAAACCAGGGGAAGAGTCTTGAGGAGATCATTTGCATATTCCCAGTGCCTTCTGGGATAAGTGAAGAGTCTCCGCGAGCTCAACGATCACTGGGTTTTGGCCGTTGCAGCTGAAAAGAGGAAATCGGAAAACCAGGGGAAGAGTCTTGAGGAGATCATTTGCATATTCCCAGTGCCTTCTGGGATAAGTGAAGAGTCTCCGCGAGCTCAACGATCACTGGGTTTTGGCCGTTGCAGCTGAAAAGAGGAAATCGGAAAAACCGAATTTTGGCTCATCTTACATCATTTTTAAGAAATCTCAAGATCGAAGAGGCCAGGAGCCATTTGGTGAGCTGCATTTCTTGCTAAATGTTCACAGATTTACCTGTGGAAAAGCCAAACTTCACATGCCACAAATGCAAACTTGTGTCCCTGTTGGAGGAAAAGTTGCAAAATCTCGAAGAGAGGTTAGCTACGTTGAAGATCATTAAGGAAGGTGAAGAGTTCTTGGACAGAGCAGAATTATCTCTTCATGTTACAGAAAGAGAAGAAATTCGAAGTGCACCTGAAGAAACAGAGGAATGGAGACATGTGACCCAGAGAATCAGGAGGATCAGGAGGCAGTCAGCACCCATACTGCTCAGAAACCAGTACCAGGCTCTCACGCAGGAAAACGATGAAGAAATACATCAGGATAAGACTTTGCCAACAAACAGCAACCTTGTACGCCTTCAGAGTCCTCCTGGATGGAGAAAGAAAAATGTTGTGAAGAAGAAACGGAGAGTGGTGGTCATGGGGGTTTCCCTGTTGAGAGGAACAGAGGCCGCTATCTGCAGACCGGATATAACTTCAAGAGAAATGTGCTGTCTTCCAGGTGCAAAAATTAAAGATGTGTCTGACAGGATATCAGGACTCTTCAGACCTACAGATGACTACCCATTCCTGCTACTACATGTGGGTACAAATGACACCGCAAGAAACGACCTGGAAACCATCTGCAGAGACTTTGAAGACTTAGGCAAGAAAGTGAAAGAACTGGGAGCGCAGGTGGTCTTCTCTTCCATCCTCCCAGTGGATGGCCATGGAACAAGGAGGTGGAATAAGATTCTGCAGGTGAACAACTGGCTATGTCGATGGTGCGGTCAGCAACGATTTGGATTTCTGGATCACGGAATGAACTACTTATACGATGGACTACTTGCTAGAGATGGGGTGCACCTTACGAAGACTGGAAAGCATGTATTTGGAAGTCGCCTTGCTACACTTGTAAGGAGAGCTTTAAACTAGACCAACATGGGAAGGGAAGCAAAAGACCAGAAAAAGCCATACACCTGACAAATGCTATTGAGAACTCTGCTATTAGAAGTGGAAAGGAAGAACAAAGACGAAATAATCTAATTAATAAAAATATTGGAGAAAGAGAAACCAATCACAAACTAAAATGTTTCTATACTAATGCACAAAGCATGGGCAACAAACAAGGAGAATTGGAACTATTAACACAGGAAAAGAAATATGATGTCATTGGAATCACTGAAACTTGGTGGGACAATACACATGATTGGAATACAAAACTAGAAGGCTACAACTTATTTGCAAGAAACAGACTTGATAAACGAGGAGGAGGTGTCGCATTGTATGTTAGAAACGCGTATATCTGCACAGAGATTGAAGCTTCAGAGACTGGGAGTTCTGTGGAAACTGTTTGGGTAAGAATACAAGGAAAGAACAATGGAAAGGACACCTTTGTAGGCATTTACTACAGGCCGCCTGTGCAAGCTGAAGATATGGATGAACTCTTTATGCATCAAATGGCCAAGTTCTCCAAAAAATATGACATAGTTGTCATGGGAGATTTCAACTATCCAGATATTTGTTGGGAATCTCTCTCAGGCAAAACTAACAGGTCAAGGAAATTCTTATCCTCTCTTGCTGACAACTTTATCTTCCAAAAGGTAAGGGAGAAAACAAGGGGAACTGCTACCTTGGATCTAATCCTTATAAACAGGGAGGAAATGGTTGAAGAGGTAAAAGTGGCTGGGACCCTAGGAGGTAGCGACCATGCTATTTTAGAATTTTGGATAACTAGAGGCGGAAGACCTGTGAAGACTCAGACATCAAGATTAGATTTCAGAAAGGCAGATTTTAAGGGATTCAGAAAGAGAATTGGAGGGATCCAATGGCTGGATATCCTTAAAGACAAAAATGTCCAGGAAGGATGGGAAATCTTGAAAAATGAAATTCTCAAAGCACAGTTGTTAACAATTCCGAAAAGAGGGAAGAATAGGAAGCATTTAAGGAAACCAGGATGGATGAACACAGAACTTAAGCACATGCTAAAAAGGAAGAAAAAAATGTTTATAAAATGGAAAGAGGGAGGCATATCTAAAGAAGAATATAATGCTGTCTGCAGAACCTGCAGGGCACAAATCAGATTAGCTAAAGCTGAAAATGAATTGAGGCTTGCAAGAGATGTCAAAAGCAATAATAAAGGATTTTGGGGATATGTCAAAAGTAAAAGAAAAGTCAAAGATGCTATAGGATTTTTACAGGATGAAAATGATGAAATGGTAAGACAGGATGTTGAGAAGGCTGAACTTTTAAATTCCTATTTTGCATCTGTTTTCTCTCAGAAAGGAAATGTAACATCAACTGTTCTTCACTGTCCTATTAAGGGAATAGAAGAATCCAGGATATCTATAAACAGAAAGACAGTGAGGAAACACTTAGCTAACCTAAATTAATTCAAGTCTCCAGGTCCAGATGAATTACACCCCAGAGTACTGAAGGAGATAGCAGAAAAATTTTTTGAACCCCTCTCCATAATCTTTGAAAATTCTTGGAGAACAGGAGAAGTGCCAGAAGACTGGAGAAGAGCAAATGTTGTTCCTATCTTCAAAAAGGGGAAGAAGGTGGACCCAGGCAACTATAGGCCGGTGAGTCTGACTTCTATACCAGGAAAGATCTTTGAACAAATTATTAAACAACATGTATGTCAATACTTGGATAAGAATGAAGTGATTAAACAGAGTCAGCATGGGTTTGTAGCTAATAAGTCATGTCAGACTAACTTAATTTCCTTCTATGACGGTATCACTGATTGGGTGGATCAAGGAAATGCTGTAGATATAGTATATCTTGACTTCAGCAAAGCATTTGACAAAGTCTCTCATACAATCCTTATTGAAAAAATGACTAAGTATGGAATGGACAAGGCAACTGTTAGGTGGATTCATAACTGGCTTAGTGATCGGACCCAAAGAGTGGTAGTAAATGGCTGCACATCCAGTTGGAAGAATGTCTCAAGTGGGGTACCACAGGGCTCTGTCCTGGGCCCTGTATTGTTCAACATCTTTATCAACGATTTAGATGAAGGAATTGAGGGTAAACTGATTAAATTTGCTGATGACACAAAGCTAGGAGGGATAGCTAATACTAGAGAAGAGAGAGAGGATTCAAAAAGATTTAAATAAACTGGAGAAGTGGGCAGCAACTAACAGAATGGTTTTTAACAGGGAGAAATGCAAAGTACTACATCTGTGCAATAAAAATGAAAAAAGCATATATAGAATGGGAGGAATAGGGCTAAGTGACAGCACATGTGAAAAAGACTTGGGTATACTAATAGATCACAGACTGAATATGAGTCAACAGTGTGATGCAGCAGCAAAAAAGGCAAATGCAATTCTAGGATGTATTAATAGAAGCATACAGTCTAGATCACGTGAAGTCATTATTTCCCTCTACTCCTCTTTGGTCAGACCTCATCTGGAATATTGTGTCCAGTTTTGGGCACCACATTTTAAAAAAGACATCAACAAACTGGAGCAAGTTCAGAAAAGAGCGACCAGAATGGTGACCGGTCTGCAAACCCTGTCTTATGAGGAAAGGTTGCAGGATTTGGGAATGTTTAGTTTGCAAAAGAGAAGACTGAGAGGAGACTTAATAGCTGTCTACAAATATCTCAAGGGCTGTCACATTGTAGAAGGATCAACTTTATTCTCATTTGCACAAGGAAAGACTAGAAGCAATGGGATGAAACTGAATGGGAGGAGACACAGATTAGATATTAGAAAAAACTTTTTGACAGTTAGAGTGATCAATGAGTGGAACAGGCTGCCACGAGAAGTGGTGAGTTCTCCTTCAATGGAAGTCTTCAAACAGAGGCTGGACAGACATCTGACTGGGATGATTTAGCGAATCCTGCTTTGAGCAGGGGGTTGGACCAGATGGCCCAGGAGGTCCCTTCCAACTCTACGATTCTATGATTCTATAAGTCCTCTTCCTCTCTGAAGAGGCAATTTGCATATTAAAATTCCCAGAGCAGCATTGCACAGCAAATAAGCCTCCTTACCTTGGCATGAGCTTTCAGTATCACAGTGTGAAAAGCAGTGCTATACAGCCACATATGTGGAATTTCTACCTTCCACAGAAATCGTGTATCAATTTTTTGTGTCATTTTTACCCATTTCTAAGTGTAAAAATGTAAAATCTGGTGCAAAAACAGAATTTTTGTGACAAAAATTAAATTATTTTTTTCTTCGACGCTCAATGGTATAAAATTCTGTGACACACCTGTGGTGTCAATATTATCACTGCACCATTAGATGAATACATTGTGAGGTGTAACTTGTAAAATGAGGTCAATTATGGTGAGTTCTGCTGTTTTGGTATCTCAGGGGCTCTGCCAACGTGACATGGCAACCTTAAACCAATCCAGTAAAATCTGCACTACAATATGGTACTTCTTCCCTTCTGAGCTTTGTACTGTGCCTCAAAAGTAGTTTTCAACTACATATGGGGTGTTCCGCTGCACTCAAAGTACTTATAAGAGTACCATGAGTACTTGTACATCATAATGTTCAATATAAATGCAACATTTTTGTGGAAATAGTTATAATTTTCATTTTTTCCTTCCACATTCCTTTAATTCCTGTGAAGCACTTAAACGGTTAATAAACTTCTTGAATGTGATTTTGAGCACTTTAAGGGGTACAGTTTTTAAAATGGTTTCACTTTTTGGTATTTTCTGTAACATAGACCTCTCAAAGTCACAACAAATTTGATGTGGTCCCTAAATAAAAATGATTTTGTAAATTTTGTCGGAAAAATGAGAAATTGATGATAAACTTTCAATCTTCCTAACGTTAACAAAAAAAAAATTTTGCTTAAGAAATGAAATACAAATGAATCTAAAGTAGACACGTGGCAAATGTTATTTATTAACTATTTTGTTATCTGGTTTAAGGGCATACAAATTAAAATTTTGAAGACTGCAATATTTTCAAAATTTTTGCTAAAATTCTGATATTTTCACAAATAAACTCAAAAAAACCTTAAATTTACCACTAACACAAAAGATAATATGTCACAAAAAAGCAATCTTAGAATCACTGACATATGTTGAAGCGTTCCAGAGTTATTACCTCATAAATGACACTGGTAAGAATTTCAAAAAAACTGCTCAGGAAAGTGAAAACAGCCTCATCATAAAAAGGCCTATTGTTCAAATAAACTTATCTCAATTTTTTTTCACTCTGAAACAAATTTTGAATCCTACTCTAAATATTAAGAACTTATTGATATGCTCATATTTACAAAATTGCCCTGATTACCTGATAACAGCTTTGAACCCAAAGGCTACATTTCTTATAGACCCATTTGCAAAAACCCCGTGTACGTTAGCCAAAATAGTGGACCTACCCATAATTTGTTCTGTTTGAAGACAAAAACTGGCCTAATATCGAGACTTTCCTGGCGACAGCTTTCGTTCCAGATTAGGCAATATATCTCAGAATCACATGTTGTTATATTATTGGCAGGTACTGTATATAAAAATGATTGTGTGAATCACACTGTACTTGCCATATTCTGTTGAGAAAACTGATACCTTGATCTCACATTTTTTCTTTCATCTATCAGACAAGATGTGATTTGTCATGCTGCAAGGCCAACTCAGATGTTTCCAATAAATTGGAATTGGTATTGACTAGTGGGGAATTTCCCGGACTTTAAAATTGATGCCTAGCCTGTCTTTCAGATAGATCATCGGTATAAGGTGGATGGGCTGGATCTGACTCCCTTAGATAGATGCGGTTTGACTTTTTCCCACTCTGGTAAGAGCGTCATTCTTCTTTTTTTTATCAGAAACAGTTTAGTAGACTTTTTTGCCATGCTGCAAGGACAACTCAGATGTTTCCAATAACTTATTCATCATACCCATGGTACTGACTAATGGGGGATTTCCAGGACTTTAAAATTGAAGTCTAACCTATCTTTCAGATGGATCATCACAGTATCAGGTGGGTGGGCTGGATCTGACTCCCTTAGATCGATGCGGTTTGACTTTTTCCCACTCTGGTAAGAGCTCCATTCTTCTTTTTTTTTTATCAGAAACAGTTTAGTAGACTTTTTTGCCATGCTGCAAGGCCAACTCAGATGTTTCCAATAACTTATTCATCACACCCATGGAATTGACTAATGGGGGATTTCCAGGACTTTAAAATTGAAGTCTAACCTATCTTTCAGATGGATCATCACAGTATCAGGTGGTTGGGCTGGATCTGACTCCCTTAGATCGATGCAGTTTGACTTCCTCCCACTCTGGAAAGCGGGTCATTCTTTTTTTTTTATCAGCAACAGTTTGGTAGACTTTTTAGTGGCTGTGTAAGATGTGTAGACTTTGCCAGAAAGTGGGAAGATATTCATTAGAAATTCAGTCTAAACATGGGTGGAACACACAATAATTTCCTATTAATCACAATAATCTAGTGCAATGGAGCCTCTGTGCATGCTGTAAAACTTGACTATTAAATAATCTCCCATCATAGCCTGTCTTTACCTGGTCATCCATCTATAAAAATGTTTGAGCCTTAACAAGTCTTCGAGAGCCCTTTCTCTATCAACGCCAATGCCAAATACCATAGAAGAAATTTGGTACTTCTCATTCTGCCATGCTGAATGCATTTCTGCCAAATTGTAAATATACCTGGAATTAAGACTGAAGGGGTCACTCTACCATACATTATGTCACCGCACACCACAATCTTGGCAATAGAATCAATATGAAGGCTTCTTCTTATTGTTGCCCCCATGTGATCTCATCAGAGTTGAAGAATTGCATGTATTGATCCATTCCGTACTGCAAATGAAATCAATCATCATATAGCAAGCCTATGATGTTAAACAGTGTCTACAGAAACCATCAAAAGGTGTTTACATTACATTTTTGTACAGGCCAGACATCTGACTACATGTGTTTCATTGACCTAAAGCCATCACTCTCAAAGGTTATCATGGTGCAGAGAAAGGTAGCAAAAGTGGCTGGGACAAAGGTCAATTCTCTTTAGTGATGAGTTCCACTTTTGTCATGGATGCAATGATAGTTGGAGTTTGGCTCGCATACCTAGTGGGTAACACCTTGAAGAGATCTTGAACATGGGACGTGAAAGTGTCCTAGGAGCCGTTTTTCAACATGACATTGATTTGTTGCATATTGCTCATGCTACTGTGAGCAGCTCACATGGCATAAACATTGAACGATGGCCTGCTGCATTACTGGTCTTGTCTCCCATCGAGCACCGTTGGGACGTCATTGTTCGGCAGTTGTAAATGTAGCTGCCAGTAGTGGATCTTGCTGATTTGAGTGCCCAAGTGCAGAACATTCCTCAGACAACTAATAATAACCTCACTGATAGCAGCCAAGTTATGCAAGTGTTGAGATTTCTACACAAGGCATGCATACTCAATACTGAATAAATTGAGATGATTTGAAAATTTTGTTTCCATTTTCACATCATTTGAATATCACTAGCATGTCTATCCATCCTGCGATTTTGTCAATTTCATTACTTTTTTTTCGTTGTTATATTGAAATTCCAATATTGAGTAGTGTTCATCAGCTGTGGCTATCAAGCTATTCTGAAACTTCTGTGCTGTTTTTGGTTACACTGGATCAGCATAGAATAGAAGGATCATAGAATCATAGAATGGTAGAGTTGGAAGGGACCTCCTGGGGTGATCTGGTACAACCCCCTGCTCAAAGCAGGACTCAATAAATCATCCCAGACAGATGTCTGTCCAGCCTCTGTTTGAAGACTTCCATTGAAGGAGAACTCACCACCTCTCGTGGCAGCCTGTTCCACTCATTGATCACTCTAACTGTCAAAAAGTTTTTTCTAATATCTAATCTGTGTCTCCTCCCATTCAGTTTCATCCCATTGCTTCTAGTCTTTCCTTGTGCAAATTAGAATAAAGATGATCCTTCTGCAATGTGACAGCCCTTGAGATATTTGTAGACAGCTATTAAGTCTCCTCTTAGTCTTTTTTGCAAGCTAAACGTTCCCAAATCTTGTAACCGTTCCTCATAGGACATGGTTTGCAGACCGGTCACCATTCTGGTTGCTCTTCTCTGAACTTGCTCCAGTTTGTTGATGTCTTTTTTAAAATGTTGTGCCCAAAACTGGACACAGAATTCAAGACGAGGTCTGATCAAAGAGGAGTAGAGGGCAATAATGACTTGACGTGATCTAGACTGTATGCTTCTCTTAATACATCCCAGAATTGCATTTGCCCTTTTTGCTGCTGCATCACACTGTTGACTCATATTCAGTCTGTGATCTATTAGTATACCCAAGTCTTTTTCACATGTGCTGTTGCTTAGCCCTATTCCTCCCATTCTGTATATGCTTTTTCATTTTTATTGCCCAGATGTAGCACTTTGCATTACTCCCTGTTAAAAACCATTCTGCTCCAGTTTATTTATATCTTTTTGAATCCTCTCTCTCTCTTCTCTAGTATTAGCTATCCCTCCTAGCTTTGTGTCATCAGCAAATTTAATCATTTTACCCTCAATTCCTTCATCTAAATCGTTGATAAAGATGTTGAACAATACAGGGCCCAGGACAGAGCCCAGTGGTACCCCACTTGAGACATTCTTCCAACTGGATGTGCGGCCATTTATGACCACTCTTTGGGTCCGATCACTAAGCCAGTTATGAATCCACCTAACAGTTGCCTTGTCTGTTCCATACTTTGTCATTTTTTCAATAAGGATGGTGTGAGATACTTTGTCAAATGCCTTGCAGTATTCCTAAATCATACATGTGTACTGTATACCTCCTTGACAGATGAATGAACCAATAATGACAAAACCTCTTTATAAGACATGAATGATATTGAGCACCACATATCTCTAAAACAGTATATCTCAACACTAAAAACGTCAGCTGCCTCTCCGTCACGTTTTATTTGGTTATGCCACCTGCTCAGAGCCATAATGTGCACATTATAGAGCACGTATCGCATGCCCACATGCCTCCTTTTAGCTGGAATATTATTCAGTACAGTACGTGCTTTCAGAGAGCCTGTTCCTAAATGAATCCATGATCACTGGCCCTTATCTCCCTCTCTGCAAACTAATCGTGCTGATTGCTGGTTGCTAAAGCAAGCGACACAAACTACTAGTGGCTATGCCTGTTTTATTGTATAGACTATGCACATCCACCTTACATTCACATCACACATTGCCGTTTATCACCTCTGGCCTGCAGGGTGTCAGACTCACTTGAATGGAAATTAAAGGAGATGCAAGTGGGGTTTATGGTGTTTGCACGCCATACTCTAATAAATCGTTTCTAGATTGGGAAGTGATTTTAATGGGACCGAGGGTTTTATGTCAGTTCTGTAATATATTCTATATTGTCAAGACATGTGAATTTAGAAGTTCTATTGTAATGTTGGTTGGTTTTGTGATTCCTTTTGTCCTCAATACAGTGTACTAAGGAAGGAAGCTGTCAAGAACCCTGCACTGCACTTGCTCACTGAGCCAGTGCGCGTGTCATGAGTAGAACAAACTATGCTCAAAAATAACTGTTGAGCGGGGTGGCAGCGGTGGAGATGCATTCTTCAGGTAAACAGGACCTGAAGCACGTGACTGTCAAGGGGCGGAGCTGGCCGCAGGTCTCCCAGAGGGAGCAAGAGCAGAGAGAGAGATGCCGGCCAGAAATAAAGATCCTACCAGCAGGTATAGCTCAAACAGAAGCACCAATGAGCGCTAGACAAGAGGGATGTCAGGGACTGTCATGTCGGACGCTGTTCACATCACAGTGTCCGACAGGCAGAGGTAGTTCCACCTCCATCCACTATAGCCTCAGTGGCGCCGGCTTGATCTTCAGGCTCTCTGGGGTTAATTTTGCTGGAGACCAGGTTGGATGGTTAGTCACGCCCACGCTCTTTAAATAGTCATGCTGGCCTAAGGGCGTCGCCGATTATAGCTTGTGTTTCATACCAAGTGGTTCCGGTCTGGAGTGGAGGTGTTGAAGAGAGAGAGATTCGTATCTGGTGGCGTATGATCCGTTGTTATCCTTTCTCCTTCCCATATTTGTGTTTAGTTGTGTCCTGTTCACATTACTGTATAGTCCTGTGTGTGCGGCGCAGTGCAGTTTAAGTTCTCCCTGTCTGTCATAATTTGTGTGGGGGCTTTGGTGGTGTGTCTCCTCACTGGGTGGAGGGTGGAGGGTTAAGTGCAGGGCTGAGCAGGAGATAAGGAAAGGTTGGAGGCTCAGGCATTTGCACCATCAGCAAAAACCCTGGGTTGAGGGTCAGACAGGGTTTCCCCTAGTTAAAGGGACATCACAGGGGCCCCGGGTATTTCAGCCTTAGTTGAACTAAGCCCCGCGTGACAGGGACAGGCCAAGGGCCACAACCGTATGGACAGCAGAAGTACCATGAGCGTAGACAGGAGGATAATCCAGAGATGTAGCCAAAGTCAGAAACCAGGAGAAAAGACACACAGTACCGAATCAGCAGGCAAGAACAAAATAGGCAACAGACCGGATCAAAAACAGGTAATCAGGCAAAAAAGCAGGCACACGGCACTAGCACAAACGCACAGGGGTCACTTAATTAAGCCGAAGGCTAAAGTATAACTGACAAGGATGGAGGTCCACAGTGGCTATAAAAACCCTCCAAATGCCCAAATCGAGGCCACAGAGTTAACCCCCGAGGCTCCAGGTCAAACTTCACCACAGGATCATGACAGGAGCAAAGCAATGCACTAAAAATGTAAAAAATGTAAATAGGTATAAATTATAGCTAACAAATCATGGCAAAAACTCTTGTCTGAAGCTTAAAAGAATATTCTGACAATTATATTGTACCTTTCACTCCCATTCCCATAGACTCCAACGAATTGGGAGGCATGAAAGTTTGATCTTCTCCCTACTTCTACTCCCTCCTTTCTTGGTTGATGTCAGTCATTTTGTGGGAATTTTTGGAATACAAATGTGCCACCCATAGCAAAAACATTTCACTGGTATAGATCTGAGAAGAACATTGGAGACATAATTCCATGTCAATTATCTGTATACTATTGGGCATGGAGTAATAAAAATAATCCTTCAGCACATGCTGTGGTAACATGAAACTTGGTCAGCTTCAGTCAGTCAAAGGATTCACACCCCCACCTAGCTAGCTGGTATGCAACCTTCTACAGGAAGACCCCCTGTGGATACAAGCCATGCAGCCTGAGTCTTTTGTTCAGCCAGCTAGAATTTCATAAAGGAGTTATGGAAATGCTATACATCCTAGCTGTACATCATATACATTTCTGAGATCCTGAGACCAGGGCAAGTGCCTGTCTGGGTCTCTAGTCATTCTAACATGCACAGTAAGGGAGATACATAGAACAGACAGTAGCAGTAAGGTAGCAAAATTGTGTTTAGTCTCTATGACCAGCAGGGGTAAGGTCGGATCTGATGGTGCCAGAACCATTGCCAAGAAAGGACTTATGATCTTTCATAGGTTTTGGGAGATTTATCTCCAAATCTCCAGGGGAGCAGATTTACAAGTGCTTCTCACTAAATTAGAATATCATCAAAAAGTTAAATTATTTCAGTTCTTCAATTCAAAAAGTGAAACTAATATATTATATAGAGTCCTTACAAACAGGGTGATGTATTTCAAGTGTTTATTTTTGTTTATGTTGATCAGGGATGCCACTAGAAATTTCGGGGCCCCATACTGGCAAAATTTTAGGGCCCCCTTGAAACTCTGCCCTGGCTCCACCCCTTGAACTAACATATATAAACCTAGCACTCAACTTAAAGGTATTTGCAAGGCGGTTTATTGTAGTACACGAATAAAGACGTTTCGGTCAATGTGACCTTCTTCAGTTACGTGTGGTATATAGATTGTGTAGAGCTTATAGGCATCTATCAGAAAGGACGATGGTTCTTTAAGCGTTGAGGAGAATAATCTCTCTAAGGTAATGAGCTTGTCAGAGATATAGGAGAGGGGCAAACGTGCCTCCAGATGCTGTGTCCACCGGCCATCTCAGACAAGCTCATTACCTTAGAGAGATTATTCTCCTCAACGCTTAAAGTACCATCGTCCTTTCTGATAGATGCCTATAAGCTCTACACAATCTATATACCACACGTAACTGAAGAAGGTCACATTGACCGAAACGTCTTTTTTCGTGTGCTACTGTAGGGTCAGTGGCCGAGCTGGGGGGGAGGTCCCTCTTCTTACCGCACAGAGACGAAACAGAGACACGATGGAGACAGATTCTGGGTGCAACAGGTCCAAACTTTATTCACTCGCTGTCCGCCTGACAGCCTCACAGCACTCCGCAATTTTTCTTCAAGGCTCTCTGGTTACAATACGCCACAGAACACCGCACTTTCGTCAGGGACGTATATATACATACCATCCCTTTACTCTTGTTGACGCTTTTGACAGGTCCGTCACTGTGGCCGCCTTAGGCCCGTAAACCAACAGTAATTTCACTGGTCACAACGTCTTTCTTAACACGGTATCCGTAACCTCTGTGCCTCATCGATATAACCTCTGTGTCTCGTCTGTTTTGCGGTATTCCTGTCAGGACCACCCCCCTGACGTTCTCTCTCCTCAGTCCCCCTGGTTTGGATTCTCTTCACAGTGCACAGACTGTCACAGTCCTCTTGTCACTGGAGCTCCCCCTGGGGACTGGAACCTTCTGGAACCCTCCCTCAGTATTTATAGCACTCCCGGTCCCCTGTCACTGTAACTCCGCCCCCCATGACAAACGGTTTCTAAAGCCCTAAGCTGGTGTCAAGTCCTTTGCTCACACTCCTCCCTGCCATCTAATGGTCAACCCAAGGTACTGCACGTCCACTACACTTTCCTAGCTGTTTCCCCACTGTAGTAACTGACACTTGTCTAAACTGTGCAAACCTATCTTTCTCTATACTGACACGTCGGTCCGTCCGTCAGGTCACCTTCCCTACACTACAATAAACCGCCTTGCAAATACCTTTAAAGGGAATCGGTCGCCCCTTTTTTGAGATATCATATAAAGATATCATTCGTGTGTCACATAAGGATTCTCTTAGTACTTTTGCTTCCCCCTGACCCTGCACCTTTCATGCATAAATACCTTTTATATATCAGTTCAGATGTATGTAAACAGCCGCTCTCCGGTCAGCTGGGCGGGGCTTATTCACCTGGTCCCCCCATCTTGCTCTACACAAGAAGAAATACGTAGAGCAAGACAGAGAGGTGGGGGAACAGTTGAATAAGCCCCCACCAGCGGACCGGACAGCGGCAGTTTACATACATCTGAACTGATATATAAAAGGTATTTATGCATGAAAGGTGCAGGGTCAGGGGGAAGCAAAAGTTCTAAGGGAATCCTTATGTGACACACAATTGAATGATATCATTATATGATATCTCAAAAAAGGGGTGACAGATTCCCTTTAAGTTGAGTGCTAGGTTTATATTTGTTGCTTTAACGGTTTGGGAACCTAACCTTAGCACCATCTTGAGTTGTGCTCACGGTGTTCTTTCTATACGTGCCACCCCTTGAACTGTCCAGAGTCCCACCTCTCTCTCTTGGAAAAACTCCACTTCTCACCAATCCCAATTAACAGTTCCCATCACCAGATCACACATATAGCCAGCAGCTTTTGTTCTGGCCAAAGATTTTTTTAATCCACCGCAACGACAAGGTAGACTCTTTCGGCCGAGCTCTACTCTACTCTATCCTATTAATCATTTGTTAAAATATCGAATACAATTTAGGTATATTTTTATTTATTTTTCAATTTTTAAAGTGACCAATATTATCACATACACCATGACCAGACACCATATTACCACCACATAGTGACCTATATTACCACATGCAAGGAATAAATACCACCGCACCATCTCCAGATCACATATTGCCACCACATGGTGTCCAATAATACCACATACAAGGAATAAATACCACCGTACCATGTCTAGACCACATATGACCACCACATAGTGACCAAATAATAGCACATACAAGGAACAAATACCGCCACACCATGGCCGGACAACTTTACCACCACATAGTGACTGAATACTATAATACTGATCAATAAAAAAACACAATACTAATATCACCATAAGTGTCATTATACACAGATCTGTATTTAGTATGCAGTGTCTGTGTACAGGTAATACAGTGATTACCGGTGACATTATACACAGGAGCTCTGTATACAGTATCAGTGTACAGGTAAAACAGTGATCAACAGTGACACTATACACACATGCACTGTATATATTGTACAGGTTATGCAGTGATCAATGACATTATACACAGGATCTCTGTATATAGTGTCAGTGTAAAGGTAATACAGTGATCACTGGTGACATTGTACACAGGACCGCTGTATAGAGTGTGTAGTGTAATTGTACAGGTAACACACTAACTCACCAGTGATGTCTCTAGGTGAAGTCCTTCATCTTTGCTTTTCATCTTCATCCAGCACAGACGGCGATCACTTCTTCCAGCCAGGGATCGTCTCTGCAGGAAATAACACAGTTATCTAGATCACCGCTTGCAGAACACATTGCTCAATTTTTTCCTAACTTCCAAGCTACACCAGATGAAGTAAAAAAAGGTGACAGTGTCACTCTGCACAGTAACAGGACTGCCCCCATTTAAAACAGTATCCCGAAAAAATTAAATAAATACTGTATATACGGGTGCTGGGGCTGATGTATATACAGGTGCTGGGGCTGGTGTATATACGGGTGCTAGGTCTGATGTATATATTGTGCAGGGGGCTGATGTATATATGGGTGCTAGGGCTGGTGTATATATGGGTGCTGGGGCTGGTGTATATAAGGTGTGGGGGCTGATGTATATACGGGTGCTAGGGCTGGTGTATATATGGGTGCTGGGGCTGATGTATATACGGGTGCTGGTGTATATATAGGTGTTGACTAGAGGCTGATCAGTGATGTGTATATACACACAGCCCATATATACATCAGCCTCAAGTCAGCACCTGTATATACATCAGCCCCAGCACCTGTGTATTATACAGGTGCTGGTGAATAAACTGGTGCTGAGACTTAAGTATATACTGTTGCTGAGGCTTACATTTAGATAGGTGCTGACTCGAGGCTTATGTGTATATAGAGTGTACAGTGTATATACATAAGCCTCTAGTCAGCACCTATCTATACGGAAGCCCCAGCACCTGTATATACATCAGTTCCAGCACCTGTGTATTATAGAGGTGCTGTGGCTGGTGTATATACAGGTGCTTCCGGAGCTGATGTATTTTAATTTATACGTGTTTGGGCTGGGATTACACTCACCCAGACCCAGACTGAATACAGGCAGAAGATTACAGGTGCGGGTAGGAGTGCCGCAATTCCTGTGCTGTGTGTCCCAGTACTTGATACTTCAGGCTGCAGCCAGGGGTGGGAGAGCAGAGCGCGCTCTCTCCACTCACATAGAAGGTCCTGATGTCAAAGTCAGCACGTTCTTAACCCCTGCAGCAGGGGTCCTGCTACTTGCGCTGCAAGCAATGACTGCTGCTTGCCCGCACCTGTATAACCGGGCATACCTCCCAACTTTTGAAGACGGGAAAGAGGGACAAAGGGCGCGGCGCGTGCCGTGGCAAATTTAAGGCCATGCCCCGGCCACACCCATTTCAGAACTAGTCACACCCATGTCCACACCCCAACCACACCCATTCAGCACTGCTGATCACACTGATTGGTACTGAGGGCACAGTGGCTGGTACTGAGGAAAAGAAAGAAAGAACAGAGAGAGAAAAAAGAAAACAGAGAGAGAACAGAGAGAGAGAAAAGAGAGAGAAAGAAAGAGGGGACAGAAAAAAGAACAGAGAGAAAAAAAAGAAAGAGGGGAAAGAAAGAACATAGAGAGAAAGAAAGAACAGAGAGAAAGAAAGAGAAAGAAAGAACAGAGAGAGAAAGAGGAAAAGAAAGAACAGAGAGACAGAAAAAAAGAAAGATTAGAGAGAGAGAGAAGGAAAGAACAGAGAGAGAAAGAAACAGAGAGAGAAAGAAATATTCTTAAAAGATACTATAGCAGCCCGGCTCCCATTGTAGTGCCCACCTGAGCCTCCCGGTGCAGGACATATCATGATTCTCTCACATGGCCTGCATCCCCAATTCCAAGGCAATCACCGCTGTCCGTGCTGTCGGAGGACACGTGATGGATCTGAAGCATTCCCTGAAGTGCCTCCATGGTTCCCTCACAATCTCCTCCCAAATTTACGTCATTTCTGGTCAGCTTCTAGGACGTCACTTCCGGTAAAACATCACATGCAAGTTTTAAAGTGCTCCTTGGGGCTCCGCCGTGTACTTCTGTGTCCACGGGAAAATCGGGACTGTCCCGCTGGATCCAGGACGGTTGGGAGGTATGAATGCTCTCCACCATACACCTAGTACACGCATGGCGCCGCACGCCTCATACACAAATGGTTCCGCTTTGTATGCCTCGTACACACACGGTTCCGCTCTGTACACCTCGCGCACACACGGCTCCACTCAGTACACACATGGCTCCGCTCCATAAAACTTGTACATATGCGACTCTGCTCTGTACATCTTGTACACATGCGGCCATGCTCTGTACACCTTGTACACACATGGCTCCACTACGTAAACCTTGTACACATGCGGCTTTGCTCCATACACCTCATACACACACGGCTCCGCTCCATACACACACAGCTCCACTCTGCTCCGTACACCTCGTACACACGCGGCTTCATTCCGTGCACATGCGGCATCATTCCGGACACACCTGGATCTGCTCCGCTCCGTAAGCACAAGGCTCAGATCTGTACACTTTGTATGCTCCGTTCCATACACCTCGTACACACACGGCTCCGCTACGTAGACCTTGTACACACCTCCGCTCCGTACACACCCGGCTCTGCTCCACTCCATACACCTTGTACACATCCAGCTCCGCTCGGTACACCTCATACACGAGGCTCCGCTCCGTACACCCCATACACACCCGGCTCTGCTCCACTTCGCACACCTTGTACACACGGCTCCGCTTCGTACACATCCGGCTCTGCTCTGTACACCTCGCACACACGCGGCTCCACTCCATGCATCTTGTACACACACGGCTCCGCTCCATACACTTTGTACACACACGGGTCCACACGGTACACCTTGTACACACACGGCTCCACTCTGTACACCTCGTACACACTCGGCTTTGCTCCACTTCGTACACCTCGTACATACACGGCTCGGCTCCGAACACCTCGTACACACCTGGCTCCACTCCATGCATCTTGTACACACACGGCTCCGCTCCATACACTTTGTACACACACGGGTCCACACGGTACACCTTGTACACACACGGCTCCACTCTGTACACCTCGTACACACACGGCTCCGGTCCGTACACCTTGTACACACACTGCTCCGCTCCGTAGACCTCGTACACATCCAGCTCCGCTCCGTACACCTCCGGCTCCGCTCCGTACACCTCGTACACACGGCTCCGCTCCATAAACTTCGTACACACACGGCTCCGCACCGTACACTTCGTACACACACGGCTCCGCGCCGTACACCTCATACACACATGGCTCCGCTCCGTACACCTCGTAAACACACTGCTCCGCTCCGTACACCTCGTACACACACAGCTCCACTCCGTACACCTCGTACACACACGGCTCCGCACACCTCGTACACACATGGCTCTGCTCCGTACACCTCGTACACACACGGCTTTGCTCCGTACACCTCGTACACACGGCTCCGCTCTGTACACCTCGCACACATCCGGCTCTGCTCCGTACGCCTCCGCTCCGTACACCTCATACACATCCGACTCCGCTCCGTACACCTCGTACACACAAGGCTCCACTCCGTACACCTTGTACACATCCCGCTCCGCACGCCTCGTACACATCCCGCTCCGCTCCGTACGCCTCGTACACATCCCGCTCCGTATGCCTCGTACACATCCCGCTCCGCACGCCTCGTACACACACGGCTCTGCTCCCTACACCTCGTACACACAGGGCTCCGCTCCCTACACCTCGTACACACAGGGCTCCGCTCCCTACACCTCGTACACACAGGGCTCCGCTCCCTACACCTCGTACACACAAGGCTCGGCTCTGTACACCTCGTACACACAGGGCTCCGCTTCGTACAACTCGTACACACATGGCTCAGCTCCATACACCTCATACACACACGGCTCTGCTCCATACACGGCTCCGCTCCGTACACCTCATACACACGCGGCTCCTCTCCGTACACCCCGTACACACATGGCTCTGCTCTGTACACCTCGCGCACACTTGGCTCCGCTCCATAAAACTTGTACATATGCGACTCTTCTCTGTACATCTTGTACACATGCGGCCATGCTCTGTACACCTTGTACACACATGGCTCCACTCCGTAAACA
Organism: Dendrobates tinctorius; assembly: GCF_039654945.1. Taxonomy (NCBI): domain Eukaryota; kingdom Metazoa; phylum Chordata; class Amphibia; order Anura; family Dendrobatidae; genus Dendrobates; species Dendrobates tinctorius. The sequence goes on along the minus strand of NW_027361690.1, from coordinate 121,379,920 downwards.
TTGTACACATGCGGCTTTGCTCCATACACCTCGTACACACGCGGCTCCGCTCCATACACAAGCAGCTCCACTCTGCTCCGTACACCTCGTACACATGCGGCTTCATTCCATACACACCCAGATCTGCTCCGCTCCGTAAACACAAGGCTCAGATCTGTACACTTTGTACACACAGGGCTCCATTCCATACACCTCGTACACACACGGCTCCGCTCCGTACACCTCCAGCTCCACTCCTTACAACCCCGTACACACCCGGCTCTGCTCCACTCCATACACCTTGTACACATCCAGCTCCGCTCCGTACACCTCTGGCTTCGCTCCGTACACCTCGTACACATGCGGCTCCACTCCGTACACCCCATACACACCCGGCTCTGCTCCACTTTGTACACCTTGTACACACGGCTCCGCTTCGTACACCTCGTACACATCTGGCTCCACTCCGTACACCTCGTACACACACGGCTCCACTCCGTACACACGTGGCTCTGTACACCTCGCACACACTCGGCTTTGCTCCACTCCGTACACCTCGTACACACACGGCTCCGCTCCGTACACCTCTAACACATCCGGCTCCACTCCATACACCTCGTACACACCTGGCTCCACAGCGTACAACTCGTACACACACGGGTCCGCACGGTACACCTCGTACACACACGGCTCCACTCCGTCCACCTCGTACACACACGGCTCTGGTCCGTACACCTTGTACACACATGGCTCCGCTCCATACACCTTGTACACATCCAGCTCCGCTCAGTACACCTCCGGCTCCGCTCCGTAGACCTCGTACACATTCTGCTCCGCTCCGTACACCTCCGGCTTCGCTCACCTCATACACACACGGCTCCGCTCCGTACACCTTGTACACACACGGCTCCGCTCCGTACACCTCGTACACACACGGCTCTGCTCCGTACACCTCGTACGCACACGGCTCTGCTCCGTACACCTCGTACACACACGGCTCCGCTCCGTACACTTCGTACACACACGGCTCCGCTCCATACACCTCGTACACACATGGCTCTGCTCCGTACACCTCGCACACACACGGCTCCGCTTCGTACACCTCCGGCTCCGTACACCTTGTACACACGCAGCTCCGCTCAGTACACCCTGTACACACCTGGCTCTGCTCCACTCCATACACCTCGTACACATGGCTCCACTTCGTACACATCCGGCTCCGCTCTGTACACCTCGTACACACACGGCTCCACTCCGTACACATGTAGCTCCGCTCCGTACACCCAGTACACACTCGGCTCTGCTCCACTCCGTACATCTCGTACATATCCGGCTCTGCTCCGTAAGCCTCCAGCTCTGCTCCGTACACCTCATAACATCCGGCTCTGCTCCGTACACCTCATAACATCCGGCTCCGCTCCGCACACCTCGTACACACACGGCTCCGCTCTGTACACCTCGTACACACGCAGCTCTGCTCCGTACACCTCATAACACCCGGCTCCGCTCCGTACGCCTCGTACACACCCGGCTCCGCTCCCTACGCCTCGTACACACACGGCTCCGCTCCCTATGCCTCGTACACACACGGCTCCGCTCCCTACGCCTCGTACACACACGGCTCCGCTCCCTACGCCTCGTACACACACTGCTCCGCTCCCTACGCCTCGTACACACACGGCTCCGCTCCCTACGCCTCGTACACATCCCGCTCCACTCCCTACGCCTCGTACACATCCCGCTCCGCTCCCTACGCCTCGTACACATTCCGCTCCGCTCCGTACACCTCGTACACACACGGCTCTGCTCTGTACACATCGTACACATCTGGCTCCGCTCCATACACCTCCGGCTCTGCTCCGTACACCTCGTACACACGCAGCTCCGCTCCGTACACCCCGTACACACGCGGCTCTGCTCCACTCTGTACATCTTGTACACACACGGCTCCGTTCCGTACACATCCGGCTCTGCTCCGTACACCTTGTACACATCCGGCTCTGCTCCTTACACCTTGTACACATCCAGCTCTGCTCCTTACACCTCATACACACGGCTCCTTTCCGTACACCCCGTACACACACGGCTCTGCTCCACTCCGTACAACTAGTACACACGTGGCTCCGCTCCGTACACCTCGTACACATCCGGCTCCGCTCCATAAACCTCGTACACATCCGGCTCCGCTCCGTGCACTTCGTACACACGCAGCTCCGCTCCGTACACTTCGTACACACGCAGCTCCGCTCTGTACACCTCGTACACCACATGCGGCTTCGCTCCGTACACCTCGCGCACACCCAGCTCCGTTCCGTACACCCTGCTCCACTCAGTACACCTCGTACACACGGCTCCACTCTGTACACCTCGTACACACGCGGCTCTGCACACCTCGTACACATCCGGCTCCGCTCCGTACACACATGGCTCCGCTCCATACGCCTCATGCACACATGGCTCCACTCCGTACACCTCATAGACACACGGCTTATCTCCCTGCAGTGCGGGAAAGAAAAATCCCGGGAGGATTGGGAGCTATAACCGCAGTGCCTGCAGAGGGCCGGCGGCAAGAAGAACAGCCAAGCCAGTGGCCGCATCAGCTGGCAAGTGGCCAGATGAGCGGGCGCTGCCAGCTCGCGGCTCACATGACAGCGGCCCAGCGGGAAAATGCCCGGTTGGGCAGATTATCAATCCGGGCCTGCCATAGCGCCTCCTGGATGTTAAGAGCACAGTCCCTTATACCAACACAAAGTAGCATTTACTGTATTTGTGAACTATAAAGAAAAAATATACGTTTTCTAAATATTTTTAAAAGCCTAAATCTGAAAATTGTGATGAGTATTTGTCTTCAGCTCCCTGAAGTCTGATATTTATAAATAAAATTCTGAGTGATCAATTGCCTCCAGAAGTCACATAATTAGTAAATTAAGTCCACTTGTGTGTAATTTATTCTCAGTGTAACTACAGCTGTTCTGAGAAGGCCTCAGATGTTTGTTTGAGAACATTAGAAACCAAACAGTACCATGAAAACCAAGGACCACAGGTCAGGAAATAAGTTATGGGGAACAGTAAATCAGGGTTAGGTTATAAAAAAGTCCAAGCTCTGAACATCTTATGGAGCACTGTTCAATCCATCATCCAGAAATTGAAGAAGTATGACACAACTGCAAACCTACCAAGACATGGCTGTCTACCTAAACTGACATCTCAAGAAAGGAGAACACTAATTAGAGAACCATCTAAGAAGACCATGGTCACTATGGAGGAGCTGCAGAGATCTACAGCTCATTTGGGAGAATCTGTTCACAGGACAACTATTAGTCATATACTCTACAAATCTGGCCTTTATGGAAGCATGGCAAGAAGAAAGCCATTTTTGATGGCAAGCCATAAAAGTCTCATTTGCAATTTGTAAAAAGCCATTTAGGAGACACAGCTAACGTGCAAGAAGGTGCTCTGGTCAGATGATACCAAAGTAGAATTTTTTGGGCTAAATACAAATCGCTATGTGAGGCATAAAGCTAACACTGCACGTCACCCTGAAAACATCATCTCCACTGTCAAATCAAATGGGAAGGCGGCAGCATCATGATGTGGGGAGGCCTTTCTTTAGCTGGGGCTGGGAAGTTGATGGGAACATGGATAAAGCTAAATACAGGGCAATCCTGGAGGAAAACCTGTTAGAGGCTGGAAAAGACTTGAGACTGGGGTGTAGGTTCACCTTTTAGCAGAACAACAGTACTAAACATACTGCCAGAACTACATTGAAATGGTTTAGATGAAAGTGTATTCATGTGTGTGAATGGCACAGTCAAAGTCCAAATGTAAATCTCTTTGAGAATCTGTGGCAAGACTTGAAAATTACTGTTCAGAGTCTGTCTGCATCCAATCTCACTGATCTAGAGGTAGTTTGCAAAGAAGAATGGTCAAAAACTTCAGCCTCTAGAAAAAACTTGCAGCAGTAATTGCAGCAAATAGTGGTCCTACAAAAGTACTGACTTAGGTGGGCTGAATTCAAATGCATGTCATTATTTTCAGATTAATATGAGAAAACCATATATACTTTAACACACAATCCCAATAAAATACATATAAGTTGGCGGATGTAACGTAAAAAAATGTGGAAAAGTTCACAGGGTATGAATACTTTTTCAAGGTACTGTATGTATATATACTGTATATACATTTGCTGCAACAGAAGGGGAGTGCATTCAAAATTTAGCCATGAAGTCCCATAATAACTTGTTCCAGTTACACTTCTGCATTGATTTAATCCTTTTCATGAAAATCCATTTAGAAATTGCATCATTTGGTAAAATTCAACTATGAAAAGTGAATGAAATGATCCATGAAACAGTATGAACCTTTCCTTCTATCACACATCTGCTCATCAAAACTTAATCCAGTTGCCAAAACCACACTCATAACAATTCAGAGTCACCTTATTCATTACGGTCTTGCAGCTATACGTTTTATTAAAATAAATAAAGATATTGCTGAAACGTAGAAAATGTGAGCTGCTGGCTTTTAACAAGGCTCTCTAGGAAATAGTCGACACAAGAATGAGTTTGGTCAAGGGATTTGGCAGTGTAGATCTATTAGTTGCAGTGATCACATATACATCTGGACCCCTGTAGTTCACGGTGTCGAGAGGGTAGCCTGAGACATTAAGTGACTGGCGTATAATGTTACGGCTGGGGCTATAAATCAACTTCGGTTGCGACACTTGTTGCTGCTACACCGCAGTGCAATACAAGTGGATGTGGTCTCTTTACCACCCTGGGGGGCTGCAACATGTCAGTCACTAAGAATCCAACATGGTTGGACTTCTTGAGCCTTGCTTTTTGTGGTTGCAGTATCCTTGGTGTCAAAATGTGACCCCATTCATTTGTATTCAACTGAAACAGACATGTGTTGCAGCCAAAGTTGCCATGTGGCACCAGCCAAAGTGCTGTTGAGGCTTGAGATCAGTGAGTAGCAGAGTCCTATATCAACAAGCTCTGCTGTGGTCTGAAGGTACGTGCGCCCTGTACATTGGGCTTTGTAGGGAGTGCCCTGCGACAGTGATGTACCTGTACTATGACCTACCTTGCTGAGATCCCCACCAGTGACTAATATTAAGGGCTGTTCCACATACATAAGTTGGACTGTAATATACCTAATAAATCTAGTTTGTTGCTCTGTGTCCTTTGATGTTGACAAATTTTATTATGAAGACTATTTCTGTTGCTTAGTGAAAGGAAAGGGCTAGATGGCAGCTTTTGCAGTGATAGAGGTCGCATGACCAAAAGTTGCTCTGTGCGGCTTCTACATCTCAAAATAATACGGGCGAATGTGGTTGCATTGCAACCCAAACGATACTACGACTGCAATAAGCAAGTTGAAGGCAGTTGGATTTTTTGCAACTTGGTTTTTGTTGGTACACTGTCGAGGCCAAAGTCTTGAAGTGCTACCACAAATCTCAGGCCTCAGTACTGCAGTGTAAACACAACAATCTGTAACATTATTGTTTTTAAACCACCAAGCACTGTGCCACTATCAATAGTGCAACCATCAAGTTTGCACCTTTTTTGAGACACTAGAATCGCTACGCTGACCGGCATCAAGCCAAGTCAAATTCATTTCAGCTAAACCTTGCCATGTCTGTGTCTGTATCTGTGCCAGTCTTTAGTGGGAAGTTGTGTTTCTGGTCATTTGTCACTTACACACATCATCATTTTAAAGCTCATGTAACCAATTTTATGTATGGCAAATACTTGATAATATTAATTTACTGACTGGTACGCTAATCTGTACTTGGGGACATTTATATTCATGGCTTATCCTTAGGATATCTGATTGGTGGGGTTGTGACACATGACACCACCACTGCTCAGGTGGGGTTGTGACACCAGGCACCACCATCGAATAGCTGTTACTAATGAAGGAGGCAGCTGGATGCATTGAGTGGTAGAACTGTGCAGCACAACTCCTTCAACTGTGCCAGGTGTCGCACCTCCATCAGTCAGATATTGATGACCTATCCCATAGATAGTGACATCAATGTTAAAGCCTAAGACAACCCTTTTAATAATTATTCCTCACTGGCTACAATCGACATGATCTATGAGCCTAAGGTAAGTGACATGGCACTCCAAATTTTCTTTGCAATTTTTTTTCTTTTTATTGTTGTTTTCATTGTTGTGCAATCCAAACATACAATAACGATGTTTTGGTCTTACAAACCTGATATTCCTCAAATTTACAGCTTGAGAGCCAACATGTAAGGAAGAGAAAGCAAAATCGAGCTGTGGAAAGGCAGAAATGCTATGAGAGAAAGGCAGTGTAAGATCAAAATGTCATTAATTTATGAGCAGATTGCACAATAATAAAAAGAAAGAAAGAATTTCCAAACAAATTCAGAGTGCCAAGTTCCTTTTCAATATTTGATTGGGGGTAGGACCTTACTTCATTGTGAGGAGTGCCGTGTTCTAAAGAATAGGGTAAGCCAAGTGACAGACTTGTGTTAATGCTCAACAGACAATCAGGAGAGGCAAAACTGTAGGGGGAAGAAGAGAGCAGCAGTCTGAACCAATGATGAGTCAGGAGGTGTGTCTTAGGCTACAACTAACTCCCTATTGTAGGCATTGAAGCAAAAGTCTTGTCACAAATCACAACTCAGCCTTAATGAGGCAAGGCTCAAAAGCTGATAATATTACAGAAAAAAGCAGCCATACTTACCAATATCTAGTTACAATACTAATGTACTGTAGAATGCACCATGCCTACTATCCATGGGGGAAAGATGGTTGCTTAGTATTATATATACACATAGATAAGGCTTGTATTATGTGCCAGCTAGTGTCATCTAACTACGCGTAGTATACCATGGACATACTATTAGATCAGTAGGGCGGCCTAGCACCATATAAGTGCACCACACACGGACGGACAATTCCCCCCTCTGACACTACAGAGCCTGGCTGTGTGCTGCAAAAATGAAAAAGTATACAGTATCTGTGGTAGTTGATATTTTAGTACAAGCTCACAACCCACATCGAGGAACCTCATTGTCTTGTGAATTCCTACACTAAAATTAAATGCAATTCACTGAAATGAACATCAAATACAAAAAAACAGCCATATATATACTGGGTTTCTCATCACATTTTTGCCACCCGTCATTGGCTCCGTCGGAGTTTCCGTTTGGAGCCATGAAAAACTATTCTGGTGTATAGTATATGTCAACCAAGCCACTGTGTCACGGGGAAGTAAGGGGAAAACAGATGATGTGGAACCCAGGCCCCTGAACTGCCCCTTAGGCTAAGGGGGTTCCCTGTCTTTCCTTAACTTGGGGGTACACTTAAAGGTAGTAAGGCCCAAGTCCCCAACCTGTCCCTGCCTCCTGTTTAGCCCTGAGCTAAAAGGCCCCAACCCCCCCCCCAAAGAGGTGAGACAGGGAAAAAGTGTACTACACAAAAACCCAAAGGAAAGATACAACAGAGGGTAAAATAAAGCAAAACTTAGCTTGCTCTGCTGCAATAGTCCTGGACAGCAGAGTAGCCACTTCACAACAGCAAACAACTGAAGCACCACAGAACTCTGGCAGCTCCTGAACTCCAGCTTGGTTGGTCTCCCAAGAGCAAGTGTATAACCAACAGTGATCTACAACACCTGATGACCTTTTATAGGAAGGAGGGGGAGTAGTCACCACCTGCATGGATAATTAATCACCATGCAGTAACACCAGCAGCCACCGGGGGGGGGGGAACCCATCAGCAGACCAATTACAGTTGCAGTAACACCAGCGGCCACCGGGGGCAAAAACTCATATTAACCCCCAATGGGCGAAACAGAAAAAAATGTTTAACTGTGAGGAAATCCAGATCTGACACAGATCCAAGAAATGGATCGTGACACATTGACTTTAATGAAGCAGATGGAGTCACTTTTTGTGCTCTAACTGACCTCATTTTTTCCCAGTGTCCACCTTTCTCAGACTGGCATAAAAATATAGTCAACCACGGTTTTGGTACCTGCCTAAAAACGGCAAACACTGCCAAAAATGAGGTCAGAAAGCACTAAATGAGCTTCATTAAAGTCAATGGCCTAGTCAGACGTTCTGCTTGTTTTTTAGGGCTTCAGGTGGAAGCCCCGATGGAGACACTGACGTGTGGCAAAAATGTGATGTGAACCCAGTGTTACAAATAACTGTTCACATTACTAATGTACTGCAGGATGCAGAAGGTCCCCATGATTAAGACTTGACTGTCATGCCTTAATGAAGCCAACCAGTAAATAACCAAAACAGTAAAATTGGATGAAAATAAATAGCAGATAATAAGTATCGACTTCAATATCATTTATGAGCTGCAAACTTGACAGCTTCCTCCTAGAATGTGAAAATGATCTCCCTTTTGGACATCAGCACTACATGATAAATGTCTCCAAATGCCGGAGTGGGCTGGGATCAGGTATAATCCTCGGTCTCACAATGATGTGAGAGTAAAATAGAGCAGCCTCCTAACTTCACAAAACTTTGACCTGTCCAAAAAACACACATGCCATCTTTAGACCCTAGTTGTGTTAGGGGCAACAACACATCATTAAATGACATGTGCCATGACTACAGAGACATAACAAAAAAGGGCAATCTCCAAACACACTTGACCAGCAACTCTCCAAATATTAGACTCTACAGCTGGGAAAATAACGCATCTTATCTGCGCTGAGAACCTATAAGCCTGCAAAATAAATGATGAAATCCTGGGGGATTTAAAACCACTGTATGATATGTGTCAGAGCTGTCTGCTGCTGTCAACTTTTAAGTGGTTTAATTGCTAAACAATCTTTTCTTGTATGGGAGCGGGGCCCTAATCCATCCACCTCTCGTCTCTGTGCTCGCTAGGGACACAGATGCACTTGGAGAGTTATCTGCGGTCTTGGTCTGGCATGTGTGTGATGAGAAATCACTCAGGCTTTTTCTACTCAATCGTCCACATATGTCACTAGGTCTCCTCTCCAAGCTGTCATGGACTCCTCTAAGTCACAGCCTCTTCATTCAGCAGATTTAACCCCACTAACCTCACTTTAGACTTCACTTACAGGGAAACGTTACAAAGACATCGCACGTCAAAGGCTGCTTTCTTCAAAAGAAATCTGACGTGCAACATGGATTAATAACAAAGAGTTGTTTGCTCTGAAGTTCGGTCCAAATTGGACAGTAAGTCATATTCTACATTAGGGCTGTGGTAAGAGCAGTCATATTTCTCTTTATCACCTTTCCATTGGAAATATTTGATTGCAGAAGAGTGATTCTGCATTGATAAGGTGCTCCAATTCGAAAATATCTTTTGTTGATAATATTGAGATGTTAAAGGGGTTATGTCACCATCATTTTTACATTTATTTAAAATAGCACTTTTGACCTTTTTTTTTCTTCAATTTATTATTGTTAAAAATAATGCATGGTTATTAAGATATTTATGATTTATCACAAGGATGGTGCCCTAAGGTCAGTAATAATACTTGCCTTGTGGCTCTGTCTATGTAACTGTTAGTAGGAGGCTCACCATGCACAGTCAATGCTTCCTGGGAAACTGCAGAAATTACTGTACCACTGGATTCATGAATAAATCATTGAAACTCTGAGCTGCTAGAGTTCCTGTAATTAAGTCCAGAAGGTTATGACTACTGTTATTGTTTTGGTCACAAAGGTAGCTGGAGATTAGTCTGGAGATCACGTGGGCAATGCTATGTAGAGTCCTTCACAAGGGAATATCACACCTGTCTTACTCAAGGGATTTTGTGTGTAGTAACAATGTACGGTAGCCAGACCCCTCCAGTCTTCATTTCAGGTACATAAACAGCTCAGTATTACATTGATTTAGTCGTGGAACCAGTTACATAGTTGCATAATTACATAAGTTAAAAAAAGACTTAGTGTCATGATTCCATTGTCTGATAACCTGGGGCCAGGGGCTCCTTCCCTGTCACTATTGCTAAGGGCGCCCTAGCTATCCCTGCCCTCCAGGTTACTTCTTATAGTGAAGATGCTAGGGCCTTGCTGAACTCCTGATTCAGCCTTATCTGTCCCATCCCCCACTCAGGGAAGTGGGGAGGAATAGTGTATGTAAATACACAAACCAGATAAACAAGGAAGGACTTACAGGGATAAATGAAAATACCAATCATATAAAATATGCACTTACAGACATCAGAGGGAACCACCGGAGATAAGGAAAGTAAGCAAAATAGGAGAGGATAGGGAGTAGGACTATGCACACAGCCAAAAAGCCCAGCAACAGTCACAGAACAATTCTAGATTAATCCCTCTACCAACAGTGACTCCTACACTCCTCACAAGGCAGTACAAGACTTAACATTGGCAATCTAGATTGCCAGAGGCACATATATAGGAGAGGGGAGTGGTCAATACTGGACAGCTGAGATGACTCAGAAACTAAGCTGAACAGAACAACCACTACGCTACTAATAGAAACCTGCACTGTTTAATATGAAGGCGAAGTGCTTTTGATCAGTGCAGGGGTATGTGAAATCAGACGCTGCAGTCTTCCGGCCCCTCTCTGTTGCGGTAAATCTGTGACAGTACCCCCCTTCTACGAGTGCCCTCCGGAACCTCAGGGCCGGGTTTATCAGGGTGTGCCATGTAAAAGGACCGGCTCAACCTGACCCCATGAAAATCAGATGCTGGTACCCACATCCTTTCTTCAGAACCGTAATCCTTCCAGTGGACCAGGTATTGAAGAGACCAATGGACCAAATGAGAATCCACGATCTTAGCTATTTGAAGCTCTAAATTCCCATCAACAATGACTGGAGATGGAGGTAATGGTTCAGAGGACGCAATGTACTTTTTGAGCAAAGACCGGTGAAACACAGTATGAATTCTAAACGTAGGAGGAAGAGCAAGGCGGAATGCTATAGGATTGACGACGGCCATAATCTCATAAGGACCGATGAACCTCCGACCCAGTTTCCAAGAAGGGACTTTTAATTTAATGTTCTTCGAGAACAACTACACCATATCACCAACACAGGTCTGGACCCACCAAGCGTCTCCACTCAGCCATGCGATTGTATTTGGACCCCATCGTCTTCAAATTACTGAGAACCCCTTGCCACACAGACTTAATAGATGATAAAAACCCTTCTCCTCAGCTTTTCCTGAATAATGATTCCTGTTAAATGAGCTGAACTGAGGATGAAACCCATAGGCCCCTAAAAACTAGACTCATGATAACAGTTATTCACCACCAATTCAGCAAGAGATAAGTAAGTAACCCAATCCTCCTGATTCTCAGACACAAAACACCTAAGATAAGTCACAAGATTCTGGTTAATGCGTTCATTTTGACCATTAGACTGTGGATGAAAAGCTTACGAAAGCGACCAATGAATCTCAAACCGAGCTCAAAATGCTTTCCAAAATTTGGAAATAAATTGCACACAAACAGTATCGGTAGGAGTCACGCTTCTCAGCACGTGACTGTAGGAATCTCATGTAATTGCATGATTTCTTTGCTAAAAATTTGCTTCAAGGTCTTGGCATTGGGTAAGGCGGTAAGCACAATGAAATGAAACATATTACTGAACCTGTCCACTAGAACCAAAATAACTGTATTGTCTGCAGATACGGGTAAATCAGTAATGAAATCTACTGAAAAATGAGTCCAAGGTCCACTGGGAAATCGCTAATCTTTGGAGAAACCTGGACAGGTGAGTATGAAGGGTTTTAGAATGTGTGCACACACTGGAGGCTGCTGCAAACTTCCGAAACATCCTGATGCACCCCAGACCACCAAAAACGCCGGGTAGGGAGATCTGTGGTGGCTTTACTACCAGAGTGTCCGGTTAAGATCGAATCATGATGTTCACTTATAACTTTAAGACATAGATTTACAGGTATGAACAGTTTACCTAAAGGACAGGCAGCCAGGTCATCCCCCGGAGCCTCTACAACCTCTTTCTCAAGGTCATAACTAATAGTAGCAATAACTACCCTTTTCTGTAGTATATGAACTGGTTCACAATTACTTTTACACCCAGGAAAACAATATGATAAGGCATCTGCTTTAACACTCTTTTCCCCCGGCCTATACGTCACAGAAAAGTTTAATACCCATTGTACCCCTGCCCAAGCACTCCTCATCCTCTGTTTTTTAACTGGTACGTCTGAACTCTTAATCCAGAATACCCACTGCACCCCTGAACCCCATGCACTCCTCATCCTCTGTTTTTTAACTGGTACGTCTGAACTCTCTTAATCCAGAATACTCACTGCACTCCTGAACCCCATGCACTCCTCAGCCTGTTTTTTAACTGGTACGCTGCTGCTTTTTTCCCCTGACTTTAATTCCATGTGTCATACTTCATACTTACTGTACATATTGCTATGCCCATGCTCCTCACACCTAGTCTTATCCTTCCATCTTATTGTGCCTTTTTCTTCAGCTTTGATGCTTGTCAAATGTCCTATTAACTGCAATCTGTTAATTGCTCCCTGCTGTGAACTGTCCTCCTGCTCCATCCTCCTCCCCTCTCTCTCTCACCTGGCTTCATTTCATGGACATTTGAATGATATAAGTTGCATGGAGTAGGTCAGATCTGACCTTGGTCAGATGTGACATCATTTGAAGTGACATCTTTTAAGTGTAACATCAGAAATATACCAGAAATAGTTCAGAAATTGTCCAGAAAGGTACGAATAATCACTGTCTTCTAATTTTACTTGCCTTTCTTTTCTTACCCTGCTCTTCAACCATGCTCACATTTGCCCTCACCGCTTTTGCTCTGCTAATCTTCACTCTCCTTGGCTATCCTAAACCCCTGAACCCTCAAACCAAATAACTATCTCCCCCTCTCTCTTAACCCCCTACATCGCTTCATCTGCAGACCTGCTCCTTAACCTCACACCTCTCCAAATAAAATATAATACAAGTCGGTCACTCTCCTTCACCGATCTGCTTTCCCTTTCTCTGCTTCTTTGCACTGCTGGTGACATGTCCCCCCCACCTCATACATCCCACTAATCCTCACCCTTATGTTTCTTATACTAAGAGAAACTACCGCATTCCCTCACACTAAAAATCTGCGCCACTGACCCCCACCCCCCCCTGCTCCCTCTCTCTGGAGCACTTTGGAATGCCAGCTCCGTCTGCAACAAGCTCCATGTGATCCATGATCCCTTTACCTCCTTCAACTTTTCCTTCCTGGCCCTCACTGAGACCTGGCTGACACCCCCTGACACGGCCTCCCCTGCCGCACTGAGTTACAGCGGCCTCCACTTTACCCACACTCCTTGCTCTGGCAACAGACATGGTGGAGGAGTGGGTTTCCTCCTTTCTAAAAACTGCTCCTTTAACCCTATCCAACCCCCACTCTCCCTTATCCTCCCTTCTTTCGAGGTTCACTCTGTTAGCATCTACTTTCCCTCTAATCTCCAAATGGCTGTCATATACCGACCACCCGGCTCAGCCACTGCCTTCATTGACCAATTCTCCACTAGGCTCCTCCGCTTTCTCTCTGCTAACTGTTATGAACTCATTTTTTGCTCCACCAGTTGAGAGTTCCCCTTCCGTTCTCCTCCTGGTGGTGACAGGAGGTAGTGAGGTTGGTTTAAGTGGTAGTGATCTGCCACCTGATGAGGAAGATAACGATTGGATCTCTGGAGTATCAGACTGGATATAAGACAGCCGATGTCCTATCCTAGTGCTGGTGATTCAGTCTGCTTCTCAGGTCCTGGACTTCAGCTCTCTTCCAGTCTTCTCAAGTTAAGTTTGTTTTTTTGCTTATGTTCACTCTTGCGCTTGTTGGTCAATTCAGTTTCTTGTGTAATCAGCCTGCCCCTGCTGGGGCTATGCTAAATTTCCACTCCTATTTATCAGTATTTGCCAATCTGCTTTTTGTCCCTTATTAGATTGGCCTCTCTTTGCTCTGTCTCAGAATATTCCTGCCCCTGCTGGGGCTATGCTGAATTTCCACTGCTATTTATCAGTATTTGCCAATCTTCTTTTTGTCCCTTATTAGATTGGCCTCTTTTTGCTCTGTCTCAGAATATTTCAGAGTGCTGATATAGGTTTTGAAGTCTAGTGACTTCAGGGTTAATTTTGCTATCAGAAGTGTTGGACAATATTTTTGTAGGTTTTTTTGGCAGATTGCAGACAGTGTCTTTCCTTTCCTGTCCTTTTTAGTTAGTCGGGCCCCATCGTTTGCTCAGCCTATTTTCCTGCCTTTGTTTGTATTTTCATCTTGTTTCACCCTCAATACTTGTGGGGGGCTGTCTTTCCTTTGGGGTCTGCCCTGGGGCAGTTAGTTTTCCTCTTTTCCTGCCTTAGGCTTATGTAGCTCTCCAGATGTGACGAGGCATCTAGGACCATCATAGGAACGCTCCACGACTGCTGCTAGTTGTGCGGTTAAGATCAAGGATCTGCAATCTGCATAGTTACCAACTTCTCTGGTTTTCTGAGACTTAGCTTGTTGTCTTTTTTTTTCCCTCCTCGGTGACCCATTCATAACAGCTGACATCCCCAACATCATCATGGGGGACTTCAACATCCTCATTGACACCCACCAGCCAGCAGCCTCCAAACTCCTGTCACTTACCTAATCCTTTGGTCCTCCACAGCCACCCATACAGATGGACATACATTAGACCTCATCTTCACCCGCCTCTGTTCCCTATCTAATCTCACAACCTCTCCTTCCCCCTATGTGACCACCATCTACTCACCTTCTCATCCTTGTCCTTCTCACCTTCTCCCCCATGTCCAGCCACTAGCACATCCTCGCAGAAACCTCGCATACCTAGACACTCACAGACTCTCAGACTCTCTTCGACCTCTGTCCTCCATATCATCACTCCATGACATGGACAGCACCACCGCTTTCTACAACACCACCGTCAAATCAGCCATAGACTCAGTTGCCCCTTTCACACATGGCAAAGTGAGACAAATCAATAGACAAACCTGGCACAACAACCTCACCAAAAAACTTCGACAAGCATCCAGGGTCACGGAGCGGCATTGGAAGAAAACACGCCTGCCAGATGACTTCACTGCTTTCAAGCAAGCTACACTTGCCTTCAAATTTGCCCTTGCCTCTGCAAAACAGACCTATTTTACAAACCTTGTATCTTCATTATCCCACAACCCAAAACAACTGTTCAGCACATATAACTCTCTCCTCCGCCCACCACTGCCACTTCCAGCTCCCCTCATCTCTGCCGAGGACTTTGTCACCTACTTCAAAATTAAGATCGACCAAACAAGGCAAACCTTTACTGTTACACCACCCCATCCACTACACATACCAGACCTCTGCCCTTCCCTAACAACCTCCCTCTCCAATATTGCTGAAGCAGAGCTTACTCATCTCCTTTCCAAATCACATCTCACCACCTGTGCACTTGACCCATCCCTTCCCACCTGCTCCCAACCTCACTAACACACTCATTCCTGCTCTATCCCATCTCTTCAACCTATCGCTATCTTCTGGTTCCTTCCGCTCTGCCTTCAAACATGCCACCATCATATCTATCCTCAAAAAAAACAATCCTTGACCCAACTACTATGCCCAGCTATCGCCCCATATCACTGTTCCTCTTTGCTTCCAAACTCCTTGAGCAGCATGTCCATGCTCAACTTTCCTCCCACCTCTCATCTAACTCTCTCCTTGACTACCTCCAATCTGGCTTCTGCCCCCACCACTCCACCAAAACTGCTCTGACCAAATTACTAATGACTTACTCACAGCCAACGCCAACAGACAGTTCTCCATCCTCCTCCTTCTCGACCTGTCCTCTGCCTTCAACACAGTCGACCACTGCCTACTGCTACAGATTTTTTTCTTCCCATGGCATTAAAGACCTTGCTCTGTCCTGGATTGCCTCATACCTTTCCGACCGCACATTTAGCATTTCCCACTCCCACACTACCTCCTCATCCCGCCCTCTTTCTATTGGAGTCCCCCAAGGCTCTGTCCTGGGGCCCCTACTTTTTTCCATCTACACCCTTGGCATTGTTTTTATACTTTATTTTAGTGTGGTGTCCACTGATATGTTGTGTCCTTACCCTCTATGTCTTTGGATAAACATGATAAGGAATTGTGGCTGTCCATCTTCCGCTTGTACATGGGGATGAAGACTCTGCGCTTGGCAAATCTGTGATGCGGATCCATTTTTATTATTTATTTGTAATTTATGTTGTTATTTCTGTTGTTTATGATTTTTTATTTTTTGTGCTGTTATTTTTGTGGTTGATTTTTTATTTTTTATTGGTTATTATTATTTTTTATTTTTATTATCATTATTAATTATACAATTGAGGATATTATGGTGTATGTTTACTGTGGTCAGCAGTGGTTGACTATGATCATTAGATGATCTAAGCATAGGTATACACAATTGTATATGCTGCCCTCGGGTAAAACATATATTCCAAATGTTGTCATATTTTGTTTTTCTTTATTTGTTTTCTTTTTTTCTTTTTTCTTTTGTGTTATATTAATGTGTCTTGTCATCACATTTATGCCCTTCTTATGATTCATTTTATTATGCCCCGTATGGTTCATACATTCACGGATGGATGTGGATGTGTCCTATAATTGTGGATTAATTATTCTGCCTATTGGCTCCACAGCCCTACTATCTACCTCTCCCCCCTGACGACTCTTGTCCTCCCAGCACGCATGTGAGCCGCTGCTCCCTGTGCGCTCGGCGGCTCTCGGCATCTGGGTTGCCCGGTGACTGGTCACGTGCGCGTGACGTCATCGGTCAGGTGATGCCGACGCCGTCTCGCGTCTGGGTTGCCGCGGCGACGCCTGCGTCACTATGGGTGGGGAGAGACGCGCCATGGGGCAAATGGAGTGAGAGACCTTCATTTGAAGTTCCCGCCCACTGACACTAGAGATATATGACGCTATTGGGGGCGGAACTTTTGGTAGCCTCAGTATGCGGCGCCGGCCATGTGATGTTATGAGGGGCGGCATTGTTGTTATGTTTGTGCTACTAGGGGCGGACCTTTGAATGTTTTGCTTGAGGATGCAGTCTTATTTGAGGTGTATAGTAGCGGTCAGGCAGCGCCATTGATTATACAATCTATGGGGGCACTTTTTTTTTTTTTTTATTCTTAATAATATGAAACATTAGTGATCATGAGTGTTGGATTCATTCCTTTGTGCATAAGGAGCTAGTCACGTTCTACTTCTATGGTAACACATGTCATTTCCTGGGAGGGCGATCTGATATACCATTTTATTGGTTTATCAGGTCAGGTGTGTAGTTCTCACAATTTCATTGGTGTCTCCATATTTTAAATACTTACCACTTCCTATGTTATTCACCCCTTGATAAAGACCATTTGGCCGAAACGTGCGTTGGGGGGGGTACAATCAGGTAGGACCTTCACCATCGACCGGTCTGAGGTAATACTATGTAGTTAAAATTCTTTTTTTGTATGCTTACATGTTCAGTGTATAGTATGTGTGGTGGCAGGTTCCACCACAGGGGGTAATGATACCTATGGGCCTCAATATATATTATGACTGGCTGTTTGTATTACTAAGGGATGATGTAGGATTCTTAAACTTCGGACTGTTTATTGCTGTAATCACTATTATCCCTGTGGTCACATACCTGCATGTGCCCCATTTTTTGCCCATGTGCTTTTTATGGTCATTATTGACTCTTATCTCACTGCTTCCTATACCTTGGATCTATGTTAATAAAGTTATCTTTGTATTTTTGTATAAATTCTTTGTATTGGACTTTCTTTCGCCTTTTTTTCTTTCATATATTTGACCCTTGGCCTAGGACAACTCATAGTCCCATGGCTTCCAGTACCACCTGTATGCAGACAACATTCATATCTACCTCTCTGGCCCAGATGTCACCTCTCTGCTGTCCAGAATTCCACAGTGATATCCTCCTTCTTCACCTCTTGCTTCCTAAAACTCTATGTAGACAAAACCAAACTCATCATCTCTCGTATCTTCCCTACCTCATCTATCTATTATGGTAAATGGCATCACACTCTCTCCCGCACCAGAAATCCGTTGCCTTGGAGTAACTCTTGACTCTGCCCTGTCCTTCAAACCACACGGCCAAACTCTTGCCACCTCCTGTCGCCTCCAACTCAAAAATATTTCCAGAATCCATCCCTTACTCAGCCTTCAATCTGCTAAAACTCTTGTACATGCCTGCATCATCTCCTGTCTTGATTACTGCAACATTCTCCTCTGTGGCCTCCCTGCTAACTCTCTTGCACCACTCCAGTCTGTCCTCAACTCTGCAGCCCGACTAATCCATCTCTCTCCTCGTTATTTCCCTGTTTCTTCCCTCTGCAAATCCCTCCACTGACTCCCAATTCCCCAATGAATCCAGTTCAAATTACTGTACTAACACTGATCTTTAAAGCCATCCACAACCTGTCCCCTCCCTATATCTCTGAACTAATCTCCTAATATCTTCCCTCACGTAATCTTCGATCCTACCAAGACCTCCTACTCTCCTCCACACTTATTCGTTCCTCACACAACCGCCTCCAAGATTTCTCCCGAATGTTCCTCATCTTCTGGAATTCCATGCCTCAACACGTCCAATTGTCCACCACCCTCGGATCCGTCAAACGGAACCTGAAAACCCATCTCTTCAGGAAAGCTTACAGCCTGCAATAACCATTCTGCCACCTCACCATCACCTGGGCTGCCGCCTCACCACCACCAGAGCTGCTGCACCCCGACCTTCTGTCTCTTCCCCATTATCCCGTAGAATGTATGTCCGCAAGGACAGGGTCCTCTCCCCTCTGTACCAGTCTGTGATTGTAAATTTATTCACTGTAAATGATATCTATAGCTTTGTATGTAACCCCTTGTCATATACAGCACCATGGAATTAATGGTGCTATATAAATAAATAATAATAATAATAATCTGGTGAAGAGTAAAGACCATCTTGCCTGTCTAGGCATCAGAGGCTTAGCAGATTCTTAATATAACAGATTTTTATGGTCAGTGATTGCCATGACCGAATGTACTGCCCCTTCTAGAAAATGACACCTCTTTTCAAAGGTCCACTTAATTGCGAAGAGTTCCCTGTTATCAATGTAATAGTTTTTCTCAGCAGATGATAGTTTCTTAGAAAATATGCACGTGAACGTCATTTACTAGAAGACGCACCCTGCGACAACACAGCCCCCACTCCCAATGCAGATGCATGAACTTCTACAATAAAAGGCTGAGTCACGTCAGACTGTATAAGGATTGGTGCAGACACAGAGCATCTTTTTAGGGTATCAAAAGCATACCAGGCTAGACTGGACCATTTGGAAAAATTTGTCCCTTTCCTGGTCATATCCGTCAAAGGTTTAGCCACCACCGAAAAACATGTTGATTAACTTTCGGTAGTTGTTGCTGAAACCTAAGAATATTTATATGGCCTTTAGGTCCTCAAGATAATCCTAATCCAGTACCACCCGGACTTTTGCCAGATGCATGCAAAAACCGGTGGACAATAAAAAATAACCCTGAAAAGGGATTTCCTGAACCAAGAACATGCATTTCTCTGGTTTGACAAATAATTTATTGTCTCTGAGTATCAGAAGGACAAACCTGAGATATCTCTGATGTGATTCGAGGTCAGGTGAATAGATCAAAATGTCATCAAGGTACAGTATATCACAACAAACCTGTCTGCTAGGTGACTAAAGATGTCATTAACAAAGTGTTAGAATAAAACTAGGAGGAATAAGAAAGAGCAATAGGGTTTTATCCAAGGGAGATAAAGGTGTTTAGATGAGGTTATACTAACCTGATTTGGCTGTGTACATGTAAGCAGTTTGCGGGATGCAGTGACAGGTAGGAGGCAGAGCAAGAGTTAACAAGATGTAACAATTTAAAAGAACAGATTTTTTCATTCCTCCAAGGGAGGTAAACGGTAATAAAGTAGATGGTAGTCATAATAAACATAAAACAAGAGTAGTCCAATAAAAGAATTTATCGTGTCCTGTATGATCCACTGCAGTAGATGATCCCGCAGGGGTTGAAAAACCAGTAGAATCTGGGGGAACGTCCTAAGATGGGGTCCTTTAAACGACGGTCCGTCTTCTGGCGGCAGCGGTCGGTCTCCGGTACCTTCCGCTGAGTCCCTAGTCCATAAACAAGTGCTGCCGGAGCAAAGAGGACTGCAGCACTCCCAAAGGCAAGCAGAAGCGGACATGAAGCAAGTGGCAGGGAAGTCTGTCTGGTACCCAGCTTTCCCTCCTTTGCATGTGCGCAGTACTCATAATCACTGGATGTATGGTACCTCTCTCTCTGGCAGTTACAGAGCGCACGGCACCTCTCTGCGCAGCAGGTCCACTGTGGACAGCGGGGACCAAACAATGTGGCCTGTCACGGCGCTGGTGTCGCACCGCCTTGTGGGATGCAGGCCTAGTATCTCGGAGGGTGGTTCAGTCATGGTGACTTCGTTGGCTTCAGCAATCCCTAGGTTAGGTGGCAATTATAAAAGGGGGAGTTTATGGATATATGAGACTGAGGGTTATGTTGATGCCTGCAAGGTATGAGGCCGCGGAGGAAAGAAGCATACACCTGGGGTCCTGTGCAAACTTGAAAGATGAAATAACTGAAGGCTTGAAACAACTCTTGTTTTTTCCATAAAACAGTCATGGATAACAGATACAATTTTCCTTAAGCATTGTGTTAGTCAAAGCCTTTTCTCGGTCCCGGCCTTGGGAGGATGGCAGTAACTTTTCATATAACTCACTGTGCCGCGTGAAGGGGGAGGTTTAGCTGACCTTAATCGGATCAGAGTATCCGGATAATCTGCAGCTCTGCAGCTCCTTCGCTTGTCTCAGCACTTTGTTGCTGTAAACGCGGGGAACTCCAAGTAAAAGGTGCTTTTTATTACCCGCTTGTCCTAGACGAGGAGCCTCAATTTCCTGCCTCCTCTCAGCACCAAGACCGCACGTAAAAACAACATGTTTTTTCAGTCTCTCACACCATCTTCAACTGCCACTTATCTTCAAATCAGAAAAACAAGTTGTAATGCCATACTAAGGCAGAAGATGGCAGCATAGTACTACAAGTTGTCATACCAAAACAAGGCAGGAGAGGGCAGAATAATAAGTAATTTACCTCCTTCCAAGGCAAAACAGAAAACCGTTGACAGAAATGCAATCATATATTAGTAACGGTTTTTCTGGTCACTAAATATACCCCCCTGGTTTAAACAGAGCTGTCCCCGGCGTTTGCCACCATATATATTTTATAAAATAATACAGGTCACTGTCTAGTTTGAACCAAAGTGCTTTTATAGTCACAATTCCCAAACAGCGGGGTGTGACACCAGCATCTACACCTCCCCAGTATGGAGTGTAGACTGGTTGCTGAGCAACATGTAAGTTGCAGTGGGGCGCTAAGTGAGGGCAGAACCCAATGCCTATAGCAAATCTATGGGGTCCATACAAAACTTCCCCCCATTGGTCACATCGGAACTCCAAGATAGAATTCCGTCAAAGGTAAATTGGCAGACCTGTAAATATATCGGTGGAAACCCGAATGACTACAAAATATGTAGCGATGTAGCTGTTGAGGTACTAGAAATAATCTAAAAATCATGAAAGTATTGTAATATCTGATAAACATGCATTTCAGTGCAACAATAAACTTTATAACCCAAACTTTGGTTTCATAGTAACAGGAAAAATTATCAGTTCTTCATAACTCAAAAAAAACCCACAACTACTAGAGTCTTTCCAGAGGTAGAATATCTTCTTCTTGTAGCAAATCTTCCTGCTCATAGACGAAAATAACAGTCTTAAAATAATGCGTAAAATGTGTAAGTGTTTTGGGTCCCCGGGTGCAGGGTCGGGGCACACAGTCCATCAACGTGGCTGCACCGTTTTTTTTTTTTTAAACATAAAGTAGTCCGGTGTTTCAATAAAGGAGGGTCATAAAATGTGAACCAACAAAAATTAACTAAAAATTCTCTAACAAAACTGAGGAAAAGTCACAGTAATGTCTGTGTGCTTAACAGGGAAGAATGTAGTCTTTTCTAGAAGTAAAAAAGTGGGGAAAAAAACGTGCAGTTCATTCTACAAGTTTTAGTCCAGATATCTAGCTGGTAACTGACCTTTGTTGATCCTTTGAGAGTGTGCTATGGTGCAGCGATTTGAGCATAGTTAGGTATAAAGCGTCTATAGTAGCCCGTAAATCCTAAGAAACTCTGGACTTCCTTCAAGGTAGTAGGTGTGGGCCAATCCGTGACCACAGCGGTCTTGTCCAGATCAGGTCTCACTCCTTCAGCACTCATAATATGTCCTAGATATCGTACTTGGGTCTGCAGTAAGTGACACTTTGAAGGTTTGACTTTGAGGCCGTGTTTGATGAGAATCTGGAGAACTTCTGCCAGGTGCTGTAAGTGATCCTCATAAGATTTTGAGTAGACTATGACATTGTCTAGATAAAGCAAAACAGTCTCAAAGTTTTTGTGGCCCAAACAATGTTCCATTAGCCTTTGAAAAGTTCCTGGGGCATTGCAGAGTCTGAAAGGCATGTCATTGAATTCAAAGAGGCCCATTGGGGAGGTAAACGCCGTTTTCTCACGATCTTCCTCCGACATAGTCACTTGCCAGTACCCACTTGTTAAATCTAATGTGGAGAAATATGCAGCAGACCCCAGAGCTGTTAGTAACTCTTTGATGCGCGGTAATGGATATGCGTCTTTATGGGTAATGCTGATTATCTTGCAGTAGTCCACGCAGAATCGGATACTGCCATCTTTTTTCTTCACCAAAACTAAAGGTGCAGCCCAAGGGCTGTGACTTTCGCGAATTACTCCAGCATCTTTCATTTCTTGCATCATTTTTTTGACAGGCTGATACATGGCCGGTGGAATGGGTCGGTACTGCTCTTTAACGGGAGGATGGGAACCAGTGGGGATGGTATGCTTTATCTCCCGCGTTTTACCATAATCCATAGGATGTTTGCTAAAAGCTTGATGGAAGTCTCGAGCAAGCTTCAGTACTTCTTCGATTTGTTTAGATGGGGTGGTTACCTCTCCTACATGCATGTCAGACCCCCACAGGGCTTTTGGAGCTACAATGTCCCCCTCTACTACTTGAGTCACCTGTTGGGCTTTGTTTTGAGTTGGACTCACTACATCCTGGTAGGAAATGATGGATAATTTAGCTACAGGATAGTACCTTCTCAGTTCCACTGCAGTGTCACCTAGGTTTAACAGACGAATTGGTATTTTCCTGCAGATACCGTAACAAGACTCCTTGCGGTCATAAGCATAGGTTGCTCTGCCATGGGTAGGGATTCTACTAGGGCATGATAGTCTTGTCGTTGGATCCCGGGTCGAGCACGACACCACAGCATAGTTTCAGTGTTGGGTTGCAAAATGACAGGACGTACATCACATATGCGGGCATGGCAGATCTCACCTTTAGGATTAATGAACTGCTGCTGCGCTGACAACACTTTGATAGTTCTCTGCAAAGCTCTTTGCTGTTCTTGTGCAGCAGTGGGTACTGATTTGCGAAGAGCCTCTTACATTTCACCATAACAGTTTCGCAGGATGTTCATACCTAGAATTACAGAGGTGTCTGGCTTTTCTGGGACATTTACAACCTGAACTCCCTTTTGTGGAAGTTGGGTTTCTCCTGCACAAATGGTGGGTTCCCAATACCCTGTTATAGGTACAGACTGTCCATTAGTGGCTATGATATCTAGCCACTGATCTGGAGGTTGCATAAGTAGGTTAGGGTCCCAATGTCTTTCAAAGGTGTCTTTGGTTATGGTGGTGACCTGGGAAACAGTGTCTAACAGTGCGGTAAATGGAACTCTATTAATGCGAATGGTCACTTCCGGACGAGGTTCAACATATCTGGAGAACCAAGTAACATTTTTGGGACCTAGCGTCTGTCCTCCCGAGGGGTGGCCCTCTGCCTCTGGGGTTGCTCTTTAAAACGTCAACATGGATGTTCCAAATGTCCAACTCGATGACAATATCTGCAGATTGGCCTACCCTGCTTGTCAAAACGATCGGTGGATCTTTTCCCGGATGGGGTTTGATATACCTGGCTAGTGCGGTCAGCAGGGAATTCCATTTGGGTTCTGGGCGTAGATTCTAGTCGTGGGCTCTATAACTTGTCTATCTTCTTGCAGACCTCAGCTAGTCTGCTAGCTAACGCCACCTTCTGTTTCTGTAATTCTATCATAGCATTAGTGTTTGGAGCCTGCATTTGGGTGTCTTGCGCAGCAGGACATTACTTCTTGGAAAATTATGCGACAATTGAACTGTTGTATCACTGGCAAAGGGAGATAGTTCAAGTTTTTTAGGCACTGGGAGAAATTCTCTCCCTAAAATTCGAATGGCAAGTTCTTTGAATTCCTGGAAGGAGCTATCTGCATGCTGGAGCGCTAACATTTTTAGCTGACTGCGTAAGGTTTCCGTTGCAGCCCCTTCAATAAACTGCTCTTTCAGGACTTCATCTGTAAACTGGACCTTCTGAGGCTCCACATGTATTATAGCCCTCCAAGCTTCTTGCAAGGATAAAGCATAGTCTCTTAGTGACTCATTAACATCTTGTTTTTTTCCAAAAAAAATGCATTTTTAACTCTGCTGCGGAGTGGACCTCAAATATGCTTTCGAACTGCTCCAGGATTTGTTCTACAGTCCTTTTCTGAACTTTTAGCCATGACTTGATTTCTCTTAAGGCTGCACCTTGGAGTTGGCCACTCAGGATTTCCACTTTTTGGTCATTGGTCATGGGGTACAGGCGAAACAATGCAGTCATTTTTTCTCTAAATTCTCTTAATGTGTTGGTTTCCCCATTATAATGTGGCATCCAGGGAGCTCCCAAATAAAATGGCATGGTGAGAGGCATAAATGCAGTGGAGGCTTTATCAGAAGTGCTGTTGCAAAGATGCTTATTTTCACTTTCATCCGCCATTTTGAGTGTCACTTTCAGAGTAGTGAGCTCTGTTAACACAGTCTTAGTAAACAGTTAGACTACATGCAGGCAGAGAAGGTAAATCCTGCTCGTGATGCCATATTAATTGTCACACCGCCTTGTGGGATGCAGGCCTAGTATCTCAGAGGGTGGTTCAGTCACGGTGACTCCGTTGGCTCTAACAATCCCTAGGTTAGGTGGCAATTATAAACAAGGGAGTGTTATGAATGGGCACCGAGGAGGATAACAGGCACAAGCTAAGCCACAGAAAACCAGAGAGTTTGGTAACTAAGCAGATGCAGACCCCTGATCCTGTCCACACAACTAGCAGTAGCCATGGAGCATGCCTACGATGATCCTAGATGCCTCGGCACAGCTGGAGAGCTAACTAAGCCTAAAGCAAGAAATCTAAACTGCCCCAGAGCAGACCCCAAAGGAATAGATAGCCCTCAAACATATATTGTCGGCGAGACAAGATGAAAACGCAAACGCAGGCAGAAAAATAGATTGAGCAAGCGATGGGGCCCAAACTGACTAGACAGGGCAGGAAAGGAAAGACACTGTCTGCAATCACGCAAAAAAACCTGCAAAAAGTCCAACACATCTGATGCACAGAAACACTGAAGTCGCACGACTTTGCCCCCACTATATCAGCACTCTGGTATGTTCTGAAAGCAAAGCAAAAAGAGACCAATATAACTGGGGACAAAACAAACTGACCCATGCAGTAACATATGGGCGGTGATTCAGCACAGCCCCAGCCAGAGCTGGCTGACCCGCACAAAGCAGAGATAAACAAAACCAGATCAAATGCAAATAGAATAACAAATGAACCACTTAGCTGAACCATGCGGGGAAAGAGCAGTAATATCATCCATGATGGATCAAAAAATAGTATGGGCCATTGTTATTGTCCCAATTCTGTTGTCTGATAACCTGGAGCCTGGGACTCCTTCCCTATCCCTAATGCTAGGAGAGACCTAGCTTTCCATACTCACCAGGTTACTTCTGATGTTGAAGATTCTGGGGTAACGTACTTTGCTGAACTCCTGAATCAGCCCTTATCTGTCCCCTCCCCCACCAAGGAAGTGGGGAGGAGTAATTTATGTAAATTCATAAACCAGACAAACAATACAGGACGTAGCGTGATAAATGAAAATACCAATCATACAAAATATGCACTCACAGAAAACAGAGGGAAACACTGAAGAGATATGGAAGGTAAACAAAATAAGAGCGGATAGGGACTATGCACACAGCCAAGCAACAGTCACAGAACAATTCTCCATAACACCTCTACCGACTCCTCCACTCCTCACCAGGCAGTACAAGACTTAAATAATCTAGATTACCAGAGGCAGGTATATATAGTAGAGGGGAGTGGCCAATACTGAACAGCTGAGATCATCCAAGCTGGAAGCCTCAGAGACTCCAAGCTGAAAAGATTAATCCATGCACTTGTAACAGATACCTGCACTCTTTAATATGAAGGTAACGTTCTTTTGATCATTGCAAGGGAATGTGAAATCAGATGCTGCGGTCTTCTGGCCCCTCTTTATTGTGGTAAACTTAGGTCCATAAAGTTCAACCCTTCTCTATCAATCATACATTTTTGGCACTCAATTATACAGTATATAATCCACAATGTTATGTCTTTTTAAAACGCTGTTATAGTGTCTGCCCCTACTAACTCTTGTGTTAGCGCATTCCACAGCCTGACTGCTATAATTGTAAAAAACCCTTTCTTATTTGGCTGCCAGAATCACCCTTCTTCTACCAGTAAGGAGTGCCCCCTGGGCCTTAGTATAGTGTTTGAAGGGAATAAGTTATATGCCAGTCTTTTGTACTGCCCACACATGTATTTATACCAAATACTT
Source organism: Dendrobates tinctorius (assembly GCF_039654945.1). Taxonomy (NCBI): domain Eukaryota; kingdom Metazoa; phylum Chordata; class Amphibia; order Anura; family Dendrobatidae; genus Dendrobates; species Dendrobates tinctorius. Next base: position 121,353,108 of record NW_027361690.1, on the reverse strand, counting down.
ATTTTCCACCATAATTTGCAAAATAAATCTTACCAAATCAGACAAGGTGATTTTCTGGATTTGTTTTCTCATTTTGACTCTCATAGTTGTAGTCTACCTATGATGTCAATTACAGGCCTCTCTCATCTTTTTAAGTGGGAGAACTTACACCATTGGTGGCTGACTAAATACTTTTTTCCCCACTGTAGCTGGTTCCACACTCGAAATGTGGTTTATAATTTATTTCAATTGAGTCTGTCACGTCCTGTCATTCTTTATTGCTCTGAATGAAGCTTTGTTAAATTTTGTCATTTATTGGATTTATTTTAGAAGGCGTCCCTTTCCTCTGGCATATACTGTATAGAGGTGTATTCACATCCTTCTGATATGTATGCTGCCTGTTAATTTTAGGCCTCATTCAGACGTCAGTGATTTTTCATCAATGTTTACGTGCCAAAACCAGGAGTAGAACATACAGAAAACAACGATAATTGAAAGATTGACACCTGTTCTGTGTTTTGGAGACACTCCAGGTTTTGGCATAGAAACACTAATGGAAAAAAAATCACTGACCTCTGTAAGAGCCTTTACTGTTATGGTGCCCATCCCTAGTAGATTGTTTATTAACTAATTAACTTCTAACAGTTTTCTAAACATGTTTTATGATCTGTGCAGTCATCATTGTACAGGGAATGGGAGGAGGTGAATATGATTCATCATCTATTGTAAATGGTGAACCCTTAGACATCTACCGTATTTTGCGGATTATAAGATCTCCATCTGCGCATGCGCCATGCGCCTCCCCCAGCAGCCATTTTTACGGAGTCCACCGCATAGTAAACCATGTAAGTGCGGGGGCTCTGGTCTTTCACAAAATGTCGGCAGAGCCCCCCCGCACCACCGAACACCGGTGCACATTGGAACACCCCCTCATCGCAGCCTGCGGCAACGCTCCACTCTTGCCTCCTCCAGCAGCGACCCTGGGACCCTGCTCCACGGCAGTCGTTAAGGTATATCTGCATTATAAGACGCACCCCCATTTTCCTCACAAATTTTTGCGGAAAAAGTGTGTCTTATAATCTGAAAAATATGGTATAAGTTGATGATACCTTTCATTGTAATCCTACCTGTGATGAAAATGAGATGACTGCTGAGAAGTGTCCTCTGCAGAACAGGAAGTGTTCTTCTATTATAAGGCTCAGAGGACAGAGAGACACCTGCGGGACTAGAGCCTTTGTTTTCTGTGGTTTTTGTTTTTAATATAGGTAGTGATAAAAAAAATAAAATGCCAAAAAAAAATTATTCTTCTAATGATATATTCCCTTTAAGCTAGGATCTGATTGGTTGACATGAACAAGATCACTGAGACTGCTCAGGTGGTTACATTACAAGACTCAAAGCCTCTTTGTAACTCTTACACAGAACTTTTGGCCTAGCTCTCCCTTAGCTCATTGTGTACAAATCAGTGCTCGAGATTAAATCAAACATATTAAAGACCAAACACTATAATAAATATGTACAGTTTGTAATCTCCAAAGACTTGAGTTAAGAAACTGTGTTTTAGATCATAACATTTGAACTGCCAGCAAAAGTAAAAGGTTAGTCATTGTAAAACGAGCTTGGTAGTTTCAAGTCCATGTAATAAAGCAGAGAAGGAAAGAGGGACTGATTATAACAGTATAATTTGGGCAAGTCGTCGTTCATTCACTTTGAAGTTAGTCTGACCATGCACTCATTATATAATGGGAGCTTAATAAAAATAGAAAAGTAGAAAACTGAAGTAGTCTGCTTCATAAAACCTAATGGTAAAGCTGGGGTTCTCTGGAATTCTTACATTGATGACCTATTTTTAACCCCTTCACAACATACGCTGTATATTGTATATATAGCACAAGTCGGAAGCGGATGTTTGGAGCGGGATGTATTAAAGTCAGGACCTAACAATCACGGGTGGAGTGGAAAGGAGCAGAGCCTGCAATTGTTATCCTGTTAAATACCGCCGTCAATCTCGGCATTCATCTCGTGCTGACTAGTGCGCGTGTACTTACATCCACCCATCAGCGCTCCCGTGACGTGAACACGGGTCGCCGATGGGTTGTCATGACAGCCAGAGGTCAGCTAATGACCCACATGACTGTCATTACAGAACACCTTTAAAGGGAATCTGTCACCCCATTTTCGGCCTATAAGCTGCGGCCACCGCCATCAGGGGCTTATCTACAGCATTCTGTAATGCTCTGTGAGGAATAATAATACAGCACAGTACAAAAAGAGGACTTGAAAATCCTCCAATAATGAGAACAGCAATAGAACAACAAGGTTTACCCGTACAGGCCTCCAAACAAATGCACTATCAGGATGCAGTGGACCCATATAATAAAGATGGCAACACAGGTGCAAAAATACCAATCAAGCAACTGCTCCAGCCTACCAATACATGGAGGGGGCGATTGCCTGGTATGTTGATGCACAAAACAACTTGTATGCGGCGCTGTTCACACTAAGGCCATGCACAGCATCCAGGCCAGCCTAGTACCAACACCCTTCTATTAGTTCAGGCGGGCTGCCCAGCGCTAACAAAATGCATGCCGTGTTTGAACAGACACCGCAGTTTACAAGACCAGATGGGCCCAACTGCACCCCGAATAAAAAGTGCAAAAAACACATTTTAAAAAAATGTGGAGTATTAGCTGATATTTTGGCCAAAATACGTGAGCCCGTAACCTACGTCAAAGATCTCCACGCTTACGGGTACCTAACACTAAATAATAATACAGCACAGTACAAAAAGAGGACTTGAAAATCCTCCATCTTTATTATATGGGTCCACTGCATCCTGATAGTGCATTTGTTTGGAGGCCTGTACGGGTAAACCTTGTTGTTCTATTGCTGTTCTCATTATTGGAGGATTTTCAAGTCCTCTTTTTGTATTGTGCTGTATTATTTAGTGTTAGGTACCCGTAAGCGTGGATAATTTGCTCTGTGAGGACAACAAATATGACCAGAAAGTCCATAAATAATATAAAAATATAAATCTTTATTTGACAAGTATGAAGAAAAAGACAGTGACAGTGAGTACAACCATTAGGCACCACAGTGCCATAAAAACATCAGGACGCCTGAACCCGTATTATTGCAAAATGTCCCCATACATGTGGTGAGTGACCAACAAGTAACCACAATGGTATCCATTCACAGGTATAACACCCATATCAACTGGCTATAATGTCTCATCTAATGCTGTCATAAGGAATCACCTCGCCATCACCGAAACCTGGCTCACCCCTTCTGACACAGCCTCTCCTGCTGCACTTTCATATGGTGGCTTCCACCTTTCTCACACCCCCCGCCCCAGCAGCAAACATGGCGGAGGAGTTGGTTTTCTCCTGTCAGATACCTGCTCCTTCACCCCAATCCCACTGCCACCCTCTGTTACCCTCCCTTCCTTTGAGGTGCACTCTGTGCGCATCTACTCCCCCTCCAACCTCCAACTGGCTGTCATCTACCGCCCCCCAGGGCCAGCCACCACCTTCTTTGACCACTTCACCACCTGGTTACTTCATTTCCTTTCCGCGGACATCCCTACTATCATCATGGGCGACTTCAACATCCCCATTGACACTTCCTCTCAGCTGCCACTAAACTCCTATCTCTCACTTCCTCCTTCGGCCTCACTCAATGGTCTTCTACAGCCACCCACAAAGATGGCCACACACTGGACCTCATCTTCACTCGCCTCTGCTCCCTATCTAACCTCTCTAACTCACCTCTTCCTCTCTCTGACCACAACCTTCTCACATTCTCTTCCCTCTTCACTCCATGTCTACAATCCCCACCCACAAACTTTCACACCCTCGCAGAAATCTTAAACACCTTGACCTACACTCATTCTCTGAATCCCTTCTCCCTCTCACAGATATAAGTTCCTTACACAATGCGGATGACGCTGCCGCTCTATATAACACCACAATAGCTGTAGCTTTGGAATCTGCTGCCCCACTTACACATACCAAAGCTCGCAAAATCAACAGACAGCCCTGGCACACCAGCCTGACCAAAGAGGTGAGGCGAGCTTCCAGGGCTGCTGAGCGCAGATGGAAAAGATCCCACTCCAACGAGCACTTCATCGCATTCAAACAGTCCCTCACTACTTTCAAGACCACACTCGCCACAGCTAAACAAACCTACTTCTCATCTCTCATATCCTCCCTGTCTCACAACCCTAAACAGTTATTCAACACCTTCAATTCTCTCCTCCGCCCCCCAGCACCTCCTCCCTCCCCACTCATCTCAGCTGAAGACTTTGCCTCATTCTTCAAGCAGAAGATTGATAACATCAGAGAAAGTTTTAGTCAACAACCCCCAGAACCCTTCCTCCCGACTTCCCAGCCCTCCACCTTCAAAACCAACTTCTCCACCATTACAGAAGATCGACTCTCCACTCTACTCTCAAGATCACATCTCGCCACCTGTGCACTCGACCCAATCCCATCCCACTTCATACCAAACCTCACCACAGTCTTCATCCCAACCCTAACCCATCTCTTCAACCTATCACTAACAACTGGTGTTTTCCCCTCAAGCTTTAAACATGCCTCCATCACACCTATCCTCAAAAAGCCCTCTCTTGACCCATCCTCTGTATCTAGCTATCGCCCTATATCACTTCTCCCCTACGCCTCCAAGCTACTGGAACAACACGTCTACCTTGAACTGTCCTCCCATCTCTCTTCTTGCTCCCTCTTCGACCGCTTACAATCTGGCTTCCGGTCACACCACTCCACTGAAACTGCCCTTACTAAGGTCACCAATGACCTCTTAACCGCCAAGAGCAAGCGACACTACTCTGTCCTCCTCCTCCTGGACCTGTCGGCTGCCTTTGACACAGTGGACCATTCCCTATTATTACAGACCCTCTCATCCCTCGGCATCACAGACTTGGCCCTATCCTGGATCTCATCATACCTAACAGACCGGACATTCAGCGTCTCCCACTCACACACCACCTCCTCACCTCGCCCCCTATCTGTCGGAGTCCCACAAGGTTCAGTCCTTGGGCCCCTGCTGTTCTCTATTTACACCTTTGGCCTGGGACAGCTCATAGAATCTCATGGCTTTCAGTATCATCATTACGCTGATGACACACAGATCTACATCTCTGGACCAGATATCACCTCCCTACTAACCAGAATCCCTCAATGTCTGTCCACTATTTCATCCTTCTTCTCCGCTAGATTTCTGAAACTCAACATGGACAAAACAGAATTCATCATCTTTCCCCCATCTCACGTGACCCCCCCTACGAACCTATCAATTACAGTAAATGACTGCCCACTCTCCCCAGTCCCACAAGCTCGCTGCCTCGGAGTAATCCTTGACGCTAATCTCTCCTTCAAACCACATATCCAAGCCCTTTCCACTTCCTGCCGACTTCAACTCAAAAATATTTCATGAATCCGTTCATTCCTCACCCAAGAATCTGCAAAAACCCTAGTCCATGCCCTCATCATCTCTCGCCTTGACTACTGCAACCTCCTGCTCTGCGGCCTCCCCTCAAACACTCTCGCACCCCTCCAATCTATTCTAAACTCTGCTGCCCGACTAATCCACCTGTCCCCCCGCTATTCCCCAACTTCTCCTCTCTGTCAATCCCTTCACTGGCTCCCAATTGCCCAGAGACTCCATTACAAAACCCTAACCATGACATACAAAGCCATCCACAACCTGTCTCCTCCATACATCTGTGACCTCGTCTCCCGGTACTTTCCTGCATGCAACCTCCGATCCTCACAAGATCTCCTTCTCTACTCCCCTCTTATCTCCTCTTCCCACAATCGCATACAAGATTTCTCTCGCGCATCACCCCTACTCTGGAACTCTCTACCACAACATATCAGACTCTCACCTACCATCGAAACCTTCAAAAAGAGCCTGAAGACCCACCTCTTCCGACAAGCCTACAACCTGCAGTAACCACCGATCGACCAAACCGCTGCACGACCTGCTCTACCCTTGCCTACTGTATTATCACCTATCCCTTGTAGATTGTGAGCCCTCGCGGGCAGGGTCCTCTCTCCTCCTGTACCAGTTAGGATTTGTATTGCTTAAGATTATTGTACTTGTTTTTATGTATACCCCTCCTTACTTGTAAAGCGCCATGGAATAAATGGCGCTATAACAATAAATAAATAATAAATAATAATAATAATAAGGAATACCCTATGAATGATCGTGCCTTATGGGCCAAAGTGGGGCCAGTAATCATACCTGTAGGGGTCCTATACAGGGGCGTGAGGGTCAGCACGTCCGCCCGACGCGCGTTTCGGAACAAACTGACCGGGCCAATTTTTAAAATTCTGACCACTGTCCCTTTATGAGGTCATAACTCTGGAATGCTTCTTTGGATCCTGGTGATTCTGACATTGTTTTCTTGTGATATATTGTACTTCATGTTAGTGGTAAAATTTCATTGATATAACTTGCGTTTATTTGAGAAAAAAACGGAAATTTGGCAAAAATTTTGAAAATTTCGCAATTTTCCAACTTTGAATTTTTATGCCCTTAAATCACAGAGATATGGCACACAAAAAACTTAATAAATAACATTTCCCACATGTTTACTTTACATCAGCACAATTTGCGAACCAAAAATTTTTTTTGTTAGGAAGTTATAAGGGTTAAAAGTTGACCAGCAATTTCTCATTTTTACAACACCATTTTATTTTTAGGGACCACATCACATTTGAAGTCACTTTGAGGGGTCTATATGATAGAAAATGTTGGCATATGCAACAGAAATGGACTTATTGTTTACGTAAAGGAGGACTTTACACTAGCCTGACAGCAGATGGTGATAGTATGGTTAAACGTTTGCTGTATTGTGGAGAGGGAAGCTCTTTTGTTGTTTTTAGTTATACTTTCGATTTTGACTGTATTACACCAGCAGCATGGGCTGTGTGCTTCTGAATTCTTATCTCATGTTTACCCATAAGAAGTAAATGCTGTTTATTCAAGATAACTTGCTCAGTGAAGTTCTCCTGTGTTCCGGTGGATTTTCAAAAGATACACTCTGCTACAGGTTATGGGCCCAGAACAGGAGATAGGCCCAGACACCTATGACCCAGACAGCCAGGAGATAACCTCAGACACTGGAGAAGCAGATAATCTCTGTTAACAGAAGGAGATAAAACCCAGTGAACGAAGACTGAAAAAAAAATCCAGATACAGAGGGACAAAGGAATTTATGTTCCAGGAACTGGATGACCGCACACTGGAGATAATTACAGAGAATCACCACACACAGGATATACAGGAACTCTCAAGAAGAAAGAAGAATATCTTCATAAAACAAGTAAGATTATATAAAAATGATGTGAAGCACTGAGCTAAAACTCACAGTAGCAAAGGTGAACAGTGAAAATGATCAGTTATGGAAATTCAAAGTAGAGATGTTGTTATCTAAAGATGATTTATGGGAAGTAGTTACTACAGATAGACCTGATGAAGATAATCAGACATGGGATAGAAAGAATAGAGAAGCTAGAACCACCATTAGCTTATTAGTGGATGATGCTCAATTAATACACATAAGAAATGAAGACACAGCGAAAGGAATGTGGGATGCAATAAGAAAATTATATGAAAGATCCAGTTTAAATCACAAGTTATTTTTATTAAGAAAACTTTACAGTATGAGATTGAGTGCAAATGATGACATGCAGAAGCACATATTCTCAGTGATGGAAGTAATATCACAGCTAAGGTCTATTGGTGAAGACATTAAAGAAAGTCATGTAGCAGCAATATTATTGTGCAGTTTACAGATTAGTATGCAGCCTTGATAAATGCCCTAGAGACAAGACCAGAAAAAGACATCACATTAGATTTTGTGAAAACCAGACTAATAGATGAATATCAGAGAAGAAAAGAACAAACAAATGATTCTTCTACTGAAAAGGATAGTGGAAATGCTCTTAAAGCTACAGAATTTAAAAAACCCTATAATAAAGAGACAAGAGAATGTTTCAGATGTAAGAAAAAAGTTCATTTAAAGAAAGACTGTACCATATGGAAAGCAGAACAACAAAAATTACAACATAAAGAGCATACACAGAAAGTGAAAAACACAATTTCCTATTCATGTGAGAATAATTGCAATGGCACATTTATAGTAACAGACAAGAAATCATCACTTTTTATTCACTGGTTTATTGATTCAGGGGCAACAAGTCATATGACAAGTGGCAAGAATTTCTTCACTGAACTTGATTTAGATAAGAAAAAGCCATTTATCTTGCAGATGGGAACAAATTAACTGCAGAAGGTATAGGACAAGGTATGCTAAACTGTTCAAACAAGTTCAGACAAGATTCAAAGATACTTGTACAGGATGTGTTGTATGTTCCAAAATTGGAAGGTGAATTGTTATCTGTGAAGCGTTTAACAGCCAATGGACTCACTGTAAAATTCAAAGACAATGAGTGTGCAATTCTAGCAGGGAACAAGGTGATAACCAAAGTCAAGACAGATGAACAATTGTATCATCTTGACACACAAAAGGAACAGATGAAGGTATGTACACATGATCACAAGAACTGTATTCACGTGTGGCATAGACGTCTAGGACACAGACACCCTGAAAGTATAAGGGAACTACAAAGAAAAGCATTGACACAAGATCTAAAGATATCAGATTGCTCAATTACCATAAGATGTGAATGTTGTATAAAATCTAAAGCCACAAGAATATCTATTCCAAAAGAAAGTGAAATGAAAAGCAAAAGACCACTTGATTTGGTGCATACTGATGTATGTGGACCCTTGCAAGTGACTACATCAGGAGGAAATAGATACATGGTGACTTTCATAGATGACTACTCAAGATACACAGTCACATACTTAATTAAGAACAAAAGTGAAGTTTTTGATAAACTTGTAGACTATGTAACAAGGTCGAGTAATAAATTTCAAAGGAAGCCAATTGTCATCAGAAGTGATAATGGAGGTGAATTTACAGGTCACAAAATAGAAAACTACTTAAGACAGAATGGTATAGAACACCAGAAAACTGTTCCGTACACACCTGAACAAAATGGAGTAGCAGAAAGGAAAAACAGAACTCTGACAGAAATGATAAGATGTATGCTGACAGATTTCAACCTACCAGAGAAATATTGGGGTGAGGCAGCAATGACAGCTACATATCTACAGAACAGACTTTTTTCCAGAAAACTGAAGAAAACTCCACATGAACTGTGGCAAAGTATGAAACCAAGTGTCAATCATTTAAAAGTTTTTGGATGTAAAGTTTTTATATTCATTCCAACAGAAAAACGTTCCAAACTTCAAACAGATCCACGGAGGGAATATTTGCTGGATATAGTGAATATTGCAAGGGATACAGAATCCTAGATCCCAAAACAGACAGAGTCACGGTAACAGTGTGACATTCATTGAGGAGCTAAATGAAGACACTATGATTTCAATTGACACAAAAATGAGAAAAACAGCAGTGACATAGCTGAAGAGATATCTGATGAAAAAGTAGTTGAAATTGATGAAGAACAGAATACTGAAAATGAAGAAATACAACTACAAACAGACACAGAACCAAGACGTTCAATGAGAGAGAACAAAGGTAAACCACCAAAACGTCTCTCATGCAAGACAAGCACAAGTAAAATTTATGAACCTACCTCTTGGAAAGACATATCTAAACTCCCTAAAGAAGAAGCTAATAAATGGATAGAAGCAACAGAAACAGAAATTAAATCCATGCATGACTCAAATACATGGACACTGGCAGATTTACCAGAAGGAAGAAAAGCCATAGGATGTAAATTGATTTTTAAAGTAAAATACCAAACAGATGGCACACCTGAAAGATACCGAGCAAGACTCATAGCTAAAGGGTATTCTCAAAAATATGGAGAAGACCATGATGAGACATTTGCTCCAGTTATCAAACATCCTACAATAAGAACTTTACTTACAGTTGCAGCAATGAAACAGATGGAACTGATACATCTGGATGTAAAGACAGCATTTTTGAATGGAGATTTAACAGAAGACATTTACGTGGAGCAACCTCCAGGATTCAAAGATGAAAGAAACCCAAACAAAGTTTGCAAATTACAGAAACGCACATATGGTTTAAAGCAAGCAGCTAAAGCGTGGAATGACAAAATCACGGAAGTGTTTACAAATTAACATTTTCAAAGAAGCAAAGCTGATCCATGCTTGTACACAAAAAGGCTGATGAATAGATGGATTTATGTACTCATATATGTAGACGACAATTTGATTTGTTCTGAACAAGAAAGGGATAAAGAAAACATTCTAAAAGTCCTGAAGCGACATTTCGAAATCAAAGACTTGGGAAATGTGAAACAGTACATAGGAATACAGATAGAAAGAGAAGAAGACGGAAGTTTCCTACTGAATCAAAATCACATGATTCAAAACATAACAGAAAAATTTGGATCGAAGGATGCAAAAACAGTAAAGTCTCCAATGGAAACTAATTATCTTAAAGAGATGAGTAGTGAGAAAAATGTGTTACCAAATAATGAAGAGTACAGAACAGCAATAGGAAAACTACTGTATCTAGCGACTGTTAAAAGGCCAGACATTGCAGCAGCAGTAGGAATCCTGAGTAGAAAGGTGTCAAAACCAAATAAAGCTGACTGGAATGCTGTAAAGAGAGTAATGCGTTATTTGAAAGGAACCAGCAACGTTAAGCTCAAACTACCCACAAGTGATAATTACATTTTAACAGGGTACGTTGATACAGATTGGGCTGAAGATCCAACTGACAGAAGATCTACCAGTGGACATATTTTTTCCTCTCAGGTGGACCAATAAGTTGGACAAGTAAGAGACAGTCAATTGTGACACTGTCTTCAACAGAAGCAGAGTATGTTGCCGCAGCACATGCAAGTCAAGAAGTTCTGTGGTTAAGACATTTGTTGACAGACAGGACAACCACATTTGAAACCGACAAAATTGAAAGAGGACAATCAAGGATGTCTTGTTCTTGCTCAGATGGAAAGAGTCAATCCAAGAACCAAGCATATTGATGTGAAGTATTATTTCTTGAGAGATCATCAGGAACAAGGAGTCATGAAGTTAGAATATTGTCCTACTGAAGAAATGACAGCAGACATCTTCACGAAGGCGTTGAATGCTGATAAACACCAGAGACTAATAAAAAGGTTGGGTTTGACTGAATAAGTCCTTACTGTTGAGAAAGGGTGTTGGCATATGCAACAGAAATGGACTTATTGTTTATGTAAAGGAGGACTTTCCACTAGCCTGACAGCAGATGGTGATAGTGTGAAGTTAAATGTTTGCTGTATTGTGGGGACGGAAGCTCTCTTGTTGTTTTTAGTTTTACTTTTGCTTTTGACTTTATTACACCAGCAGCACAGGCTGTGTGCTTCTGAATTCTTATCTCATGTTTACCCATAAGAAGTAAATGCTGTTTATTCAAGATAACTTGCTCAGTGAAGTTCTCCTGTGTTCCGGTGGATTCTCAAAAGATACACTCTGCTACAGAAAATACCCAAAAGTGACACCATTCTAAAAACTGCACCCCTCAAGGTGCTCAAAACCACAGTCAAGAAGTTTATTAACCCTTCAGGTGCTTCACTGGAATTTTTTGAATGTTTAAAAAAAAAAGAATATTTAACATTTTTTTACAAAAAAATTACTTCAAGTCCATTTTTTTTATTTTACCAAGGGTAACAGGAGAAATTGGACTGTGTTATGATTGGGTCACCGAGGAGGAAAGCAAGACCAAGCTAAGCTACAGAAAGCCAGAGAGGTTGGTAACTAAGCGGATTGCAGACCCCTGATCCTATCCACACAACTAGCAGTAGATGTGGAGCATACCTACGATGATTCTAGATGCCTCGACACAGCCGGAGAACTAAATAAGCCTAAAGCAAGAAAGGGGAAATCTAAACTGCCCCAGAGCAGACCCCAAAGGAATAGATAGCCCCCAAACATTTATTGTCGGTGAGACAAGATGAAAACACAAACGCAGGTAAGAAAATAGTCTGAGGAAACGATGGGGCCCAAACTAACTAGACAGGACAGGAAAGGAAAGACACTGTCTGCAATCACGCAAAAAACCCTGCAAAAAATGCCCAACACGTCTGATAGAAAAAATACTGAAGTCACTAGACTTCGCCCACTATATCAGCACTCTGGTATATTCTGAAAACAGAGCAAAGAGAGGCCAATCTAATAAGGGACAAAAACAAACTGGCACAGACAATAACATAAGGATGGAAATTCAGCATAGCCCCAGCCGGGACTAGCTGACCACACAAAACTGAAATAGAGAAAACCAAATCAAATGTGAACAATAGCAAAAGAACACTTATCTTGAGCATGCAGAGACTGAGCTGGAACCTAAGACCTCTGGAGGCAGGAAAAAATCACCAGCAGGGATAGAGGGAGTCGGCTGTCTTAAATCCAATCGTCCACCTCATTATCAGGTGGCAGGCCTCTGTTAATTAGATCAGCTCCATTACCTCCCATAACCACCAGAGGGAGCCCGGAAAGAGAACCCGCGTCCCCCCCGTCAATACAACCATCTCCACCACCTTCACCAGCAACCAGAGGTAGGCCAGAAAGTGAATTCACAAAAGTACCCCCCCTGAGGAGGGGTCACCAAACCCTCATCCACGCCACCAGGCCGATCAGGACAGGCCCAGTGAAAAGCATGAACCAATCTATCGGCATGAATGTCAGAAGCAGTGACCCAAGAATTATCCTCCTTGCCATAACCCTTCCATTTGACCAAGTACTGGAGTCTCCGTCTAGCCAAACGAGAATCCAATATTTTCTCTACCTCATATTCCACATTGCCTTTAACCAATACAGGGTCAGGAGCTGCCGCCATAGGAACTACTGGCTCCACAAACCTCTTCAACACAGATTTATGAAACACGTTATGGATCTTAAACGTAACTGGAAGAGCCAATCGAAAAGAAACAGGATTAAGAATCTCCAAAATCTTATAAGGTCCAAAGAATCTTGGCTTGAACTTTGGAGACGCAACCTTCATGGGAATATTTTTTGACAACAACCAAACCATATCACAGACAGATTTCCAATCCAAAACAGGATTATGAGTTTGCAACCAGGGAAAACCCAGAGCAATAGTATCATGCAAATTGTGCAGCACCAAAAATTTACAATTTTCTTGGTGGTCCGGAGCGACCCGCATTATCACCTGGGTCCAAAACTGGGGTTTATTCTCCGCCAAAGGAGTAGCATCAATACCCCTCAAAGGGATAGGAGTCCGCAGGGGTATCATGGGAAAACCACAACGTTTAGCAAAGTCCAAATCCATCAGATTCAAAGCTGCTCCTGAATCCACAAAAGCCTTAGTGGAAAAATGAAGATAAGGAGCAGATCAGAGTAATTGCCAAAAGGAACTTAGGTTGTACACTGCCCACAACAAATGTGTGCGAAAAACGTTTCTCTCGTTTAGGGCAGACAGAAATAGTATGAGAGGCGTCACCACAGAAAAAACATAGCTTATTACACCTTCTAAACTCCTGACGTTGCATCCTAAACAAAAAGAGGAAAATATATATATAAAAAAAAATTCTGACACTTTTTTTTTTTTTTTTGCAATTCTCTCCTGCTTTTGAGTACCCTAGAATCTGCAGTTTAGGCTGGTGATTCTGTTTTGATTGGGTCACCGAGGAGGAAAGCAAGACCAAGCTAGACCTCAGAAAACCAAGTAACTAAGTGGATTGCAGACCCCTGATCCTATCCACACAACTAGCAGTAGCCGTGGAGCGTACCTACGATGATTCTAGACGCCTCGACACAGCCGGAGAACTAAATAAGCCTAAAGCAAGAAAGGGGAAATCTAAACTGCCCCAGAGCAGACCCCAAAGGAATAGATAGCCCTCATACATATATTGTCGGTGAGGCAAGATGAAAACACAAACGCAGGTAGGAAAATAGTCTGAGCAAACGATGGGGCCCAAACTAACTGTTAGGGACGGCAGAACACACTAAATATAAAATAATAGAAAGTGCGTTCGCCGACTGGGGTCCACCGTGCAGAGGTGTTAAACAGCTGCTATATAATGACAGACATACTATATGGCGGTATATTGCACACGGGTTGAACGTCACCCGGTGTGCGTTGGGCGTACTCTGTTATATTCACAGAGTCGCCTTAAGGCATAAACATAAATGCCGAGCCTGTTGACCTCACAGGTCTCAGCGGTGTGCACGCACGGTATATGGTCACAGGACTCGGGCCCAAGAAACAGGGTCGGTGTCCGTCTAGACCTACCGTGCGTGCGGCGTCGCTACCGCGGACACCCACAAGTGCTGCTGACCGCAGCATGGCAACTGACTCAGCCGCTATACGACAATGCCCAGGAGGGGAGAACTGTTGGACGCTATTTCTGTGGAGATGAGCACTGTGTCTTGTAGCATGCCACTGACTGGCGCTGACTCTAAAGCTAAATCCCTATCCACACACGTAATATCAGAGGGAGGGGATCTTAATGAGTCATTCGCAGGTTCATGCATCCATCATCATTCACACAGTAGCAATTAGAGACTACACTAGTGCATGGCCGAGCGGCTATGCGGACCTTTTATAGCCGTGCGGGACCTTCCATAGCCGTGCGGGACCTTCCAGATCTCTGAGATGGACCAATCAGATCAGGAGAAGGACCTGAGCACGTGACTCCCGATCTCCAATGGGAGATCGTCTCGTGAGCATGCCCAGTAGCGTGAGGAGAGGACTTAGCCACTGGAGTGGCTTGATGCAGGGCAGCCTGCACTGCTATTGCTGACCCAGAGGTGGCCGCAACAACCAGTCCTACAGAGCTGGTCTGAGCAGAGCGCCTGTGACGCCAAGATTGCTGTCCAGACTCCTGAGCGGTCGGAGAAGAATGGGAGACCGCAGGATGCAAGGTTCTGGTTTCCCGCTGTGCAGCTGCAGGAACTCGACGCCTAACATCAACCCCGCTCCCCTCTGAGCCTCGGCACGCTCAAACGCCGCGATCAGGAGCGGGGCGTGGATGTTCTCCACTGGCTCCCAGGTCCAGGCCTCCGGGCCATGACCCTTCCAGTCCACCAAATAAAATTTTTTGCCAAGCACAATCCTGCGTCCCACAATGGCATTGACCTCAAACTCATCCGAGGACAGGTCTGATGTCCCGGCAGATGACTCGTGACTCGGAAAACCGAGCCATGTGAACAGGCTTGAGAAGGGACACATGGAAGACATCAGAGATGGCCAAGTGTGGTGGAAGAGCCAGATGGTAGACCACTGAGCTGATACGCTTGAGGACCTTGAAGGGACCAATGTATCGTGGAACGAACTTGGAGGACTCGGCCCGCAGCTTGATATTACGCGCAGAGAGCCACACCAAGTCGCCAGGGGCAAAAGTTGGAGCGGGACGCCGAAGTGTGTCGGCTGACACTCTCATTCTCTCTTTAGAGGCTCGAATAGCATCCTGGGTGCTATCCCAAGTGTCGCGAGCCTCCACTGTCCAGTCTGCCACCCTGGAATCAGTGGAAGACACTGGCATCGGGACAGGGACGCGCGGATGCTGGCCGTAATTGAGAAGGAACGGCTTCTGACCAGTGGAATCAGCCTCTGCGTTATTCAGGGCAAATTCAGCCCATGGTAGTAAGGATGCCCAGTCATCCTGCCTGGCAGAGCCAAAATGTCGCAGGTATGTGACCAGAGTTTGATTGGCTCTCTCAACCAACCCGTTCGTCTCGGGATGATATGCGGAGGACAAATTGAGCTCGATACTGAGTAGACTGCAGAGTTCCCTCCAAAATCGAGATGCAAACTGGGGACCTCGGTCACTGACTATTTTGTCAGGCATACCGTGCAAATGAAATACGTGCTTTATGAACAGTGCGGCGAGACCACGAGCGGAAGGCAGCCGTGCGAGTGGCACCAGATGCACCATTTTAGAGAAATGATCGGTGACCACCCAGATGACCGTGCTGCCACCAGACTTGGGCAGGCTGACCACAAAGTCCATGCCGACCATCTCCCAGGGTCTGTCTGCCATCGGCAAGGGATACAGTAACCCAGCCGGCCTCTGCCTAGAGGACCTGTTCCAAGCACAAGAGAAGCATGCTTGAATGTACTCTTTAGTGTCCCGAGCCATGTGCGGCCACCAATAAGACCTTGTCAGAAGTTCTGTGGTCCGCTTAATGCCAAAGTGACCACCCACCCTGGACGCGTGTGCCCACGCGAGGACCTCCGGCCGCAGACAAGGAGGGACAAAGGTCTTGCCTGGCGGAACTGCCTCAAGAGCGACCGGAGCCACGGTCCTCAGGCTCTCCGTGGGGACAATTAGCCGAGGCTCAGCCTCCTCTTCCTCCGCTGAGACCACTGAGCGAGAAAGAGCATCCGCACGGACGTTCTTCTCTCCAGACAGGTAATGCAAGGTGAAGGGAAGCGGGAGAAGAAGAGCTACCACCTAGCTTGACGAGAGTTCAAGTACTGGGCCGTTTGCAAATAGACCAGGTTTTTAGGGTCAGTGTACACCTGGAAGGGAAACCGGGCTCCCTCCAGGAGATGTCTCAACTCAGAAAAGGCCAATTTCATGGCCAGCAACTCCCTGTCCCCGATGGAGTAGTTTCTCTCCGCCGGTGAGAAGGTCTTTGAGAAGAAGAAGCGGGTGTAACGGGGTCTTCCAAGCTGGGGTACCTCTTTCAGTACCACCCCGTGTTTTCGGAGGTCCGCTCTGCGTTGGCTGGAGTCTGAATGAATGACGCTGGCTGGAATTCCTCTGAGTGCATGGGCGCATATAAAAGATCACTTCTTCTCCATGTATTTCCAGTCTGACAACACTTTACTCACAGGACACAGAATATATCACACAGATACAGAGGGCTGGCCAATAGACAAGCGTCAGGCCAGACATGCATTACAAAAGCCGCAGGTGGCCGGAGCCTGCGGAGGTTTACTGTGGGAATTACAAAGGTGGGGGGAGGGCGGACACTGCTGATACATTAGGGACATGCATCTCACATGGAACCTATTATATATACATATAACTGCACAACATATTCTGGGTGCTGAGTGGTTCTGTAGCACGGCTCCCCTTTTCAGCGACGCGATCGGCATACACAGTCTGATCCTCAACGGATCAGTTTGGGGATGACCGAAGTTTATGGGGTTGGTACAAGTTCCGTTTGTCGACTTAGTCCATCGGCATTAACATTTTGTTTGCCGGGTCTGTAGTGGATGGTGAAGTCCAGAGGTTGTAGGGCTAAACTCCACCGCAGCAATCTGGCGTTGTCTCCGGAGACCCGATTAAGCCAGACTAGGGGATTATGGTCCGTTAGGAGGGAAAACTCTCGTCCATACAAATATGGTTGCAACTTCTTGAGTGCCCATACTACCGCCAGGCACTCCTTCTCAATGGCCGCATAGCTTACTTCACGGGGCAGTAGTTTCCGACTCAGGTAAGCTACCGGGTGTTCTTGGCCGTCCGGCCCGACTTGTGTTATGATTGAGTCACGTAGGAGGCAAAAACAGAAATGCTAGCTAAGTCCTGAAAACCAGAGAAGTTGGCAACTATCAGATTGCAGACCCCTGAACCTATCAACACAACTAGCAGTAGCCGTGGGGGGTTCCTACGATGACCTAGACCCCTCGATCACAGCCGGAGAGATACATAGGCCTAAAGAAGGAGAGGGGAAATCTAACTGCCCCAGAGCAGACCCCAAAGCAATAGGCAGCCCCCCACATATAATGACGGTGAAGCAAGATGAAAACACTTACACAGACAGAAAGACAGGCTGAGCAAAGAAGGGGCCCAAAAACAACCTAGATAGGAACGGATAGGAAGGCTGCTGTCTGCAATCTGCCAAAACCCTATCAGAGACAAAAGCCAACAAGCTGATATAAAAATGGCCCTGAAGCAACTAAGCTTCAAAAACTAAATCAGTGCTCAGGTACTTTCAGAAGACAGAGCTCAAGGAACACTGCACACTCCAGCAGGGAGTGGCAGAATCCAAAAAGCAAGAAAAACAAAAACAAATCTTAGATGCAAAAAGGCAAAACAGAAAACTTAGCTTTAGGAGAGCAGGAATCAGACTGGTGTCCAAGAGTCCACAGAGAAATCACCCGCAGGGCAGAAAGGGCGTAGGCTGCCTTAAATCCAGTCAGTGACTCCACTCAGCCAATCGTCTTCATTAGTCCCAGGTGTCTGATAATCAGGCTCACTACCTTCCTTCACTAGAATAGGGAGTTCACCAGGCCTCAGTGACGGAGGGGAAAATGAACTCACAACAGACTTGGCTCAGTACTGCCCCCAATCCAAACATAGAAGCGTCTGTGTGAACAAGGAAACGTTTAGTTGGATCGGGTGCGGCCAATACAGGGGTATTGGTGAGGGCGTCCTTTAGTTGGCGGAAGGCTTCCTCACACTCTGAGGTCCAGGTTACCTGGCGGGGTTTGTTCTTACTGGTCAGATCAGTGAGGGGCTTGGCTACGCTGCTGTAATTGGGAACGAATTTCCTGTAATACCCCGCTGTCCCTAGAAACGCCATGAACTGGGTTTTAGTGCGTGCGATGGGCCATTTGGCTATGGCCTCAATCTTGGCTGGTTCTGGTCGCTGTTTCCCACTTCCCACCCAATGCCCTAAATACTGAACCTCTGCTTTGCCCACGTGACACTTGTTTGGGTTCAGGGTGATTCCGGCCTGGCGGATCCTGTCCAATACTGTCTCTAGGTGATTTAGATGCTCTTCCCATGTCGCACTGTAGATGGCGATGTCGTCCAGGTAGGCACAAGCATAGTCCTGGAGACCATCCAGAAGATGGTCAGCCAGCCTTTGGAAGGTCGCCGGGGCATTCTTCATCCCGAATGGCATAACTCGAAACTGGAATAAGCCGAACGGGGTGACAAATGCCGACTTGGGAATAGCGTCAGGACTAAGGGGAATCTGCCAGTAGCCTTTGCATAGATCGATGGTGGTCAAATACTTTGCCCCCGCCAGCCGGTCTAACAACTCATCCACACGCGGCATGGGATATGCATCCGTCACTGTTTTCTCATTGAGCTTACGATAGTCTACACAAAACCATGTAGTCCCATCCTTCTTGGGCACTAACACTACGGGGGATGCCCAGGGACTATCTGACACTTCAATGACCCCTAAACGCAGCATCTCTTGAATCTCTTGTCGCATCCCCTCTCGTACAGACTCAGGGATGCGGAAGGGGTTTTGTCGCAGGGGGGTCTGATCCTGGGTCTCAACCTTGTGTTGTGCCAGGCAAGTGTACCCCGGTCTCTCTGAAAACATCCTCTGTCGCAGCCTCAACAACGCCTCCGCCTGCTGTCTCTCCCGGGGGCCTAGGTCTTCGCCCAAGTGTACCTGGTCCCATGTTTTAGACTGAGTCCTTTCCCCTAAGACATCCGGCAAGGGAAGTCCAGCTAAATCTTCTGCTTCAGGTGCACAGATGGCCACTACCTCTTCAGGGCGCTCCCGGTAGGGCTTCAGCATATTCACATGGAACATGCGGATAACCCTGGGGTCGTTACAATCGGCGACATTATAGGTTGGCTATTTTCCCCACTACCTGGTAGGGCCCCTGCCATGCAGCTTGAAACTTATTCTGCTTAGTAGGCTCTAACACCAGGACCTTCTGTCCTATTTCCAAAGTGCGCTCTCTGGCCCTCCGATCGTACCATAAGCGCTGGCGCCGCAGTGTCGCCTGCAGGTTCTCACGTACAACCTGGGTCAGCTCCTGTAGACGGTCCCGGAATTCCAGCACATAGGGTACAATAGGTACCCCTTCTATGAGGCCCTCCCCTTCCCAGTGTTCCAGCACTAAGTCTAGGGGTCCCCTTACCCGTCTCCCGTATACCAGCTCGAACGGGGAGAACCCCATGGATTCTTGGGGCACCTCCCGATAGGCAAACAGGAGGTGTGGCAAGAATTTCTCCCATTCCCTGTAGGTCCTGGTAAAAGTCCCAATGAGCTGTTTTAATGTCCCGTTAAAGCGTTCACACAACCCATTGGTTTGCGGGTGGTATGGGGCGCTTCTAATGGACTTTACGCCGCACAGCTTCCACAGTTGGTTGGTCACCTCTGCTGTAAACTGGGTACCCTGGTCCGAGATAATCTCCCGGGGAAATCCAACCCGTGAGAAAACCTGGAGCAGGGCGGCCGCCACCGTCTCTGCCAGTATGTTAGGTAACACAACCGCCTCTGGATACAGTGTGGCATAATCTACCACTGTCAATGTATACTTTTTCCCGGACGGACTGGGTTTGGCTAACGGCCCTATCAGATCGACCGCTACTCGGCTAAATGGTTCCTCCACAATGGGGAGGGGGCGTAATCTGGCCTTGCATCGATCCCTCCTCTTGCCAATGTGCTGACAACTGTCACAGGTCTGGCAGTACTGACGAACATCATAGGTTACCCCCGGCCAAAAGAAGTTTTGTGTCAGACGATGCCTGGTGCGACTGACACCGAAGTGCCCGGCCAAGGGTATATCATGAGAGATTCGCAGTAACTCCTACCTATACTTCTTGGGAACTACCAGCTGTTGCTTTATAGTGGGGCTCTTCCCTGTGTGGTGCTGCTCTGTGATCCGGTAGAGGAGTCCCTGCTTCCATACAAACTGTTCCCCTTCCAGTACCCCTCTCCCCTCCTGTGCCTTCCCACGATATCCCTCTAATGAAGGATCCTCAAGTAACTCCCTCTTAAATTCATCTGGGGTGGCCCAAGAAATGTGTCTGGCTATGGGAATACGTGTAGGGCTGGAATGTCTTACCTGGGCCTCTGAGTGTGATTCCGCCTCCGCAGCTCGAGCTTGTCTCCGGGTGGTCACAGGATATGTCTCAGCCAGAGGGGCCACCGAGAATGCAGACAACATGGGCCCCAAGTCATTTCCCAGCAAGACGTCTGCAGGCAAATCCTCCATCAAGCCGACCTCAACAAGGCCATCCCCGACTCCCCAGTTCAGGTGAATCCTGGCAGTGGGTAGTTGATATATGGCTCCCCCTGCTACACGGACTGCCACTGTCCAGTCCGTCTTCTCTTGGTCCTGGACGAGATGAGGCTACACAAGGGTCAAAGTTGCCCCGGAATCTCTTAGTCCCTGCATACGTTTCCCATTAACCCACACGACATGTCGATGCTGTTGTCGATTATCTGCCCGGGCTGCCTGCACGGGGTCTACTTCATGCAGCACTTCCTCCATCTCTTCCACCCCTTGGTTAATCGTAGCCCCAATGCCGGGTCAGCTTCACCTTGGTAGCAGTGTACAGCAGCCTAGCTGAAGGTAGCTGTTCCCGCCTTTGGCCACTGGGTATGCTGAGTCCGGTTGGGGCATTGTCTTTGCAGGTGGCCCAGCTGATGACAGGTGTGGCATCACGCCCCAGGGGGACTGTTGTAGGCCGGGTATCTAGCTGGTCCCCCTACAATCTTCGGTGGTTTGGGGCAGTCCAGGTTCATGGGCGGGGCCCTAGTGACCACCTTTGATCCGGACAACTGTGACCTCCTGGCATCATGATGTTCATCGGCCAGACGAGCGGCTTCCTCAAGAGTCGTTGGCCGCCTGTCCCGAAGCCATTCCTGTGTCTCGGGGTTTAGTCCATTAAAGAATCGTTCTAACAGGAAGAGCTGGAGGACGTCCTCCTTAGTGGTTGCTTGGCTCTCTTGTACCCACCGTAGCAGTGACCGCCGTAATTTACAGGCCCATTCAGCGTGGGTATCGGTTACTCGTTTTATAAGTCCGCAGAACTTTTGGCGGTAGGCCTCTGGTGTCAGCACATACCGGGCCAAGATCACTTCTTTGATCCGCTCATAGTCCATACAGTCCTCATCAGGTACCGTGCGATAGGCATCCGCTGCCCGACCTGTCAGCTTGCTGGCCAGAATCTGAACCCGTTCCTCCGGCTTTACTTGATGAAGAGCACACTGCCGCTCACAGTCCTGCAGAAAGCCATCAATGTCTTCCTCTGCCTCCCCCAACTGTCGGAAGGCATTGTACTGGATCTTTTTGTGGCTTACTGTTGAAGGTACCTGGTTGAAGGCCAGAGCTCCCCCTGCTCGCTGACTCTCCTCTCTCCGCTCTGCCATCTCCATCTTGGCCAGCTCCACTTTGGTCCGCTCTGCCATCTCCATCTTGGCTAGCTCTATCCTGGTCCGCTCGGCCATCTTTTCCTTCAGATCAGTACGCACATCAGCCATCACCTCTCGTATGATCTCTACTGCAGGGTTTGGGCCATAGAATTCCAGTCTGTTCTTTACCTCCCTCTGGAATTCGGTCTCCTCCACATTCACATTGGGGGGCGCTGCACTGTCGTGTTCCATGATGGCTGCTATCAAATCCGCTTTTGTTTTGTTGCTGGCAATCAACCCTCGGGCTTCCATCAGGTCTTTTAATGTAGTCCTCTTTAACTTCTGGTAATTATTTTCCATTCATTCCTTTCCTCCTGTAGAAGGGGTAACATATCCCGCTGGCTGCAACCAGTGTAATGGGGTCTTCCAAGCTGGGGTACCTCTTTCAGTACCACCCCGTGTTTTCGGAGGTCGGCTCTGCGTTGGCTGGAGTCTGAATGAATGACGCTGGCTGGAATTCCTCTGAGTGCATGGGGCGCATATAAAAGATCACTGCTTCTCCATGTATTTCCAGTCTGACAACACTTTACTCACAGGACACAGAATATATCACACAGATACAGAGGGCCGGCCAATAGACAAGCATCAGGCCAGACATGCATTACAAAAGCCGCAGGTGGCCGGAGCCTGCGGAGGTTTACTGTGGGAATTACAAAGGTGGGGGGAGGGCGGACACTGCTGATACATTAGGGACATGCATCTCACATGGAACCTATTATATATACATACTAGATTATGGCCCGATGCTATCGCATCGGGAGGATGCGATAGCATCACACCTCTTGCCATGTTAACCCTCAACACACACACTCCTCTCACCTTTCACCATCTCCACTCACTCCTTCACTCCACATACGACCCCTTCTCTCACTCCGTCTCTCATACTCACGCCATCATCGCCGCTGCTCCACGATCCCCGACATCTTCTTCCGCCGGCGCCATCCTGGATCCAGACATTGTCCACGCCGGCGACATGTTCTTGCGGCGACGCCATCTTGAGTATCGTAAAATCCCGCGATAGTCAAGATGGCGTCGCCGCAAGAACATGTCGCCGGCGGGGACGACGTCGGGATCCAAAATGGCGTCGGCGAAATCTCGCGAGATTTCGCCGACACCATTTTGGATCCCGACGTCGTCCCCGCCAGCGACATATTCTTGCGGCGACCCCATCTAGAGTATCACGGGATTTCGCCGATCCAAAATAGCGTCACCGCAGGAACATGTCGCTGGCGTGGATGCCGTCGGGATCCAAAATGGCGTCTGCGAAATCTCGCGAGATTTCGCCGACGCCATTTTGGATCCCGACGTCGTCCACGCCGGCGACATGTTCTTGCGGCGACGCCATCTTGACTATCTCGGGATTTCGCCGATCCAAAATGGCGTCACCGCAAGAACATGTCGCCGGCGTCGAGGACGTCTGGATCCAGGATGGCGCTGGCGGAAGAAGATGTTGGGGATCGTGGATCAGCGGCGATGACGGCGTGAGTATGAGAGACGGAGTGAGAGAAAGGGTCGTATGTGGAGTGAAAGAGTGAGTGGACGTGAGTGGAGATGGTGAAAGGTGAGAGGAGTGTGTGTGTTGAGGGTTAACATGGAAAGAGGTGTGCGGTGACATCACCGGTTACAACTGGACGGAAGTTGTTACAACCGGAAGCTGCTTAGGGTATTTATTATTATAGATAACTGCACAACATATTCTGGGTGCTGAGTGGTTCTGTAACAGCAGGGATGCTTCCGACCTTGAGCATCCTTCTGGAAAAAGACTGCTCCTGCACCAACGGACGAGGCATCTACCTCTAGGATAAAGGGTTTATCCACATCGGGACGGTGGAGGATGTGAGCGCCAGCAAAATGGGTTTTCAGGGATGAAAAGGCCGTGGAGACCTGCTCTGACCAAACCTTTGGATTGGCTCCTTTCTTGGTGAGAACAACCAAAGGAGCTACCAATATGGAGAAGTGGGGAATGAACTGGTGGTAATAGTTAACGAACCCCAAAAAGCGCTGCACCGCTTTTAGAGAATGGGGCTCCTGCCAGTCCATTACCGCTTGCAATTTGGCAGGATCCATAGCCAACCCCTGGGCCAAGATGATATAGCCCAGGAACGGCAAGGACTCCTGCTCAAACTGGCACTTCTCCAGCTTGGCGAAGAGAGAATTCGCCCGCAAACGATCGAAGACCTTGCAGACGTCTCTCCAGTGAGAGGCCACATCTGGAGAAAAGATGAGGATGTCATCCAGATAGACCACCACCGAGGTAGAGGGCATATTGCAAAATACGTCATTTATGAAGTCCTGGAAGACAGCAGGTGCATTACAGAGGCCGAAGGGCATGACAGATACTCATAGTGGCCATCCCTAGTATTAAAGGCTGTCTTCCACTCGTCTACTTCGCGTATGCGGATCAGGTTGTACGCCCCCCGTAGATCTAATTTCATAAAGATCCGGGCCCCTCACAACCTGTCAAACAACTCAGAGATCAAAGGAAGAGGGTATTTGTTTTTTACGATAATGGTGTTGAGACCTCGGTAGTCAATGCAGGGGCGCAACTCCCCACTCTTCTTCTGCACAAAGAAGAACCCTGCACCAGCCAGTGACACCGATTTCCTGATAAACCCTCTTGCCAGGTTCTCCCGGATATACTTTATTGTGATATGGCCTCTGTCTCCGGGAGAGATAGAGGGTACACGCGGCCTCTAGGAGGCTCCGCGCCTGGCAATAGGTCTATCGGGCAATCGTAAGGACGGTGCGGCGGAAGCGTCTCCGCTGATTTTTTGGAGAAGATGTCCACGTACTGCCGGTAGTGTCCAGGGAGCGCGGAAAGATCCGCGGGCACCTCCGTGGATGCTACTTGAACACTGCCGCTCATGCACCTTCCCTCACTGTCCTTGCTCCAACCCAGTATACTCCCCGAAGACCAATCTATATGA
The DNA here is from genome assembly GCF_039654945.1 of Dendrobates tinctorius. Taxonomy (NCBI): domain Eukaryota; kingdom Metazoa; phylum Chordata; class Amphibia; order Anura; family Dendrobatidae; genus Dendrobates; species Dendrobates tinctorius. Next base: position 121,328,044 of record NW_027361690.1, on the reverse strand, counting down.
GGGGAATGGTAATGGAGCTACGGAAATCCGAGAAGCACCTGGTCGATGCCATCTGGCAAGATGAACACGGACAACGTCTCGTGATGAGAGGGTGAGATTGAAAAACCAAGAGGTGCTATATGGTGTGTAACTTGGGATGGTAAAGGTGCACCGTCAATCACCCTGATGGTCAAGGGACGAGGCAGTAGTACCAGCGGAATAGCGTGCTTTTGGGCAAAGGATGAGGACATGAAGTTTCCTTCTGCCCCGGAGTCCACCGTGACCTCTACCTCCCAGGTGGAAGCACCGCTATCTAATGTCCCTCGGAATACTGGTTTGGGGAAAAGGTTTTCATATTAGTTAGACCACCACCTAAGACCACTGGACGTGATTGTTTTTTCGACCGCAGAGGACACGTGCTAGCCGAGTGACCAAACTGCCAGCACTGGTAACAGCGTGCGAAGCTTTGCATCGGACATGGCTTGGGGCCGGCGCGAGGCACCTCCATAGATTCAGAAGCTGTAAGCTCCTGAGTGGGAAATCTTAGTGGCTCGGAGAAGGTGGGAGAAAAATTAACCCTTCGTCTGGATTGCGCACGTTCCAGCCCGCGCTCCGTAAAGCGGAGATCAATGCGGGTGGAGATGGCAATCAACTCCTCCAGACTTGTGGGGACCTCTCTGGTTGCTAGAGCATCTTTGACATGCTCCGCTAACCCTCTCCAAAACACAGGGATGAGTGCTTTATCAGGCTACTCCAGTTCGGAAGCCAATGTCCGGAATCGGACGGCATAATGGCTGACCGAGAGAGACCCCTGTGTTAGGGCCAATAATTGGAGAGAGGTGTCATGCGTGATCCGTGGTCCCAAAAAGACCTGCTTCAGAGCCGTGAGGAACTGAGCAGCACCCTGAACCACGGGGTCATCACGCTCCCACAATGGCGTAGCCCACTCTAACGCCCTGCCAGATGGGAGAGAAACAATAAACCCCACCTTTGCCCGCTCTGTGGGAAATCACATGGCCAGTAACTCCAGCTGGATAGAGCACTGGCTCACGAAACCCGTGCAGGCGGTGCTGTCACCGGAAAACTTATCGGGCAACGGGAGGCGGGTTATTGTCGGCATAGGCGTGGGTGTGGACATGCGTGAGACAGCCTCTGCGACTGCCTGAGCAGCGGCCACTGTAGCATTCACAGCTGAGGTGGAGCTCTCAATAGCCGCCAACCTGCTCTCCAGCTGCCAAATGTACCGCTGTAGCTGCTGCAGGTCCGCCATTACTAGTCAGACCCTGGCGCTAGTGTAATGTTAGGGACGGCGGAACGCACTAAATATAAAATAATAGAAAGTGCGTTCGCCACCAAGGGTCCACCGTGCAGAGGTGTTAAACAGCTGCTATATAATGACAGACGTACAATATGGCGGTATATTGCACACGGGTTGAACGTCACCCGGTGTGCGTTGGGCGTACTCTGTTATATTGACAGAGTCGCCTTAAGGCATAAACATAAATGCCGAGCCTGTTGACTTCACAGGTCTCAGCGGTGTGCACGCACGGTATATGGTCACAGGACTCGGGCCCAAGACACAGGGTCGGTGTCCGTCTAGACCTACCATGCGTGCGGCGTCGCTACCGCGGATGCCCACAAGTGCTGCTGACCACAGCGCGGCAACTGACTCAGCCGCTATATGACAATACCCAGTAGGGGCGCACTGTCGGACGCTAGCTCTGTGGAGATGAGCACTGTGTCTTGTAGCATGCCACTGACTGGCGCTGACTCTAAAGCTAAGTCCCTATCCACACACGTAATATCAGAGGGAGGGGATCTTAATGAGTCTTTCGCAGGTTCATGCATCCATCATCATTCACACAGTAGCAATTAGAGATTACACTAGCGCATGGCCGAGCGGCCATGCGGACCTTTTAAAGCCATGTGGGACCTTCCAGATCTCTGGGATGGACCAATCCGATCAGGAGAAGGACCTGAGCACGTGACTCCCGATCTCCAATGGGAGATCGTGTTGTGAGCATGCCCAGTAGCTTAGCCACTGGAGTGGCTTGCTGCAGGGCAACCTGCGCTGCTATTGCTGACCCAGAGGTGGCAGCAACAACCAGTCCTACAGAGCTGGTCTGAGCAGAGCGCCTGTGATGCCGAGATTGCTGTGCAGGCTCCTGAGCGGTCGGAGAAGAATGGGAGACCGCAGGAAGCAAGGCTCTGGATTCCTGCTGTGCAGCTGCAGGAACCCGACGCCTAACACTAACTAGACAGGAAAGGAAAGACACTGTCTGCAATCACACAAAAAGCCCTGAAAAAAATTGCCCAACACGTCTGATAGAAAAAATACTGAAGTCACTAGAATTTGACCACTATATCAGCACTCTGGTATATTCTGAAAACAGAGCAAAGAGAGGCCAATCTAATAAGGGACAAAAACAAACAGTAACATAAGGATGGAAATTCAGCACAGCCCCAGCTGGGGCAGGCTGACCACACAAAACTGAAATAGACAAAACCAAATCAAATGTGAACAATAGCAAAAGAAAACTTATCTTGAGCATGCAGGGACTGAGCTGGAAACTAAGACCTCAGGAGGCAGGAAAAAATCACCAGCAGGGATAGACGGAGTCAGCTGTCTTAAATCCAGTCAGAAACTCCCAATGTCCAAACGTCCCCCTCATTATCAAATGACACAGTTTTGGAAACTAGACCCCCCCAAGGAACTTATCTAGATGTGTGGTCAGAACTTTGAACCCCCAAGGGCGTCACAGAAGTTTATAATGCCCGGGAGTGAAAATAAAAAAATCATATTTTTTCCACAAGCATGATCTTTTAGTCCCCATTTTTTTTATTTTTCCAAGGGTAACAGGAGAAATTGGACCCCAAAAGTTATTGTGCAATTTGTCTTGAGTACACTGATACCCCATATGTGGGGGTAAATGACTATTTTGGCGCATGGCAGAGGTCGGAAGGGAAGCAGCGTCATTTGACTTTTTTAACTGGAGTTGCGATCGGACGCCATGATGTGTTTGGAAAGCCCCTGATGTGCCAAAACAGTGTAAACCCCCACAATTGACACTATTTTGGAAACTAGACCCCCCAAGGAACTTATCTAGATGTGTCGTGAGAACTTTGAACCCCCAAGGGCTTCACAGAAGTTTATAACGTACAGCCGTAAAATTAAAAAATCATATTTTTTACACAAAAATGATCTTTTCACCCCCAATTTTTATTTTTCCAAGGGTAACAGGACCCCAAAAGTTATTGTGCAATTTGTTCTGAGTACGCTGATACCCCATATGTGGGGGTAAATGACTATTTGGGCGCATGGCAGAGCTCGGAAGGGAAGCAGCGCCATTTGACTTTTTGGCTGGAATTGAGATTGGACACCATGTCACGTTTGGAAAGCCCCTGATGTGCCAAAACAGTGGAAACCCCCTACAAATGACACAGTTTTGGAAACTAGACCCCCCCAAGGAACTTATCTAGATGTGTGGTCAGAACTTTGAACCCCCAAGGGCTTCACAGAAGTTTATAATGCCCGGGAGTGAAAATAAAAAAATCATATTTTTTCCACAAACATGATCTTTTAGTCCCCATTTTTTTATTTTTCCAAGGGTAACAGGAGAAATTGGACCCCAAAAGTTGTTGTCCAATTTGTCCTGAGTACGCTGATATCCCATATGTGGGAGAAAACTACTCTATGTGCACACATCGGGGTTCGGAAAGGAAGTAGTGACGTTTTGGAATACAGACTTTGATGGAATGGTCTGCAGGTGTCATGTTGCCTTTGGAGAGCCCCTGATGTGCTCAAACTGTTGAAACCCCCCCACAAGTGACCCCATAATGCCTGCGAGTGAAAATAAAAAAATCATATTTTTTCCACAAACATGATCTTTTAGTCCCCAATTTTTTTATTTTTCCAAGGATAACAGGAGAAATTGGACCCCAAAAGTTGTTGTCCAATTTGTCCTGAGTAGAGTTGAGCGAAACGGGTCGGTTAAATTCAAAAGTCGGCGACTTTTGCTGATGTCGGGTTTCATGCAACGAAACCCGACCATAGCGTGAGGTCGGCCACGAGGTCGGCGACCCGAGCGCCAAAGTCGTGTTTCAAATGATGCTTCCAGCGCCCTTTTTCAGCCAATGATGGAGGATGCACAATGTGGACAGCGCGATGACATAGGCATCGGTCACCACCATCTTTGAGAAGGGCATGCAAGTGATTGGCTGGCTTTGTGTGGCATCACAGGGGCTATAAAAGGGCGTGCACACCGACGGCCATCTTACTTCTGCCGATCTTAGCATTAGGGAGAGGTTGCCGCTGGTGATTCAGAATAAGGGAGAGCGTTAGGCAGGGAAGAAGAACCAAAAAACTGCTTCTCCTGTTAGCGATTTCCACTGTACAACACAACAGTTTGTGTGCAGTGACAGGGGAGGCTCTATTTTTGTGCATCAGCTCTGTTGGTTATTAGGCTGCCTTATAAGGCTCCCTGATAGCTGCATTGCTGTTTGCACACTGCTGTGCAAACTGCTTTTTTAAAAGCAAAAATACTTTTCTTCCTCTTTTCTGCACAGCTACCAAGCGTTCATTTTTCCACCCTTTTGTGTGCAGCAGTCCTGCTTATTAGGCTGCCTGCGTCCATGCTTGGACTGAGAGCATCATTGTCAGCCTCCTAAAATCTCTAGTGAGATTCAAATTCTCACCAATACTACATACACCCTCCACCTTGTCATACACCATCCAATTTCAGCCTGTTACATTGAGGTGTAATCTCTACTGGGTCTGAGACAATAGTTCAGTGTCCTCAAATCTCTAGTGAGATTCAAATTCTCACCAATACTACATATACCCTCCACCTTGTCATACACCATCCAATTTCAGCCTGTTACATTGAGGTGTAATCTCTACTGGGCCTGAGACAATAGTTCAGCGTCCTCAAATCTCTAGTGAGATTCAAATTCTCACCAATCCTATATACACCCTACACCTTGTCATATACCATCCAATTTCAGCCTGTTACATTGAGGTGTAATCTCTACTGGGCCTGAGACAATAGTTCAGCGTCCTCAAATCTCTAGTGAGATTCAAATTCTGACCAGTACTATATACACCATCTACCTTGTTTTACAGTACCATATAGCTGGTGGTATTTTGGGTACATTTTCACAAAAATGAGGAAATATGGTGGAAGAGGCCATGGAAGTGGGCGGGGGTTGCCAGCTGGTCCTGATGGTGGTGTTGGTGGTGCATCTGTTGGTAGTGGCAAAAGCACAATAGCAGCTAAGGCAGGAGGTGTTGAGCCTGCGTCATGGTCTGGCTCCGGAATGCCTGGAAGGCTACCTTTTCTGGGAGTAGGTTAACCACTTTTAAAGCCGGAGCATCAGGAACTGGTTTTGGCTTACATTGCCGAAACAGACTCCAGCAAATATGCCCTCCTCTTCTGAAGTTTCAAAAAATGCAAGCACTGAGTCATCAAAAACTGGCTCCTGGTTAGGAAGAACCCCTTTCCTTGTGTCCTTCACCCCCACCAAAAGTGAATGATGCAGCAGGCCACACTTCACATTAGTCCATGTAGCTCTTTCTATCATACCATGCCTGGGTTATCAAGTCAAATCGTGAATTCCCCAGTCCAAGATGAATCTGACATGGAGTGTGGGTGGCCAGCCAGGGCAGTGGGGTTAATCGGTACTGGGCCGGTGCCTCAGAGGGATGTGTCACGTTGGTGGTGATGACCCGTTCCGTGGCCCTGGGCGTCCATGCAAAGGGGTGAATAACGTTAATTGGTGAATGGTACATGAAGCCACCTGTGGTTTATGATCAGATTGACCCGCGCTGCAGTGTCGCTTCTCTAGGACAGATGTTGTGGTGCAGCTAAGATGTGGAAGCCCTGCACAGGTAGGGCCGTAGTCGCAGGGCAGATGAAAGAGTTGGTAGATGGTGTGCAGTGCAGGATGTAGCAGAGCCGTGTGCCAGGCGCAAGAGAAAGATGACAGACACAGTCGTGCAGTTCCTTTACCTGTGCTTGGTAAGTGCAGTCCAGGACCCAGAGTACAGATGGAGAAGGAGTTGGTCAGCCTGGAAGCAAATTTGGAATTCTCTCTCTGCAGATAGGTAGTGTGGCCTCCATTCTAGCGCTTATCTGAGGTACTTGCAGTACTGAGTTCACTGAAGTTCCCCCTGTTGACTCTCTTTTGGAACTTTCTCGTATGGCAGGCAGCCATAGACTTTTCCTTCTGGCTCACACACGTCGCTGCTGGGGCCACCGAGCCTTAGTTGGGAACAGAGCATTTACAGCTGCTACTTCCTCCGGTTTCTGCTGCAGGACCGTCAGTGTCCCTACAAACTCGGAGACCGGAATCCCGACCATGCGCTCCAGCTAGGAGTGAGCCTTAACTCTGCTCATCCTCCAGCTCCCCTTCTCACGTCCACACACTTCCCCTTTCCCCTTCCCTTCACAGACTGCCCTAACTTACCTCCTCCCGACCACAGAGAGCAGCTCCTCAGGTTCAGAGGTCTCCCTGCTGGCCTGGAGTGGGAACTGTGTTGTGTGTTGGTTTAACTGCTAGAGAGATCGTTCATTGCTCCCATGCATGACATCACACTCCCTAAGAGGAAGGTAATGCCACTGTGGTGACCGTACTCCTGGGGGCGCCACAAGTGCACTGATGCCCAGCCACTGCTAGATGATTCTGCTGGTACATTGACCCAGACCACTACATTCCACTCGCACTTTACACAGCCAAGAATCTGACCCTGATGAAACTCAGGTTCCCCTTCCCGCATACTATACCACCTAACACGGTGACAAAGAGGAAGGTGCAGATGAAAGTGCAGGATCCTTGAGCAGGTGGGGGGGCATACTCATGGGTGACGGCACTGGCAGAGGGCCCCTCATAGTACGAAAAAAAGTGTCTCTGCCGGTGGGAGGGCCCTCCACCCGCCGTCAGACACACCGACGTACTATGAGGGGCCCTGTGTCAGTGCCAACGAGTGGGCCCCACCTGCTTGCTCAGGATCACAGCACTTGCAAAGTTGAAATACTTACCTCTCCCTGCTCCACCGAGGAGACTTATTTAATTGTTTTCAATGTTCGGACAGCAATTTTTGGGGAGCACTATACTCTGGAGAATGATATATGAGGCCCACCATACACTGGAACATTCCAAAGGTGGACATCAGACACTGGAGCAGCATTTACAGGGCCCATTATACACTGGAGCATTAGAAATGGGGCCCATTATATATGAAACATTATTTGGGCCCATGAGACAGTGGAGCTTCATCCATGGGGACCAACATATACTGTAGCATTATGTGGAGCGCATCATATACTGTATGGAACATTATATGAGACCAATGATTCTGTATGGAGAAATATGGGCCTCATTACTCTGTATAGTGCACTATGCGGTGGCCATAATACTGTATGGAGTAATATACTGTCCATTTTTGGAGCTATTGGAGAATTTAAAATGAGATGTAAGAAGTTAAGTAATTTTCATGGAACTATACCGCTATTTCTCTGCCGTATCAGAGGATCATGAATTGTGGCATGTGTTAAAGGAGCCCAGTGACACTCTTTGGCCCATGGCCCATGAAAATCTGGAGCCAGCCCTACCCCCCCACTACTTTAGCCAAATAACCCCCAGTTTTCAATGCCTAACTATTATTATAAAGTAAATTAAGGTTGACAAGCTTAAGTAATAAGAATTGATGTTTTTGGCATTAAAATGGGCACTGTAGGTGTGTTTCCTGTCCTCCACTCACTGCTGACCTTGGTTCCTCATTGACTTGCATTGGGTTTCGTGTTTCAGTCGGCCTTCGACTTTTCACGACAATCGGCCGATTGTGTTTGACCCGACTTTTGAGAAAGTCTTGACCCGAAAAAAGGCAAAGTCGCTTATCCCTAGTCCTGAGTACACTGATACCCCATATGTGGGAGAAAACTACTGTATGGGGCACACTTCGGGGCTTGGAAGGGAAGTAGTGACGTTTTGGAATGCAGACTTTGATGGAATGGTCTGTGGGTGTCATGTCGCGTTTGGAGAGCCTCTGATGACCCCATTTTGTAAACTAAACCCCCCAAGTTACTTATCTAGATGTGTGGTGAGCACTTTGAACCCCAAAGTGCTTCACAGAAGTTTTTAATGTACAGCCATAAAAATAAAAAAATCATATTTTTTTTCCACAAAAATGATATTTTTGCCCCCAACTTTTTATTTTCCCAATGGTAACAGGAGAAATTGGCCACCAAAAGTTGTTGTGCAATTTTTCCTGAGTAGGCTGATACCCCATATGTGGGGGTAAGCCAATGTTTGGGCGCATGGCAGATCTTGGAAGGGAAGGAGCACTGTTTGACTTTTTCAACGCAGAATTGGCTGGAATTGAGATCAGACGCCATGTTGCATTTGGAGAGCACCTGATGTGCCTAAACAGTGGAAACCCCCCAATTCTAACTCCAACCCTAACCCCAACACCCCTAACCCTAATCTCAGCCCTAACCCTAGCCCTAACTCTAAACCTAGCCCTAGCCCTAACCCTAACCCTAATGGGAAAATGGAAATAAATACATTGTTTTTTATTTTATTATTTTTCCCTAACTAAGGGGTGATAAAGGGGGGTTTGATTTACTATTTTTAGCGGGTTTTTTATGTTTGGCAGCTGTCGCAAGCTAAAAGACGCTTTTTATTGTAAAAATTGTGTTTGCATCACCACATTTTGAGAGCTATAATTTTTTGACCCCCCCCGAGTCATGTGAAGTCTTATTTTTTGCGGGACACGTTGACGGTTTTATTGGTACCATTTTCTGGCACGTGACATTTTTTTATCGTTTTTTTTATTCAGATTTTTGGGACACAGAATGAACAAAAATCAGCATTTCATGTATTTGTTTTGGGGGTTGCGTTTACACCGTTCAGCGCGTGGTAAAATTGATAAAGCGCTTTTATTCTTCGGGTCAGTACGATTACAGTGATTCCTCATTTATATCTTTTTTTATGTTTTGGCGCTTTTATGCAATGAAAACAATTTTATCTAAAAAATAATTATTTTTGCATCGCTTTATTCTGCGAGTTATAACTTTTTTATTTTTTCGCTGATGACGCTGTGTGGTGGCTCGTTTTTTGCGGGACAAGATGACGTTTTCAGCGGTACCATGGTTATTTATATCCGTCTTTTTGATCGCGCGTTATTGTACTTTTTGTTCGGTGGTATGATGATAAAGCATTGTTTTTTTGCTTTGTTTTTTATTTTTTAAGGGGTTCACTAAAGGGGTTAACTAGTCACACAGTTTTTTAGGGCGGGTCGTTACGGACACGGTGATACTAAATATGTGTACTTTTATTGTTTTTTGTCTTTTTTTATTTCCAAAAAATGAATTTATTAGGGAATATTTTTTTTTTAATTTATTTAGCGATTTTTTATAAATTATTTTTACACTTTTTTTTAACTTTATTTTATTGTCCCAGGGGGGAACATCACTGTAATGTGTCAGATCGCTGATCTGACAGTTTGGACAGCACTCTGTCAGCGATCTGACAGGCGCTGCTGCAGGCTTTCTCAGAGCCTGCTCTCTGCAGGCACTAAGTAAGCCGCCTCCCTGCAGGCCCCCGAAGGCCCCCGCGGCCATCTTGGATCCAGGGGTCTGCAGGGAAGGAGGCCCCTAGAGCCGTGCAGCACATTGCGCTGCGCTGGGGGTCTCAGGGAAGCACGGAGGGAGCCCCCTCCCTGCCAATGCTTCCATAATCCTCCGGTACACTGCGATCATGTGTGATCGCAGTGTGCCAGAGGTTAACGTGGCAGGGGTGATCTGTGTCCGCCCCTGTCACATAGTGCCAGGTGTCAGCTGTGATAATCAGCTGACTCTCGGCCACGATCAGTGGCGCCCCCCGCCGGGAGCGCCGCTGATCGCTGAGATGTACTATCCCGTCCCCTGTCAAAGGGGCCTGGGTACCGTGGACGGGATAGTACGTCTCATGTCAGAAAGGAGTTAATATATAAGTGCAACCCACCATTACAAATATAAATTTTAATCCACCACTGTGCCCCCACTATCTATACATAGCCACTTTCCCCATTTAATATATAAATTAATTAGCACCTGTACTCTTTCCCCCAATTCATTACCAGTCAGGCACTTTATCCTCAACACCCCTCACTATGTACCTCCCGCTCCAACCCTTACCCCGATTCATTATATTTACATGCCCCTTCTGCTTAATTCATTGTCATGTCTTCTCTCTCTCACACCCTCTATTCATTATCAACTGCTCTTCCCCACATTCAATACATCATTTACTCCCCCACCCTCAAAATACATCATTATTTGCTCTCCCCACTACCCACCTTCAATTCAATTGCTGTCCGATCAGCAGAAGTGCAAGAGAGGGACCCTGGACCTGCGGGCCCTTCTGTGTACTGGTGCTCACCAGGCCCTATACAGCAGTAAGGGCAGTAATTCCCTGATGGCGGCCCTGGCTACGGGTCTCAGAAAATGGCAGCATGACTCACCAATTTTTTTGGGGGGAAACTTCACCACTAGCATAATAAAATAACTGGACAAGTTTGGTATCATAGTAATCTTATTGATGAGGATTATCATATTGCATGGTTATTTTTACCACAAAATGTACATTAAGAAAATAGTTCTCAAAAAACAATGTCAGAATTGTGTTTTTTCACAATTTCACCACACTTGGAATTTTTTCACGTTTTTGAGTACACTATGTGGTAAAATGAATGGTGTTATTCAAAAGTACAACTCGTTCCACAAAAATCAAGCCTCATATGTTTATGTGCACAGAAAAATAAGAGATATGGCTCTAGGAAGAAGGGGAGGAAAAAATGGAAACAAAAAATAAAAAAATGGGCTGCGGTGTGAAAAGGTTAAAGAAGCACTCCTCCCATCAAAGTTTATATGTGGCGCCCCTGAGGCTCAGTCGCCACAGAGGTGCTGCACCTTCTCCTAAGGTGTAGTGCCCCACCAACTAGGTAAGTTAGGAACTCCTTTCCACACTCCAACACTCGCATCCCACACAACAGGGTAGTTCTGCACATCCACCGTGAGGGGTCTCTCTCCTCCTAGACATTAGGAGTGCCTTGGTGGTTCCCTGCATGGAACACTGATGTGCTGGGAGGTGGGTGGAGTAGAGATCTATCTAAAAGGTTTGGAAGGTTAAGAATTACAGTTCAGTCTGGAGGGCAGTCTGACAGAAGGTCAGTGAGGAAGGAAGCCACTCGGGAGGAGTGGGGATCCCTGGAGGAAGGGATGGAGGAAGGAGTGCTGCAGCTGCCTCTGTTATGATGAGTCACCGAAGGAGGAAAAAACAAAAACCAGCTAAGTCCAGAAAAATCAGAGAGGTTGGCAGCTATCGGATTGCAGACCCCTGAACCTATCCACAACAACTAGCAGTAGCAGTGGGGGGTTCCTACGGTGCCCTAGACCCCTCGAACACAGCCAGAGAACTATATAGCCTAAAGACAGAAAGGGGAAAACTAAACTGCCCCAGAGCAGACCCCAAAGCAATAGGCAGCCCCCAACATATAATGACGGTGAAGCAAGATGAAAACACCAACACAGATAGAAAGATAGGTTGAGCAAATGATGGGGCCCAAGCTAACTACATAGGACAGGATAGGAAAGCTGCTGTCTGCCATCCACAAAAACCCTATCAAAATGAGCCAACCGACTGATAGGAAAAACAGGCCCTGAAGTCGCTAGGCTTCAAAAGACTATATCAGCACTCAGGTATATTCTGAAGACAGAGCAAAATATCAACAGATCAGAGACAAAAATGGAGTTCAGCTCACCCCCGGCCGGGGATGGCAGAACTCCCAAAAAACAAGGCAACACAAAAACAAAACTGAAGAGTACAAAGAAGAGCAGAAAAACGTAGCTTTGAGATGCAGGAATCAGACTGGTCTCCAAGAATCCAGCAGGAAAATCACCAGCCAGGAAGAAGGGCGTCGGCAGTCTTATATCCAGTCCTCAATTCCAGCCACCCAGTCATCATCTAGCTGCCCAGGTGTTTGGTAATCAGCCTCACTACCTTCCTTCACCAGAGGAGGGAGTTCATCAGACCTCAATGGTGAAGGGAAAAATGAACTCACAACAGTACCTCCCCCTTGAGGAGGGGTCACCGAACCCTCATCCATGCCACCAGGGCGGTCCGGGTGAGCCCGATGAAAGGCACGCACCAATCTTTCGGCATGAATATCAGAGGCAGAGACCCAGGAATTATCCTCCTGACCATAACCCTTCCACTTAACCAAATACTGGAGTCTCCGTCTAGCCAGATGGGAATCCAGTATCTTCTCTACCTCATATTCCATGTTACCTTCAACCTATATAGGGTCAGGAGGTGCCACCACAGGAACTACTGGTTCAACAAACCTCTTCAACAAGGACTTATGAAACACATTATGAATTTTAAATGTGACAGGAAGAGCCAACCGAAAAGAGACCGGATTAATAATCTCCAAAATCTTGTAAGGTCCAATAAATCTAGGCTTAAACTTAGGAGAAGCCACCTTCATAGCGATATTTTTTGATGACAACCAAACCATATCACCCACCTTAAACTGGGGACCAACGGTCCTACGCCGATTGGAAAACCGCTGGGCCTTTTCCTGGGATAGAGACAACTTAGCCACTACTTGGTCCCAGATCTGGTGCATTCTCTCCACCACAGTGTCAACACCTGGGCAGGCAGAAGGCTCCACCTGCGCTGAAGAAAATCGAGGGTGAAAACCAAAGTTACAAAAAAAGGTGACATCAAAGTGGCAGAACTAGCTCTATTATTTAAAGCAAATTCGGCCAAGGGCAAAAATGAAACCCAATCATCCTGATCGGCAGAAATAAAACATCTCAAATACGACTCCAAAGTCTGGTTTGTTCTCTCTGTCTGCCCATTGGTCTGAGGGTGAAACGCAGAGGAGAAGGACAACTGAATTCCCAGCTTGGAACAGAAAGTCCTCCAAAATCTAGACACAAACTGAACTCCTCTGTCAGATACAATGTTCTCAGGAATCCCGTGCAAGCGAACCACTTGTTGCAAAAACAAGGGCACCAACTCAGAGGAAGATGGCAACTTAGGGAGTGGTACAAGATGGACCATCTTAGAGAATCTATCACAAATCACCCAAATAACAGTCATTCTCTGAGAGACAGGCATATCAGAGATAAAATCCATTGAAATATGGGTCCATGGCCTCCTGGGCACCGGCAAAGGCATCAACAAGCCACTAGAGCGAGAACAAGGTTTAGACCGGGAGCAAGTCCCACAGGACTGCACAAAATTCCTGACATCATGAGACAAGGCGGGCCACCAAAAAGACCGACTCACCAGATCTCTAGTACCAAAAATACCTGGATGACCAGCCAATGCAGAGCAATGAACTTCAGACATCACTCTCTTCCTCCACTGGTCAGGAACATACAACTTTCCACTGGGACAACGCTCAGGTTTGTCCTCCTGAAACCCTTCCAGAGCACGTCTCAAATCGGGCGAGATGGCAGAAAGAACTACCCCCTCGCCTAAGATGGTAGCAGGCTTAGTCACAACAGGAGAATCAGCAAGGAAACTCCTAGAGAGGGCGTCTGCCTTGACATTCTTAGTGCCCGGAAGAAAAGAGACCACAAAATCAAAACGTGTGAAAAACAAGGCCCACCTAGCCTGTCTAGGATTCAAGCGCTTGGCCGACTCCAGGTAAATCAAATTCTTGTGGTCAGTAAGGACCACGACTTGGTGTTTGGCTCCCTCCAACCAATGTCTCCACTCCTCAAATGCCCATTTCATGGCCAACAGTTCCCGATTCCCCACATCATAGTTACGTTCGGATGGGGAGAACTTTCGGGAAAAGAAAGCACAAGGATTCATTTTAGATGTCACAGGATCTTTTTGGGACAACACCGCTCCTGCACCAATCTCAGAAGCGTCCACCTCCACCTGAAATGGGAGTGAGACATCAGGTTGCTGCAAAACCGAAGCAGAAGTGAATCTTCGCTTCAGCTCCTGAAAGGAAGAAACAGCCTCCGGAGACCAATTCAGCACATCAGCACCCTTCCTAGTCAAATCCGTCAATGGCTTGGCAATACCAGAAAAATTAGCTATGAATTTCCGATAAAAATTAGCAAAACCCAAAAACTTCTGGAGGGCCTTCAAAGAAGTGGGCTGAACCCAATCATAAATGGCCTGTACATTGGCCGGGTCCATTTCAATAGTTGACGGAGACAAAATAAATCCCAAAAATGAAATCCTCTGTACCCCAAAAAGGCATTTCGATCCCTTGACATACAGGGAATTCTCCCTCAAAATCCGGAACACAGTCCGAACATGTTCCACATGAGAGTCCCAATTCTTGGAGAAGATCAAAATATCATCCAGATAGATAATCAAAAATTCATCCACAAAGTCTCGGAATATATCGTTCATGAAGCACTGGAAGACAGAAGGGGCATTAGTGAGCCCAAAAGGCATCACCAGGTACTCAAAATGTCCCTCCGGAGTATTAAACGCCGTCTTCCATTCATCCCCATGCTTAATGCGAATAAGATTATACGCCCCCCTGAGGTCAAGCTTGGTAAACCAGCAAGCACCTTTAACTCTGGAGAATAGATCAGAAATCAGGGGTAACGGATACTGATATGTAACAGTAATTTTGTTGAGGGCATGATAGTCAATACAAGGCCTTAATGAACCATCCTTTTTAGCCACGAAAAAAAAAACAGCACCTAAGGGTGAAGAGGATGGTCTAATATGACCCTTCTCCAATGCCTCCTTAATATAGGATCGCATAGCCTCGTGCTCGGGTACAGATAAATTGAAAAGCCGACCCTTGGGGAATTTACACCCCGGGTTCAGCTCAATTGCACAGTCATAACTGCTATGAGGAGGCAAAGACGCAGACTCATTCTCACTAAATACATCATAAAAGTCAGCCAAATAGTCAGGAACATCATGCGACTGGGGAGAGGTGGAGAAAACAGGAGCATCACTAAGGGCACACCGACAACTCCAACTCACCACAGACAAAGATTTCCAATCCAGAACTGGATTATGGATTTGCAACCAGGGAAACCCCAGAACAATGGTATCATGCAAATTATGCAACACTAAAAATCTGCAATTTTCTTGATGGTCTGGGGCGACCCGCATTGCCACCTGGGTCCAAAACTGAGGTTTATTCTTCGCCAAAGGAGTAGCATCAATACCCCTCAAAGGGATAGGCGTCCACAGAGATGTCATAGGAAATCCACAACGTTTAGCAAAATCCAAGTCCATCAGGTTCAGAGCTGCTCCTGAATCCACAAAAGCCTTGGCGGAAAATTTGGACAGGGAGCAGATCAGAGTAATTGCCAGAAGAAACTTAGGTTGAACACCACCCACAGAAAACGTGTGTGCACAACGTTTCTCTCGTTTAGGGCAGACAGAAATAATATGCGAGGCATCTCCACAAAAAAACACAGCTTATTACGCCTTCTGAACTCCTGACGTTGCGCCCTAGACAAAACTCTATCACATTGCATAGGTTCAGACATTTGTTCAACAGGTGGCAACATCTCTCGTGTAGTTTTGCGTTCACGTAAACGCCGATCCACCTGAATGGCTAATAACAGAATCGTCAAGACCAGAGGGAACAGGAAATCCCACCATAGTATCTTTTACAGTTTCTGACAAACCCTTCTGAAAGAGAGCTGCCAAGGCACCATCATTCCATGTAGTAAGGACCGCCCACTTTCAGAATTTTTGACAGTACAACTCTGCCAAATCCCGACCCTGGCTTAATGCCAACAGGGTCTTTTCAGCCTGATCAATAGCATTAGGTTCATCATACAACAACCCCAAGGCTTGAAAAAATGCCTTCACATTATTCAGAATAGGATCATCAGGTTTCAAAGAAAACGCCCAATCCTGGGGATCGCCGCGCAGCAAAGAGATGACAATTTTAACCTGCTGCGCCGAGTTCCCCGACGAGTTAGGCTTCAAGGCAAAAAATAATTTACAATTATTCTTGAAACTCAAGAATTTAGACCGATCCCCCAAAAATACATCAGGAGTAGGAATCTTTGGTTCAGTAGCATGTGAATGAGCAAGATAGGCGGAATTTCCCTGCACTTCAGCAGCGAGCTGCTCCACACGATCAGACAATTGCTTCATCTCCATTGAGAAAAATTCCCCCTACGGCCTCAGAGATATAGAGGAAAAAATATGCACAAAAAAAAAAAAAATTCTGACACTTTTTTTTTTTTCTTTTTCTTTACAATTCTCTCCTGCTATTGAGTACCCTAGGATCTGCAGTATGGCTGGTGATTCTGTTACGATGAGTCACCGAAGGAGGAAAAAAAATAAAATACCAGCTAAGTCCAGAAAAACCAGAGTGGTTGGCAGCTATCGGATTGCAGACCCCTGAACCTATCCACAACAACTAGCAGTAGCAGTGGGGGGTTCCTACGGTGCCCTAGACCCCTCGATCACAGCCGGAGAACTATATAGCCTAAAGACAGAAAGGGGAAAAACTAAACTGCCCCAGAGCAGACACCAAAGCAATAGGCAGCCCCCAACATATAATGACGGTGAAGCAAGATGAAAACACCAACACAGATAGAAAGATAGGTTGAGCAAATGATGGGGCCCAAGCTAACTACATAGGACAGGATAGGAAAGCTGCTGTCTGCCATCCACAAAAACCCTATCAAAATGAGCCAACAGACTGATAGGAAATACAGGCCCTGAAGTCGCTAGGCTTCAAAAGACTATATCAGCACTCAGGTATATTCTGAAGACAGAGCAAAATATCAACAGATCAGAGACAAAAATGGAGTTCAGCTCACCCCCGGCCGGGGATGGCAGAACTCCCAAAAAACAAGGCAACACAAAAACAAAACTGAAGAGTACAAAGAAGAGCAGAAAAACGTAGCTTTGAGATGCAGGAATCAGACTGGTCTCCAAGAATCCAGCAGGAAAATCACCAGCCAGGAAGAAGGGCGTCGGCAGCCTTATATCCAGTCCTCAATTCCAGCCACCCAGTCATCATCTAGCTGCCCAGGTGTTTGGTAATCAGCCTCACTACCTTCCTTCACCAGAGGAGGGAGTTCATCAGACCTCAATGGTGAAGGGAAAAATGAACTCACAACATGCCTCAGTGATCTGAGCCAGCTGGCATGGGAAAGGAACAGAAGCAGAAGGACATAGAACTGCAACCTAAGCTTCCTTAGGAAAGAGGAGTAGAGAGAACAGAGAGGAGTTGTGGGTTTGAAGAGGAACCCTGCCTATAGGTTCTCAGCGCAAGGCCAGGGCCCAGTCCCCGAGGTTGTATGGACACTTATGGTTCTGCAGCAGACAGCGGTGGAGTAGTTGGCTGTAAATGCACTACTCCCATCTAAGACTTGGGGCACAACAGCAACTGAATAGAGAGCCAGGACTCCGGAGAAGGGAGTCCCCAAGAGAGGCTACAGCTGTCTGCCATACGAGTAGAGTTGTTAGGAACATCTGACAGGAGGAACTTCAGAGTACCACGGTACTGGAGCTCTTCCCACCTTAAGGCGCAATAGAGGAGTTGTTCAGGAAAGGTACATGTTGGCGGAGTGTTGGAGAGGAGAGCCCTGACTTGCTCAGGAGGTTGATTGAGTCTTTGCCCCGGAGGACACGGCATGGAAGTGGGCACCAGTGTGTATCACGAACTGTGAGTAAAGCTTTGGAACTGCAAGCCCTGGTGTCTTCCATTCATTTGAGCGCTAACACCGTCAGCACCGCTACATCTGGGTACCAACATTCCTCACACCGCCTGCTATCATTTATTGCAACTACACTGCCCTGGAGTTACAGCTTCACCTGTGGGGAGCTACACCATCTATGCTGCAACACACCATCAGCCCCAGAGGATTTGCAAGCAGCGTTGGCTTAATATCTTGCTTGCCAAACACCACAGGTGGCGTCACAAACTATTCCATTTCATTAACTACATTCCACCATTGATTTGGGCGCCCAGGGCCACGGACCGGGTCACCGCTGCTGTGACACCTTTCCCCCGACACCGACCCGGTAACGAGTACCCCACAGCCCTGGAAGGGCGACCCATATATCCTCCTGAAAATTTTGCCCTCCTACTTAGCTAATTCTTATTTTTTCCATTATTTATATTACATCACATGATTACAAATAGATTAGCTGAATATTATAAGTTCTATGAAGAATCAAGAAGTCTCATTTTCCTGCATGAGTCATCATTAGAACTACAATTCTACATCACTGCAAAGTCCCTGGCAGACTATCTCCACCCTCTCTTCAACCTCTGACTCAGCTGCTCTGCTCCTCACCCCAGCCAGGGACTTTGTAAGGATGTAGAATTGTAGTTCTAATGATGACTCGTGGGGAAAAGAATCTTGCTATTCCTCCTTAGAAGGTTTTAGCTAGTCTGCTTTTATTATGTGCTGTCATAGACCTAACAGATGTTAGTACCACACCGGGTCCCTGCTCTGACAGGCAGGGTTTCCAGCGTGTCAGTTCACTCATCCACACCGCAGTTGGTTCCTCTCTTCCTCATGCTCCGCATTCTCACAGCAACACTTCCAGCCGGGTCTCTATCCATGTCCTTAGGTTATGCGTGCGTGCGCTCTTCCACCCTTTTAAAGGGCTAGCGCGTGCACTTTCTATTTCCTCCCCAGCCAATGGTTGTGAGGCATTATGTATATATTGCTTCCTCTCCACTGGGGAGGTGCCTGAGCAACCTTCCTGTGTACAATCTATGTTGTGAAAGGTCGCATACCAGTGCAAGTCCTGTTTGCTGTGCTCTAAGGACAAATCCTGCTTTCTGCACTCAGATACAATCCTGCCTGCTGTACTCTAAGGACAAATCCTGCTTTCTGCACTCAGATACAATCCTGCCTGCTGTACTCTAAGTACAAATCCTGCTTGCTGCACTGAGATGCAATTTCTGCTTACTGCACTCTAAGTACTAATGCTGCTAGTTGCACTCAGATACAAATCCTACTTGCTGCACTCAGATGCAAGTCCTGCTTGCTGCACTCTAGTGTAATTCCTGCCTGCTGCACTCGGATATGAGCTTGGTCAGCTGCATTCTGATACAAGCTCTGCCTGCTGCTCCATCTAGTAAATCCTTCTGGGTTCAGCTGCTGCACGACCGTTTGTCTGTCCTGGAGTGGCACCTGGCGCTCATGGGGCAGCCAAGTCTATCCTCACCATCAGAGGCTATAGTGATCAGTCTGGTGCTTGCCTAGTCACGTCCCTCCAGGCTCTCTACTGTCTGTGGCACAGTGATTCCACAAACCACGTCCGTGACAACAATAAAGAGAAGAATTAACTGGGTAAAGGGCAAATTGAGCAACTGTAAGTACACAGTGCTATATAATATAATGACTGCAATATGTTAAGAAAATAAAAAAATGGTAGGACTGCTTCTTTAAGATGACCTCCAGGACCATAACTGATCAACACAATGTAGAGATGCTCCTACAAGGTCAGAGGTTGGACCTCCACTGATTTAACATTGATGACCCATATTAAGAGTAGACCATCAATCTTAAAATATCCCATAGCCCTAGGAATTATGTCCTTTGGGTGGTTTGAGAAAGTAAAGGTGTTCTTACAACTAGATAATTGGCAGCCGCCAGACAACTCTGCTGATGACTTACTGTATCTCTTGCGTAAAAACAGTATCTGGTGTTGTAATTCAACATCCCCAATTCTTCTGCCCTCAATATTATCTATTGGAAATAGAGTTCGAAAGCCCCAATAAACACGAGAGTTTCAGATGTTGTGTGTGAATAAATGACTAAGGTTAAGATATTCCCACAGGTTGAAGATTTTGGAGGTTTTAATGGTGTGTGAAGATAAAATTAAAAACAAGCAATGTGTAATCCACACTTGCTAGATATAAATATTCGACCCAGTGTCTGTTGTATGGAGTAATTATATGATCTAATGTACTATATATCTATATATGTGTGTATATATATATATATATATATATATATACACACTCACTGGCCACTTTATTAGGTACACCATGCTAGTAACGGGTTGGACCCCCTTTTGCCTTCAGAACTGCCTCAATTCTTCGTGGCAGAGATTCAACAAGGTGCTGGAAGCATTCCTCAGAGATTTTGGACCATATTGACATGATGGCATCACACAGTTGGCGCAGATTTGTCGGCTGCACATCCCTGATGCGAATCTCCCGTTCCACCACATCCCAAAGATGCTCTATTGGATTGAGATCTGGTGACTGAGGAGGCCATTTGAGTACAGTGAACTCATTGTCATGTTCAAGAAACCAATCTGAGATGATTCGAGCTTTATGACATGGCGCATTATCCTGCTGAAAGTAGCCATCAGATGCCTGTTCTTAGCTGAGAGGAGTGGTACCCAGTGTGGTCTTCTGCTGCTGTAGCCCATCTGCCTCAAAGTTCGACGCACTGTGCGTTCAGAGATGCTCTTCTGCCTACCTTGGTTGTAACGGGTGGCAATTTGAGTCACTGTTGCCTTTCTATCAGCTCGAACCAGTATGCCCATTCTCCTCTGACCTCTGGCATCAACAAGGCATTTCCGGCCACAGAACTGCCGCTCACTGGATTTTTTTTCTTTTTCGGACCATTCTCTGTAAACCCTAGAGATGGTTGTGCGTGAAAATCCCAGTAGATCAGCAGTTTCTGAAATACTCAGACCAGCCCTTCTGGCACCAACAATCATGCCACGTTCAAAGGCACTCAAATCACCTTTCTTCCCCATACTGATGCTCGGTTTGAACTGCAGGAGATTGTCTTGACCATGTCTACATGCCTAAATGCACTGAGTTGCCGCCATGTGATTGGCTGATTAGAAATTAAGTCTTAACACACAGTTGGACAGGTGTACCTAATAAAGTGGCCAGTGAGTGTATATACTGTGTATATACAGTGGGGAAAAAAGTATTTAGTCAGCCATCAATTGTGCAAGTTCTCCCACTTAAAAAGATGAGAGAGGCCTGTAATTGTCATCTTAGGTAGACCACAACTATAAGAGTCAAAATTGGAAAACAAATCCGGAAAATCACTTTGTCTGATTTGGCAAGATTTGTTTTGCAAATCACTGTGGAAAATAAGTATTTGGTCATTAACAAAAGTTCATCTCAATATTTTGTTATATTTTTTGTTGTCAATGACGGAGGTCAAACGTTTTCTGTAAGTCTTCACAAGGTTGCCACACACTGTTGTTGGTATGTTGACCCATTCCTCCATGCAGATCTCCTCTAGAGCAGTGATGTTTTGGGCCTGTCGCTGGGCAACACGGACTTTCAAATCCCTCCAAAGGTTTTCTATGGGGTTGAGATCTGGAGACTGGCTAGGCCACTCAAGGACCTTCATATGCTTCTTACGAAGCCACTCCTTGTAGTGTGCTTGGGATCATTACCATGCTGAAAGACCCATCCACGTTTCATCTTCAAGGCCCTTGCTGATGGAAGGTTTGCACTCAAAATCTCACGATACTTGGCCCCATTCATTCTTTCATGTACACGGATCAGTCGTCCTGGTCCCTTTGCAGAGAAACAGCCCCAAAGCATGATGTTGCCACCCCCATGCTTCACAGTAGGTATGGTGTTCTTTGGATGCAACTCAGCATTCTGTCTCCTTCAAACACGATGAGTTTTGTTTTTACAAAACAGTTTCATCAGACCATATGACATTCTCCCAATACTCTTCTGGATATTCCAAATGCTCTCTAGCAAACTTCAGATGGGCCCGGACATGTACTGGCTTAATCAGGGGAACACGTCTGGCACTGCTGGATCTGAGTCCCTGGCAGTGTAGTGTGTTACTGATGGTAGCCTTTGTTACAGTGGTCCCAGCTCTATACAGGTCAATCACTAGGTCCCACTGTGTGGTTCTGGGAATTTTGCTCACCGTTCTTGTGATCATTTTGACCCCACAGGGTGAGATCTTGCGTGGAGCCCCAGATCGAGGTAGATTATCAGTGGTCTTGCATACCTTCCATTATCTAATTATTGATCCCACAGTTGATTTCATCAGACCAAGCAACTTGCTTATTGCAGATTCAGTCTTCCCAGCCTGGTGCAGGGCTACAATTTTGCTTCTGGTGTCCCTCGACAGCCCTTTGGTCTTCACCATAGTGGAGTTTGGAGTGTGACTGTTTGAGGTTGTGGACAGGTGTCTTTTATACTGATAACACATTCAAAGAGGTGCCGTTACTACAGGTAATGAGTGGAGGACAGAGGAGCCTCTTAAAGAAGTTACAGGTCTGTGAGAGCCAGAAATATTGCATGTTTTTAGGTGACCAAATAATTATTTTCCACCATAATTTGCAAAATAAATCTTGCCAAATCAGACAAGGTGATTTTCTGGATTTGTTTTCTCATTCTGACTCTCGGTGTGGTCTACCTATGATGCCAATTACAGGCCTCTCTCATCTTTTTAAGTGGGAGAACTTGCACAATTGGTGGCTGACTAAATACTTTTAAAATCTAGTCCTCAAGATGAAAGCAGGACACCGAAAGAAATCCAGTCAAAGTGCTATTTATTAGCCCATCTGGCTAGTTGCCCATACAGCGATGTTTCGGTCCTGGGAGTTGTGCACCTTTCTCAGGCAGTGTAACAATGCAAAGTGAGTGCTATATAAAGCTCACCAATAATACAGGTATTTACAAACAGATAATGTACATTGTGCAATACATAGTTTTACAAAACATGAATAACAATCAAAAAGTGCATTTATAGTGCAATGTGCAAAAGTGCCTCAATTGATGAAAAGATATTAATCTCCGCTTAAAAACCATTAATATCTAGTAATGTCCTATAATTTCAAATATGATCATTAAATTTAGACAGAGAAAGTATCCTGTGAAATTAATGGATGATGTTAAAATGAGAGTTAAAGAGATAGCACGTAATGATCTTCTGTCTCAGAATAAGCGAACTAGGGGTGTAAAATATAGGATTCCATTTATTACCATGTACTGTGAAGAGAGTGACCGTATTGTCTCTATCAAAAGGAAACATTGGTCTACATGGGGTAAATGTCATCCAGAAGTAAGGGAGTTTGGGTCTCCACCTCTGATTTCTTATAAACGGGCCAGAAATATAAAGGATATAGTAGTACATTCAGATATTGGTTCAAAAAAGAAAAATTCCCAGACCACATTGACTGGTAGGGCTTGGGTTGGTTCATTCCCTTGTCTTAATTGTGTGAATTGCACATATATGGAAAAAGGCAGTTCCTTCCAACATCCGCATATTAATAAGGAAATTAAAATAAATCATTTTTTGAGGTGTTCTTCTGAATTTGTCATTTATCTTTTAAAATGTCCATGTAATTTGTACTATGTGGGTGAAACCACTTGTGAGCTGAAAGTGAGATTAAATCAACACAGACACAGCATTAGAAAAAAGAGACAAGATCTACCGGTATCCAAACATTGTTCAGATTTTAAACATGTGGAAAAGGATCTGACGTTTAGAGTGATAGACTATATTCCACCTTTGAGAAGAGGGGGAGATAGAATGAAATTATTGAAGATTAGGGAGCTACAATGGATTAAAAGATTAAACACACTAAAACCTTTTGGTTTAAATGTCGATTACAAGCTACAGATTACTCTATAAGCCAATTGTAATAGATTCCTCTATGAGCTAGTGTTTCTCTTCTTTATGATTCTGGGTTGTATTTTTAAGGTATTTATTTTATTTGTATTTTTGTTTTTTTTTTCAGACTCCCTTTTGAATGAAAACAAAATTTATGTATTTTTCAATAAAAACATGTTATACGCACAAAATCTGGTATAAAATTTTCTTTGGTTATTTCTATGATATTTTTTATGCATTATTTATTCTTTATTTTTTCTTTTGTGGTGAATGTGCCTATATTGGGATTTGAACTAACGTTTTTTTGGAACAAAACATCTTTGGGAGAGGTGGAGTGTGGTCCCTTCAGCGAGGTTCACCACTTCTCTTCCCCGAATAAGGTGTAGGTTACCTATCCCAGCTAATGGGAGGTGTCCCTATTACTTACATGGATGAATCCACTTACCGTGAGTCCCTTTTGCTATAAGCTACATAAACGGCATTGCATTCATCTGTATTATTATTTTTTTATTTATTATTTTCTTTATTGAATTTATTTTGATTTGTTGCGCTTTCTATTATTGGAGCGCCTATATATCTGAATTATGTCAGATGATGTTATTTTTTATCAAACAAAAGATGCACACAGACTTTCCCTGTATTTCTTTCCCCATTAAAGATGGCGCCGACACTGCTAGTGTGCCAGTGCGCATGAGTGGGATTAATGTGATCTGTACATATTGGACTTCCGTTCCTGCGCATTGCGCAGTGTGAGACGCCGATACATGGCGCGATTACAATGGTCACTATGGGGTGAGTCATGCTCATTCATATGTTAATACAGCTGCAGCTGATTTGAAATTGTAGGACATTACTAGATATTAATGGTTTTTAAGCGGAGATTAATATCTTTTCATCAATTGAGGCACTTTTGCACATTGCACAATAAATGCACTTTTTGATTGTTATTCATGTTTTGTAAAACTATGTATTGCACAATGTACATTATCTAATTGTCTGTAAACACCTGTATGATTGGTGAGCTTTAAATAGCACTCACTTTGCATTGTTACACTGCTTGAGAGAGGTCCACAACTCCCAGGACCGAAACGTCGCTGTATGGGCAACTAGCCAGATGGGCTAATAAATAGCACTTTGACTGGATTTCTTTTGGTGTACTGCTTTCATCTTGAGGACTATTTTTGAGGTTTGGAATATGCCTGGAAGGCTTGCACCCACATTGTCTGTTCATTTTTTGTGCTGCTTTTTCCCTTTTTTCACATATATAAAATCTAGGATATATAGTATATACAATGCTCAGCATAAATGAGTACACCCCAACAGATTTGTCACAAAAGATTTACTTTCCTTTCACAATCTACGGGTTACCATACTACAAAATACTAGGGAGGTTAATAAGTGGCTCAGGAATTGGTGTAGGAAGGAGGGGTATGGGTTCCTGGAGAACTGGGCTGACTTAGAATCATAGAATCATAGAATCGTAGAGTTGGAAGGGACCTCCTGGGCCATCTGGTCCAACCCCCTGCTCAAAGCAGGATTCGCTAAATCATCCCAGCCAGATGTCTGTCCAGCCTAACGTTTGAAGACTTCCATTGAAGGAGAACTCACCACTTCTCGTGGCAGCCTGTTCCACTCATTGATCACTCTAACTGTCAAAAAGTTTTTTCTAATATCTAATCTGTGTCTCCTCCCATTCAGTTTCTTCCCATTGCTTCTAGTCTTTCCTTGTGCAAATGAGAATAAAGTTGATCCTTCTACAATGTGACAGCCCTTTAGATATTTGTAGACAGCTATTAAGTCTCCTCTCAGTCTTCTCTTTTGCAAACTAAACATTCCCAAATCCTGCAACCTTTCCTCATAAGACAGGATTCTCAGACCGGTCACCATTCTGGTCGCTCTTTTCTGAACTTGCTCCAGTTTGTTGATGTCTTTTTTAAAATGTAGTGCCCAAAACTGGACACAATATTCCAGATGAGGTCTGACCAAAGAGGAGTAGAGGGAAATAATGACTTCACGTGATCTAGACTGTATGCTTCTGTTAATACATCCTAGAATTGCATTTGCCTTTTTTGCTGCTGCATCACACTGTTGACTCATATTCAGTCTGTGATCTATTAGTATACCCAAGTCTTTTTCACATGTGCTGTCATTTAGCCCTATTCCTCCCATTCTATATATGCTTTTTTCATTTTTATTGCCCAGATGTAGTACTTTGCATTTCTCCCTGTTAAAAACCATTCTGTTAGTTGCTGCCCACTTCTCCAGTTTATTTAAATCTTTTTGAATCCTCTCTCTCTCTTCTCTAGTATTAGCTATCCCTCCTAGCTTTGTGTCATCAGCAAATTTAATCAGTTTACCCTCAATTCCTTCATCTAAATCATTGATAAAGATGTTGAACAATACAGGGCCCAGGACAGAGCCCTGTGGTACCCCACTTGAGACATTCTTCCAACTGGATGTGCAGCCATTTACGACCACTCTTTGGGTCCGATCACTAAGCCAGTTATGAATCCACCTAACAGTTGCCTTGTCCATTCCATACTTAGTCATTTTTTCAATAAGGATTGTATGACAGACTTTGTCAAATGCTTTGCTGAAGTCAAGATATACTATATCTACAGCATTTCCTTGATCCACCCAATCAGTGATACCGTCATAGAAGGAAATTAAGTTAGTCTGACATGACTTATTAGTTACAAACCCATGCTGACTCTGTTTAATCACTTCATTCTTATCCAGGTATTGACATACATGTTGTTTAATAATTTGTTCAAAGATCTTTCCTGGTATAGAAGTCAGACTCACCGGCCTATAGTTGCCTGGGTCCACCTTCTTCCCCTTTTTGAAGATAGGAACAACATTTGCTCTTCTCCAGTCTTCTGGCACTTCTCCTGTTCTCCAAGAATTTTCAAAGATTATGGAGAGGGGTTCAAAAATTTCTTCTGCTATCTCCTTCAGTACTCTGGGGTGTAATTCATCTGGACCTGGAGACTTGAATTCAATTAGGTTAGCTAAGTGTTTCCTCACTATCTTTCTGTTTATAGATATCCTGGATTCTACTATTCCCTTAATAGGACAGTGAATAACAGTTGATGTTACATTTCCTTTCTGAGAGAAAACAGATGCAAAATAGGAATTTAAAAGTTCAGCCTTCTCAACATCCTGTCTTACCATTTCATCATTTTCATTCTGTAAAAATCCTATAGCATCTTTGACTTTTCTTTTACTTTTGACATATCCCCAAAATCCTTTATTATTGCTTTTGACATCTCTTGCAAGCCTCAATTCATTTTCAGCTTTAGATAATCTGATTTGTGCCCTGCAGGTTCTGCAGACATTATTATATTCTTCTTTAGATATGCCTCCCTCTTTCCATTTTATAAACATTTTTTTCTTCCTTTTTAGCATGTGCTTAAGTTCTGTGTTCATCCATCCTGGTTTCCTTAAATGCTTCCTATTCTTCCCTCTTTTTGGAATTGTTAACAACTGTGCTTTGAGAATTTCATTTTTAAAGATTTCCCATCCTTCCTGGACATTTTTGTCTTTAAGGATATCCAGCCATTGGATCCCTCCAATTCTCTTTCTGAATCCCTTAAAATCTGCCTTTCTGAAATCTAACCTTGACGTCTGAGTCTTCACAGGTCTTCCGCCTCTAGTTATCCAAAATTCTAAAATAGCATGGTCGCTACCTCCTAGGGTCCCAGCCACTTTTACCTCCTCAACCATTTCCTCCCTGTTTATAAGGATTAGATCCAAGGTAGCAGTTCCCCTTGTTTTCTCCCTTACCTTTTGGAAGATAAAGTTGTCAGCAAGAGAGGATAAGAATTTCCTTGACCTGTTAGTTTTGCCTGAGAGAGATTCCCAACAAATGTCTTCTCAGTTGGCTACAGGTTCTACGCTAGGGACGGGCTGCACCTCAATGGGGAGGGTGCAGCTGTGCTGCGGAGAAAATGGCTAGAAGGTTGGAGGAGTGTTTAAACTAGGGATGGGGGGAGGGTATTCCTTTTATAGGAGGGGAAGACAGTGCAGATAGAGACCGGGGCACAAATAATGAAATGGGGGTGGGGTTAGAACAGTTAATAATTTAAGAAAGAATAGAGGTACAGAGAGATACATAAAGTGCATGTATACTAATGCCAGAAGCCTCGCCAACAAGATGGAGGAATTGGAGTTAATGTTGGAACATAATTATGACATGGTGGGGATATCTGAGACATGGCTGGACGAGAGCCATGACTGGGCGGATAATTTACAGGGCTATAGTCTGTTCAGAAATGATCGACCAAATAAGCGAGGGGGAGGTGTGTGTTTATATGTAAAATCATCCTTAAAACCCATCCTTCGTGATAATATATATGAATCTAATGAAAATGTAGAGTCCCTGTGGGTAGAGATAAGGGGAGGGGGGAAAAATAATAAATTACTGATAGGGGTTTGTTATAAGTCTCCAAAAATAATGGAAGCAACAGAGAATATCCTCATAAAGCAAATAGATGAAGCGGCGACTCAAGGAGAAGTCATTATTATGGGGGACTTCAACTACCCTGAAATACATTGGGGAACCGAAACCTGCAGTTCCAGCAAAGGTAATGGGTTTTTGACAACTATGAGAGACAATTACCTTTCACAACTGGTTCAGGACCCAACAAGAGGGGGGGCACTGCTAGACCTAATATTAACCAACAGGCCAGACCGCATATCAAATGTAAGGGTTGAGGGTCACTTGGGTAATAGTGATCACAAATTAATAAGTTTACATGTATCCTTTAATAAGATGTGTAGTAGAGGGGTATCAAGGACACTAAACTTCAGGAAGGCAAATTTCCAACGGATGAGAGATGATCTTGGTGCAATTAACTGGGATGATATCCTGAGACATAAAAATACACAAAGAAAATGGGAGACGTTTATTAGCATCCTGAATAGGACCTGTGCACAATATATACCATATGGGAATAAACATGCGAGAAATAGGAGGAAACCACTATGGCTAAATAGAGCTGTAAGGGGCGCAATAAGAGATAAAAATAAAGCATTTAGAGAATTAAAGCAAGTAGGTAGTGATGAGGCATTAACTAAATATAGAAGATTAAATAAATTCTGTAAAAAGCAAATCAAAACAGCAAAGATTGAGACAGAGAGACTCATTGCCAGAGAAAGTAAAAATAATCCCAAAATATTCTTTAACTACATAAATAGTAAGAAACTAAAAAATGAGAGTGTTGGCCCCCTTAAAAATAGTCTGGGTGAAATGGTGGATGAGGATGAGGAAGAAGCCAATATGTTAAATGACTTTTTTCAACAGTATTTACACAAGAAAATCCCATAACGGATAACATGACCAGTGATAAAAATTCTCCATTAAATGTCACCTGCTTAACCCAGCAGGAAGTACGGCGAGGTCTAAAAATCACTAAAATTGACAAATCCCCGGGCCCGGATGGGATACACCCCCGAGTACTACAGGAATTAAGTACAGTCATAGATAGACCATTATTTTTAATCTTTAAAGATTCCATAATAACTGGATCTGTACCACAGGACTGGTGTATGGCAAATGTGATGCCAATATTCAAAAAGGGGACAAAAACTGAACTTGGAAATTATCGGCCAGAAAGTTTAACCTCAACTGTGGGTAAAATCCTGGAGGGTTTTCTAAGAGATACTATACTGGAGTATCTGAAGAAGAATAACCTCATGACCCAATATCAACATGGATTTACGAGGGACCGTTCCTGTCAGACTAATCTGATAAGCTTTTATGAAGAGGTAAGTTATGGACTGGACCAAGGGAATGCAGTGGACGTGGTGTACATGGACTTTTCAAAAGCTTTTGATACGGTGCCACACAAAAGGTTGATACATAAAATGAGAACAATGGGGATAGGGGAAAATATGTGTAAGTGGGTTAAGAGTTGGCTCAGGGATAGGAAACAAAGGGTGGTTATTAATGGAGCACACTCGCACTGGGTCACAGTTAGCAGTGGGGTACCACAGGGGTCAGTATTGGGACCGCTTCTTTTTAACATATTTATTAATGACCTTGTAGGGGGCATAGAGAGTAGAATTTCAATATTTGCAGTTGACACTAAACTCTGCAGGGTAATCAATACAGAGGACAATTTTATATTACAGGAGGATTTATGTAAACTAGAAGCTTGGGCTGATAAATGGCAAATGAGCTTTAATGGGGATAAATGTAAGGTCATGCACTTGGGTAGAACGAACAAGATGTATAATTAAGTGCTTAATTGTAAAACACTGGGTAAAACTGTCACTGAAAAAGACCTGGGTGTATGGGTGGACGACAAACTCACATTTAGTGGCCAGTGTCAGGCAGCTGCTGCAAAGGCAAATAAAATAAGGGGATGCATTAAAAGAGGCATAGATGCTCCTGAGGAGAGCATAATTTTACCTCTATATAAGTCACTAGTGCAACCACACTTAGAATACTGCATATAGTTGTGGTCTCCGGTGTATAAGAAGACATAGCTGGACTGGAGCGGGTGCAGAGAAGAGCGATCAAGGTTATTAGGGAACTGAGGGGTCTGCAATACGAAGACAGGTTATTACACTTGGGGTTATTTAGTTTGGAAAATCGAAGACTTAGGGGCGATCTTATTACAATGTATAAATATATGCAGGGACAGTACAAAGACCTTTCTAATGATCTTTTTACTCTTAGACCTGTGACGGGGACAAGGGGGCATCCTCTACCTCTGGAGGAAAGAAGGTTTAAGCATACTCACAGACGCGGATTCTTTACCGTAAGAGCAGTGAGACTATGGAACTCTCTGCCGTATGATGTTGTAATGAGTGATTCAGTACTAAAATTTAATAAGGGCCTGGATGCCTTTCTTGAAAAGTATAACATTACAGGTTACATACACTAGTTTCCTTGATATTGCGTTGATCCAGGGAGCTAGTCTGATTGCCGTATGTGGAGTCGGGAAGGAATTTTTTTCCCCAATGTGAAGCTTACTGTGTGCCACATGGGTTTTTTTTTGCCTTCCTCTGGATCAACATGTTAGGGCAAGTTAGGATAGGATATGGGTTGAACTAGAATGATTTAAAGTCTTCCTTCAACCTTAATAACTATGTCACTATGTTACAAGTGGGCCTTTGATTGTGTTATTATTAGTGTTGAGCATTCCGATACCGCAAGTATCGGGTATCGGCCGATACTTGCTGTATCGGAATTCCGATACCGACTTCCGATATTTTTTCAATATCGGAATTCGGCATCGGAATCGGAAGTTCAGTTGATTGACGGCCTGACGTCATCATGATGCGCGGTGTGTGCGCATCATGATGCGCCGTCATTTCGGGCCTTCCGGGGGTCTCTGCCGGCCTGCCGGGGGGCTGTGCCGGCCTGCCGGGGGGCTGTACCGGCCTGCCGGGGGGCTGTGCCGGCCTGCCGGTGGTCTGTGCACCCTGTGGGGGTCTGTACCGGCCTGCCGGGGGGCTGTGCCGGCCTGCCGGGGGGCTGTGCTGATGTCCGGGGGTCTGTGCAAGCATCGTCCGATGGGACTACAAGTCCCATCGGGCGATGCCTGCTACCATGACAGTGATTGACACATTAGCCAATGATGGGACAGTAGTAGTCCCATCATCCGGCTAATGTGTTAAATGTTAAAAAAAAAAAAAAAATACTACATACATACTACATGCATGCTACATACATACTACATGCTACATACATACTACATATATACTACATACATGCTACATACATACTACATGCTACATACATACTACATGCATGCTACATACATACTACATATATACTACATACATACTACATACATGCTACATACATACTGCATGCTACATACATACTACATACATACTACATACATACTACATGCATGCTACATACATACTACATGCTACATACATACCACATACATACTACATGCATGCTACATATATACTACATGCACGCTACATACATACTACATATATACTACAGACATACTACATGCATGCTACATGCATGCTACATACATACTACATGCTACATACATACCACATACATACTACATACATGCTACATATATACTACATGCATGCTACATACATACTACATATATACTACATGCATGCTACATACATACCACATATATACTACATACATACAATACATTCATACAATACATACATAGACATACAGTACATATAACATAGAGTAACATACTTACCAATACTTGTCACATTGTTCCCCGAAGCCATTGTCTTTCCGGAATAAATATTAACATAACAAACCACAAAAATACTCACCCACGATCCGAAGCAGTCCACGAGTGTGTCCCACGACGATCTTGGGTAGAGAACGGCAGCATCAGATGATGCTGCCGTTCTCTACGGGCTGCAGGAATCCAATGACGGAAGGTAGGTATCCTGGGAATTTCCCACACAGCAATGGCATAAAGTGAGACTAGGGACTTTTTTTTTTTTTAAGTGGCAGAGGAATACAGTGCGGAAGGATACCTACCTTCCGTCATTGGATTCCTGCAGCCAGTAGAGAACGGCAGCAACAGCTGATGCTGCAGTTCTCTACCCAAGATCGTCGTGGGACACACTCGTGGACTGCTTCGGATCGTGGGTGAGTATTTTTGTGGTTTGTTATGTTAATATTTATTCCGGAAAGACAATGGCTTCGGGGAACAATGTGACAAGTATTGGTAAGTATGTTACTCTATGTTATATGTACTGTATGTCTATGTATGTATTGTATGAATGTATTGTATGTATGTAGTATATATGTGGTATGTATGTAGCATGCATGTAGTATATATGTAGTATGTAGCATGTAGTATATATGTGTTATGTATGATGCATGTAGTATGTATGTAGTATATATGTAGTATGTATGTAGCATGCAGTATGTATGTAGCATGCATGTAGTATATATGTAGTATGTATGTTGCATGTAGTATGAATGTAGCATGTATGTAGTATGTAGTATGAATGTAGCATGTATGTAGTATGCATGTTGTATGTATGTAGCATGTAATTTTTTTTTTTTTTTTTTTTACATTTAACACATTAGCCGGATGATGGGACTACTACTGTCCCATCATTGGCTAATGTGTCAATCACTGTCATGGTAGCAGGCATCGCCCGATGGGACTTGTAGTCCCATCGGACGATGCCTGCACAGACCCCCGGAGCCTGCACAGCCCCCCGGCAGGCCGGCACAGCCCCCCGGCAGGCCGGCACAGCCCCCCGGAGCCTGCACAGCCCCCCGGCAGGCCGGCACAGCCCCCCGGCAGGCCGGCACAGCCCCCCGGAGCCTGCACAGACCACCGGCAGGCCGGCACAGACCACCGGAGCCTGCACAGACCCCCTGGCAGGCCGGCACAGCCCCCCGAAAGGCCCGTACAGACCCCAGAGAGGCTGTACAAGGGCAGGAAAGGGTTTTTCTTATTCCGATACCGGAAGTCCCATAGACTTGAATGGGACTTCCGGTATCGGAATCGGCGATACCGATACTTTTTTTAAAGATCGGCCGATACCATCCGATACGATACTTTGAAGTATCGGACGGTATCGCTCAACTCTAGTTATTATGCATACCCCAAAAAATAGTTTTCCAAATTTTACTAAAAAATTTACTCAAGATCATGTTGCAAAAATGTGTACACTTTAATGAACGTCTTAGGAGCAAAGCGGAAGTTTCTACTACAAAATTGTAATTAACAAGAATTCAAACACAGGTAAGTCCGGGCAGACATATCATTGATGCAACTGTGGCGCCCCTGAGGGTTCAGTCGCCACAGAGGTACTGCACCTCCTCCTGAGGTGTGGTACCCCACCATCCAGGTAAGGTGGAGACGCCTGACCACACTCCAGCACCTGCACCCCACACCACAAAGTAGTGTAGCAAAGCACCTTCGGCAGCTCCCTGCTTGGAGTGTAGCATAGCACCCCTTGGTAGCTCTCTGCTTGGAACACGAAACGTGCTGGGAGGTGGGTGGAGTTTAGTTTGCACAAAAGAGCGGGAAGAGTTGAGTGAGTCAGTCAGTCTTTCATTCAGTCAATGAGTGAGGATGTAGAAGGACAGAGTGTGAGAAAGAGAAGATCCCCGGGAGAGGGATGGAAGAAGGAAGTGCTGCAGCAGGCCACAGTGATCTGGGTCTGCTGGCACAGGAAAGAGACAGAGAAAGGAAGCTTGATTTTCCATTGGAAAGAAGGATTAGCATGGAACGTGAGGAGAATAAGAGAACAAGGACCAGGGTTAGAGGAGAACCCTTTTCAAGTTCTAAGCGCAAGACCGGGGTCCGGTCCCCGAGGTTGTAAGGATACTAATGGTCCTGCAGCAGACACCGGAGGAATAGAAGTAGTGACCACTTTATTCCCACACAAGACTTGGGGGCACAACAGCAACATATTAGTGAGCCGGGACTTAGTAGCAAGGAGTCCCCGAAGCAGGCTACAGCTGTCTGCCGTACAAATAGAGTTCATAGGAACATCTGACAGGAGGAACTCCAGTGTAACTCAGTACTGTGAGTACTTCACTAAAGGCGCTATAAGAGGAGACGTTCAGAAAAGGCACATATGTTGGCGGACTGTTGGAAAGGAGTACTTCATCTTGCCTGGAAGTTGGCTGAGCTCCGACCCGGAGGACACGGCACGGATGCGGGCACCTGTACCTGCAACAGACTGTGAGTAAAGCTTTGGAACTACATGCCCTGGTGTCCTCCACTTATTCCTGCGCCAAACTGCCCAGCACTGCCACATCCCTTGCGCCAGACACTACACCATCTAAGTGTCACTTCACCTACACTGCCCTGGGACTACAGCCCTGCCTGTGGAGGGCTATAACATCAATGCTGCACCACACCATCTGTCCCAGAGGATCTGTCTGCAGCGTCGGCTTACATCTCTATTGCCGAACACCACAGGTGGCGTCACGAATCACTTGTAAACTTTCACCACCATAAGCACACTGAAACCACCCCCTTTGTAATGGAGCCCCAGTGCCACGGACTGGGTCACTGCTGCCGTGACAACTCCCGTTGAGAAGATCAACCGGCCCTGTACCGAGTACCCCATGGCCCTGGGGAATGAGGGCGCTCCACAATCTGTGCAGCTGCACAGGGGCCCAACAGATAAGGAGACCCATTTATACCTCCAAACCAGGTATAATTTTGCATTTCTAGCTCTTGGGCTACAAAGAGCCCATATATTGTTCTTACACAGGGGCCCTTTTCTGTCTGTGTTTGCTAGTGAGCAAGTCTAATTATTCATTAAACAGGAAGACAGATATAAGAAAGGGGATGAGTCAAACTAGTTGGGCAGAGTGATTTATGTGCTCCAAAGAGTGTGTTGGGCTTTTCCCCTCTTGCTACTTGCCTTTGGAGTAATCAGGTGCACTAACAAGATGGCCAAGAAGGCCGTGGATGAAATTTGTAGTGGGACGGGCTATCTACTAATACATTATATTTAGATTTACTTAGAAAACTTCTGCATTTGGTAACTTTTCTGTATATTCAAGGACCATCCTTCTTGAGGCACACCTTTTTTTTTAAATGATCAGTTTAGGTCATAGGATCATTAAGAGTTTGGGAAAATCATGTGAACCTTGATATCTGTCAGTGTATGATACCAAGAAGGCTTAGAAATAGGGATGAGAAAACCCGAACTGTAAAGTCCTACACCACCAAATTCAGCACATGTGCCGGGAAAGAGCTGTGCGACAAACTGGCAAAAACCAGAGATGCTACAAGATTTCTCTCATTATTATTATTATTTATTATTATAGCGCCATTTATTCCATGGCGCTTTACATGTGAGGAGGGGTATACATAATACATACAAGTACAGTAGTCTTAAACAATACAAGTCATGACTGGTACAGGAAGAGAGAGGACCCTGCCCGCGAGGGCTCACAATCTACAATGGGATGGGTGAGGATACAGTAGGCGAGGGTAGAGCTGGTCGTGCAGCGGTTGGGTGGATCGGTGGTTACTGCAAGTTGTAGGCTTGTCGGAAGAGATAGGTCTTCAAGTTCTTTTTGAAGGTTTCCATGGTAGGCGAGAGTCTGATATGTTGTGGTAGAGAGTTCCAGAGTAGAGGGGATGTGCAGGAGAAATCTTGTATGCGATTGTGAGAAGAGGAGATAAGAGGGGAGTACAGAAGGAGATCATGTGAGGATCGGAGGTTTCGTGCAGGTAAGTACCAGAAGACTAGGTCACAGACGTACGGAGGACTCAGGTTGTGGATGACTTTGTATGTCATGGTTAGGGTTTTGAACTGGAGTCTTTGGGTAATGGGGAGCCAGTGCAGGGATTGACAGAGGGGAGAGGCTGGGGAATAGCGGGGGGACAGGTGGATTAGTCGGGCAGCAGAGTTAAGAATAGATTGGAGGGGTGCGAGAGTGTTAGAGGGGAGACCACAGAGCAGGAGGTTGCAGTAGTCAAGGCGGGAGATGATGAGGGCATGGACTAGTGTGGCGCCCCTGAGGCTTCAGTCGCCACACAGGTACTGCACCTCCTCCTGAGGTGTGGTGCTCCACCATCCAGGTAAGGTGGGAACTCCTAACCATACACCAACACCTGCACCCATCAGTAGTGTAGCAAAGCCACATTGCGGCTCCTTGCTTAGAGAGTAGCAGAGCACCTTTGGTGGTTCCCTGCTTGGAAACACGAAACGTGCTGGGAGGTGGGTGGAGTTTAGAATACATAAAGAGCGGGAAGGTTAAGAATTTTAGTCAGTCAGTTAGTCAGTCGGAGAGAGTCACTCAGAGAGGAGTGAGGAAAGGAGATCCCTAAGATAGGGATGGAGGAAGGAGTGCTGCAGCTGCCTCAGTGATCTGAGCCAGCTGGCACGGAAAAGGAAAGAAGGAGAAAGACATTGAACTGAAGCCTGAGCTTCCATAAGAAGGAAAGACAAGTACGGAACATAGGAGTAAAAGGGAACACAGAGAGGCCGTGGGTTAGAGGAAGAACCCTGCCTAGAAGTTCTAAGCGCAAGGCCAGGGCCCGATCCCTGAGGTTGTATGGACACTAATGGTTCTGCAGCAGACACCGGTGGAGTAGTGGTCTGTAAATGCACTACTCCCATCTAAGACTTGGGGCACAACAGCAACTTGGATAGTGAGCCGGGACTCAGGAGTAAGGAGTCCCCGAAGTAGGCTACAGCTGTCTGCCGTAC
Organism: Dendrobates tinctorius; assembly: GCF_039654945.1. Lineage (NCBI taxonomy): Eukaryota > Metazoa > Chordata > Amphibia > Anura > Dendrobatidae > Dendrobates > Dendrobates tinctorius. The sequence goes on along the minus strand of NW_027361690.1, from coordinate 121,291,322 downwards.
AAGTAGAGTTCTTGGGAACATCTGTCAGGAGGCACTCCAGTGTAACTCAGTACTAAGAGTACTTAAAGGCGCTATAGAGGAGACGTTCAGAAAGGTACATGTTGGCGGAGTGTTGGAAGGGAGCATCCTGTCTTGCCTGGATGTTGACTGAGCCCAGGACCCGGAGGACACAGCACGGAGGCAGGCAACTGTGTGAACTGCAGACTGTGAGTAAAGCTTTGGAACTACATGCCCTGGTGTCCTCCACTTAATCCCACACCACTACACCCTGCACTACTACATCTGGGCACCAACCTCTACACCGCCTGTGCCTCTCCTCCATTGCTACATCTACACAGCCCTGGGACTACAGCTCCACCTGTGGGGAGCTTCGCCATCTTGGCTGCAACCCACCACCAGTCCCAGAGGATCTGCATGCAGTGTCGGCCTAACACCTCACTTGTCACGAACTATTCATAAACTTTATTTCATTGTTCATTCATCCCCCTTTTGCCATGGACCCCCAGGGCCACGGACCGGGTCACAGCTTCCGTGACAACTCCCATTGATATCAACGGGCCCGGTACCGAGTACCCCGCTGGGCCCTGGTGGGGCACTCCACTAGGGTTTTTGCAGATTCTTGGTTGAGGAATGTACGGATCCGTGAAATATTTTTGAGTTGAAGTCGGCAGGAAGCGGAAAGGGCTTGGATATGTGGTTTAAAAGAGAGATCAGTGTCAAGGATAACCCCGAGGCAGCGAGCTTGTGGGACTGGAGAGAGTGGGCAGCCGTTTACTTTAATGGATAGGTCTGTTGGGGGGGTCACGTGAGATGGGCGAAAAATGATTAATTCGGTTTTGTCCATATTAAGTTTTAGAAATCTAGCGGAGAAGAAGGATGAAATAGCAGACAGACATTGAGGGATTCTGTTTAGTAGGGAGGTGATATCTGGTCCAGAGATGTAGATCTGTGTATCACACACCAACAGGCCAGGCTTAAGGTTCAATAGCATCAACCACTCATTGGTCTATTGTTTTATCCAGTCCACAATTCCTGCGCCGTGTGGGATTTTTCACCCAAACAGCTGAGTTTCAGAACAGCCTGCTGTGGTTTTCCCCTGGCTGAGCTGAAGGTTGGTGATACAGATGTTACACTGAACAAATGAGGTGGTGGTGGAGGAAGCAGAGTAAGAGGAGGCAACATGGACAGAGAAACATCAAAAAAATATACAGCAATTGTCATGTCCGCCATGTCTGTTTTGTCTTAAGAACTCCTGGAGTGATGTGCATGCGCATATCTTGTCTGCTATCCTGCTTGTTCCCCAGAGCAGTGTGCACACTCACCTCATGTTTGCTGAGCTGCAAGATGCCTGCGTTTCTGCTTTGCCTTCTGTGATCTTCTCGTCATGTCTGAAACCTTGATCATGTGACGTTTCCTAGGATCCTGCACTGTCTGGTTCTGCAATCATCTCGTCATGTCTGGAACTCTGATCATGTGTCCTTCCTAGGATCCTGCACTGTCTGGTTCGCTGATCATCTCGTCATGTCTGAAACCCTGATCATGTGACTGCGCTCTGTGATCCTGGAGCATCTGAACTAGTAAGTTCTCCCCTGGTCCTGACCCGGAAGAGGAGCTGCTGTGCCCTATATCAGACCTCCCTTTCCTTTGCTCAGGGCCTGAGTATTGTGTTGTGTCCCTGCATGGCTGCTTGGTCTGTGGGGCGCTCCCTCTATTCTGTGCCCTTGCACTTGCTCTGTCGTGCGTCTCTGCACACGCGCTGTGCTCGTACTCCGTCTCTTGTCCCGTGCCTTGTCTTATGTTTGTCCATTGTGCCATGTTCGTCCTTGTCCTGCTTGGACTTGTAGTCCTTCTGTTATTCTCTGCCTTGCCTGTTTTCGCTATGCCTTGTTTCGTACCTTGCCTTGCTCTGCCTTGTTCCTCCCTATGGTCTCAGTCTTTGCTTGCTCTACCTCGCTCTCTCCTATGGTGCTCTGTAGTGCTCCCTGGCACACGCACCATTCCTCCTTTCTTTCCTTTCGTGCTCTTTTCCATGTCTAGTCCCAAGGCTCTGCCTTGGCCCAGCTCTGGGCTTTGGTCTACGCTCCGCTGCTAGACTCTTTCCTATTATGCTCTCTTGCATGTTTCTAGGCTAGTCCCAAGGTTCTCCCTTGGCCCGGCTCTGGGCTTCGGCCTACGCTCCGCTGCTAGCTCTGTTCTTGCTCTGACCTGATTCCGTGTTTCTGCCTATGCTTCCGTCCCTGGTTCTGTACACTGCCTAAGCTCTGTCTTGTTTCTCATCTTGTCTTCCCTTGCTCTGTTTCTTCGTGTGCCCTTTGCATGCGCCTGGCCTTCCTAGCCTTCTGTTTGTGCCTCAGCCGTGCCCGCCCTAGCCATGCCCGCCTGCTTGTGCCTCAGCCGTGCTCGTCGATCAGTGACAGCTGTGTTGCCTGCCATGCCTCAGCCGGGTTCGCTGGAGTCTTGCCCATCTGTCAGTGCCGAAGCCCGATCAGCTAGCCAGTGCCCCAGCCGTGCCTTCTGTGCTCCCTTGCACTTCACGCTGTTTCCGCACTGTGCTCTGCGTGCTCTCTAAAGCACGCACAGGCCATCGCCTGCCCATGGCATACCTCCCCGTGCTTCTGTAAAAGTACACGCAGGCTTTGCCATGTTCCCTGTCATGCCCTCTTGCACGCACAGGCCCTAACCCTGTCCTGGAACCCTGACCCTGACGTGTCTCTCTGCACATGCAGAACTCTGCCTCGCCTGACCCTGGCGTGCCCCTTTGCACGCGCAGGACTCTGTCTAGTATCTTGTGACTTGGCATGTCTCTACACACGCACTCTGTCTTACCTTGTGCTTTGGTGTGTCTCCAAGCACACACCCTGCCTTGAACCCTGGCGTGGCTCCAAGCACGCACCCTGCCTTGAACCCTGGCATGCCCCTTGGCATGCGCAGGCCTCCGTCCTGGGAACCTGATCCTGGCGTGTCTCCAAGCACGCACCCTGCCTTGAACCCTGGTGTGTCTCCAAGCACGCACCCTGCCTTGAACCCTGGCGTGTCTCCAAGCACGCACCCTGCCTTGAACCCTGACGTGGCTCCAAGCACGCACCCTGCCTTGAACCTTGGCTTGCCTGCCGGATTCCCGAAACCTGCCGACCATTGCCAGAGGTCCGGAACCAGATGACTGCGGCCTGATGTCCGGAGCTGATGTCCGCAGCCTGATGCCTGGACCCTGTCGGTCGTTGCCAGTAGTCCGGAGTCCGATGCCATCGCACCCCGTCTTGGATCCTGGCATGTCCTAGCATGCATCCCTTCTAGGAACTCTTGTGTGATCCCTATCACGTATCCTATCCTGGACCCTGGTATGTTTTCGTGCACGTGTTATGCTTGGAACATTTGGCGTGCCCTTGCACGCATCCTGCCGTGTTTCACTGTTTGTGCCCTGCACCTGATTCCCTGTTATGCCTTGCACCTGAATAAAGTGTGAATCCACGTTTGAGGAAGAAACTGTGTGACTTCACTTTATGTTTGGTATCCTGTCCATCCTGTTGTCAGACACTCAATAGTGTCTCCTTGAGCCGGCCGTCTGGTCCAGCTGCCGTGGTGGCTCACCCCCTTGGCCTTGCCCCTGACACTCCCTGTACAGGGGGTGGGTTCTCACTAGGTCAGCTCGCCCTAGGTGGGTGGGTGCCACGGCCCATAGGGTCCACTCTAAAAAGGAAAATGACTCAGCGTAAGCTGACGTTCGTCACAGCAATCCTAATTGGACACCAGGAAGAGGCCGAGACCGTAGCAGAAAAGAGAGCAGAAGGAGGCTCAGATCTTTCCAGTTTTTCTATGTGTGTACTCCATTGAAGCTCATGCTTTGCATTCAGATACATCGTTATGCAGGTGGTGCTCAAGACATTCATGCCTCACTTCAGTCTCTGATGGCAGAGCATGCAAACTACCCATGTCTGATCAGGTAGCTCCTTTGAACTGGCTTTGGTGTGCTCAGCTTGTCAGCGTGATGATCGACTGGGGTTTGGATGGCCTTGACTGCATGTGGGGTCTAGGACCTCATAGTCCACCATCGCAACATTGCATCTTTGCACCTCTCCAATCTGTCCTTAACTCTGCTGCTCGACTAATCCACCTCTCCCCATGCTACTCCTCTGCTTGTCCCCTCTGCAAATCCCTTTATTGGGATTCCATTTCCACAACATAACCAATTCAAGTCATTAACACTAACCTACAAAGCCATCCATAATCTTTCTCCCCAATAAATCTTTGAACTAATTTCTTAATATCTCCCCCCCACATAATCTGCGGTCCTCCCAAAACCTCCTTCTCTCTTCCACAATTGTATGGTTCTCATCTAATCGCCTGCAAGACTTCTCCTGAGTTTCCCCCATCCTATAGAATTCTGTGGCTCCGCACGTCACATTATCCCCATTATTTTGAACTTTCAAGTGGAACTTGAATACCCATCTCTTCAGAACAGCTTCCAGCCTGCAATGAACTCGCTGCCACCTCACCGTCACCAGCACTGCCGTCTGACCAAAGCCAGAGCTGCTCCAGGCCATGGACCTGCTATCTCTTTCCCCATTATCCTGTAGAATATAAGACTGCAAGGGTAGTGCCCTCTCCCCTCTGTTCCTGTCTGTCCCTATTCGTTTATTCATTGTAATTTCTATTTGTGGTTTGTATGTAACCCCTCCTCATGTACAGCACCATAGAATCAGTGGCTCTAAACATAAATAATAATAATCCTCCACATGATATTCCACCCATGCCTCACCCCTGTCCTTCTTGCCGGTTTACACACAGCAGAAACCCTCACCAGTTGGCTTGGTACCTGTGTTTTGTTGTCATCATCATCAGAGATGTGCTCTGGTGGTCCGCTGACCATTTGCACTGCCCCTCCCACTTACTCATCCTCAAACAAAACAAGTGGTTGGGCATCAGTGCACTCAGTCTCTTCCACTTGTGGGACAGAGGCAGGTAGGTGGCCCACAGAACCACAGACAGCAGAGTCATCAAAAACTAGAAGTGACTGCTGCATGACTTGGGGCTCAGACTGTTGCCTGATTTGAAAGGGGGTGAGGTGGGAGACAGATGCCCATGGACCATAGATGCAAAATTTGCACTTTCAGCAGGGGACCGGGTGGAAATCAAAGCTAAATAACTGGAGGCAATCTTAACCATACAATCTAAAACCACCTCTACTTGTTCTGGCCTCACCGTTCATTCTGTCTCCTGCGTGCACCAGAGGGAGGTCTGGATGGAGCTGCAATGTCCTGGCAGGGGTGCTCTGGCGGGGCGGCTGATCTGCACAAGGTTGGTGTACATGGACACAGACCGGGACTACGGCTTCATCCGAGAAGAAGGAACGGATGCCAAAGTGTACGTTAACGTGGCGTCCGTCAAATTTGGATGGTTGCTGAAGAAGGGAGATCGGGTCTCCTTCTTCAAGTAGGACTGTCCTCGTTGATACTATGTGGTGGCGGTTACCCACTACGATGAAGACGACATGGGGCTCTTCCCGGAGTCGTTGCAGGTGCAAACATCAGCCGGCACCCGGGAGCCTGCTGTCGCCACCGCTTATACTGCTGTACAGCAGTCTGCATCCTCTGTGGCCATAGAAATGGCAATGGGAAATAAAGGAGCGACACACAATACGTGCCGTTGAACGTTGTAAATTAGAAAAAAATGTTGTGCATGTGGCACCCCTACTGGAACTGGGACTGTTCCGCGTCCCTGCGGGCACTGTAGCCCTTAAAGGAAAAAAAAATGCCCACGGTAAGCAGGCAAAGTGCGGCCTTTAAAAACGCTGAAGGCGAAGCGTTTGTAACAACCCTGCTGGCGTCACTGCATGGCCTCCCATCCCCCGCACATCAACTTACTCACTGCTCCGGGTCATGCTGTGAATTCTGTCTTTTGCCAGTCCTGTGCTCTGTGCCTCTGCTCTCCTGTATGTTTCCTGGCTATGTGTGTATAGGGGGGCGGTGCCAGAACTCTCTGGTTCTTATGCAGTTAGGGTGCACCGGTCTAATCTGTCCCTGACCAATCACCTAGAGCCCTTGACTATTTAGTTCCGCCACACCCACTGAAACATTGCCTGTGCAATGTCTAATCTCAGTTAGTATCTTGCTGCTGAGCTAGCCAGGCCCTGTCCTATGTCTTGCTTTCTCTGAAGGCTCTTATTGCGTATTCCTGTGTCTTGGTACCTTGCCTAGTACTTCTCTGTCCGCCTGCCAGGAGGCAGAATATCCTGGTCCTTGTGTCTTTGTCCCTGTGTCTCTGTCTGAACTCAGTCTTACCTGTTATGATTGAGTCACCGTAGGAGGCAAAAACAGAAATACAAGCTAAGTCCAGAGAACCAGAGAAGTTGGCAACTATCAGATTGCAGACCCCTGAACCTACAAACACAACTAGCAGTAGCCGAGGGGGGTTCCTACGATGCCCTAGACCCCTCGATCACAGCCGGAGAATTTAAATAGGCCTAAAGAAAGAAAGGCAAATCTAAACTGCCCCAGAGCAGACCCCAAAGCAATAGGCAGCCCCCAACATATAATGACGGTGAAGCAAGATGAAAACACTAACACAGACAGAAAGATAGACTGAGCAAAGCCGGGGCCCAAAACTACCTAGATAGGAAAGGACAGGAAGGCTGCTGTCTGCAATCTGCCAAAACCCTATCAAAGACAAAAGCCAACAAGCTGATATGAAAAAGACCCTGAAGCAGCTAGGCTTCAAAAACTAAATCAGCACTCAGGTATTTTCAGAAGACAGAGCTAAAGGAATTCAGCACACCCCAGCAGGGAATGGCAGAAATCCAGAAAAACAAAGCAAAACAAAGTCAAAGCACAAATGCAAAAAGCCAAGCAGCAAACTTAACTTTAGAGGAGCAGGAATTCAGACTGGTTTCCAAGGATCCCACAGAGAAATCACCCGCAGGGCAGAAGGGCGTCGGCAGCCTTATATCCAGTCAGTAACTCCACTCAGCCAGTCATCATCATCAGCAGCCTCAGGTGTTTGATAATCAGGCTCACTACCTTTCTTTACCAGAAGAGGGAGTTCCTCGGGCCTCAGTAGTGAAGGGGAAAATGAACTCACAACACTTACCTCTGTCTGTCAGTCTCCTTGTCTGTGGTTCCTTCTCTGCTGTGTCTTTCCTTGTGTCCTTCCTATCTGAGGCTCTGCACTCTTGCAGCTCTGCCTGCTCTGCTCCCTATCCGCTCTGCCTGCTCTGCTCCCTAGCCGCTTTGCCTGCTCTGCTCCCTAGCCGCTCTGCCTGCTCTGCTCCCTAGCCGCTCTGCCCGCTCGGCTCCCTAGCCGCTCTGCCTGCACGGCTCCCTAGCCGCTCTGCCTGCACGGCTCCCTTCCTGCCTATATCCATACCTGCACCTCCTGTGTGAACGTGTCCAAACCTGTTCTCTCATATACCATTCCTGCTTGCTCTGTGTCTCAAGCCGTGCCCGCCTGTCCTGTGTCTCCAAGCCGTGCCCGCTTGCCCAGTGTCTCCAAGTCGTGCCCACTTGCCCAGTGTCTCCAAGCCGTGCCCTCTTGCCCAGTGTCTCCAAGCCGTGCCTGCTTGCCCAGTGTCTCAGCCTGCCTGTTAGTCACACCTGTCCAAGTGACTTGTCCCCGAGTGGGATCAGCAGCCACAGCCAGACACCACCCTGGAGTGGCACCTGACAGCTACCTGCCGCACAAGCCTGACCTCACCATCAGAGGCTACAGTGAAGACTGAAGTAGCTGTTGTAGTCACACCCCTTCCAGGGTAGCCTGGTTTGTGGCACAGTGGAGCCACAACCCCCTGGCTCACGCCATTCAGCCAAGGTGTGAGCGTGACAGCGTTGTCTGTGTTATTTTTGTTTTTGTGTGTTTTCTCTTAAGAGTGTGCAGATTTAGTCATATTTCGGCCTAGAGGACTGCGAGCTAGGTGGATTATATAGAGCCCGTGGACTCTTTTTGTTTTTGTTGCACCCGTTGCGTCCATTCTGCTGGAAAAGGAGAGACTGTCTTCTTATCTAGAGACCACCGAAAAAGAAAGACTGTACTTCTCTCAAAGGAAGGGGGGAAGCTTATCCTCAGGACTGCTGGCCCATGCGTAGGATACAAACTTCGGTGCGTAACGGTTGTAGCTACCTCATATGTCCTCCCTGCGCAGAGTATCTACTGTACATATTAAAGTTTTAAACACGTTTGGTCAGGGAAAACCACAATTTAAAGAAAGGGAGAGTGTAAAGGGGTTGGTTAATGTTCATTGCTTTATTTATGTCTGTTTGCTTATTGGGTATTGCTACATGTTTTATGTACTACCTAATTCATGTTATGGTACTGCTACCCCTTTTTGGGTATTACCATTACTGTTTTGTCATGTTCTTCACTGTATATAATGTAATAATGTTTACTATGGCTCTTGTACAGTTTAGGGAAAGTGAAATGCACCCTTCGGACATTAGAGGGGGGCACCTTGGTATTATAGTTCTTATAGATAAGGGTAAGTGTAGTTTCTTTGTGGGCCACTAGATGGGGGCATACTAGAATGCACAGTTAGAGTAGGTTATAGATAGTGTATAGGGGGTTAAAGTAGGAGGGGCTGCTGGGTGGGAAGACAGGAGTTTTTAGGAAGTTAAGTCAGACAGGGCCAGGGTGCCCGTAGTGTACAAGTGGGCTATAGGCCCAGGATGACTCGGCAGCCACACAACGTTTAATAGCTGCAGCCCACGTTATCCATGGCCACTGGGCATCATAGCAGTGGGACAGTACAGGAGAAGGATGTGGCAACTCATAGCCTGGGCGGACGCCTTTAGGGCGGGAGTTGGTTGGAGTGAGGAACTGAAGGAAGTTGGAGCTTCAATGGGAATGGTACAGACAGGCCGGATGCTTTTCCAGAGGCAACCAAACCAGGTGGCTGATGATTTCGAGTCTGGGGTGAAACAGTCAGAAGGAATTGTCATGATGGCGAGGTTAGGCCAGGAAGGATCTGGGGAGCAGTCTAAGACGGTCCGGACGTGTGCCACATAGAAGCATCAGCAAAGCAGGGAAAGATGAGGAAACAACTGAATTCCATGATGTGACAACTGTGGATGTAACATATGAAGTACTAAGTAAAGAGAATGTTCAAGTTATCCTGGACTGTGTCTCCTTTAGGCTAAGTGCACACGTACCGGAACTCTCACGGAAATTACCGCGAGAATTCCGGAATTCCAGTCTGCGGGAAAATCGCATTTTAAATTCACGCGATTTTCCCGCGGAAAAACTAGCATTTTGCAAGCGTATTTAGCTTGCAAAATGCTAGCGTTTTCCAAGCGATCTGTAGCATCGCTTGGAGAACTGATTGACAGGTTGGTCACACTCGTCAAACATAGTGTTTGACGAGTGTGACCAACTTTTTACTACTGAGGCTGCCTATGCAGCATCAGTAGTAAAAGATAGAATGTAAAAAAATAAAAACTAGTGTTATTCTCACCCTCCGACGTCCCGCGCATCCGTTCCCAGTAATCCTTTGCGAAAATGCCCGCGATGACGTCAGTTCTCGCGGGATCGCGACGTCTCGCGGTAATTCGCAATGACGTCGCGCGAATGACCGCGAGACTTCGCGATCCCGCGAGAAGGGACATCATCGCGAGCATTTTCGCAAAGGACTACTGGGAACGAGAGCGTGAAGAGAAGCGGGAAGGCTGCGCGGGACGCCGGAGGGTGAGAATAACAATATTTTTTATTTTTAAATTCTATTTTTTACAGGGATATGGTACCCAAAGCCCGGAGGACAGTCTTCTCTCCTCCGGACCATAGGTACCATCCGCAATTGTTCTGCTTACTTTCCGCATGGTGTGCACAGCCACATGCGGGAAATAAGCGGAACAATGCATTCCTATGGGTGCGGGATCGCCGCGATTCCGCAAATTAATGAGCATGCTGCGGTTTTTACCGCGAAGCGATTCCGCCGCGGTAAAAACCGCAGCATTAGCACAGCATTGCGGAATCCCATAGGAATGCATGGGATGCTTATTTTTCGCGTTTTCACGGCAAAATCGCGCGGTTAAAACCGCCACGGAAACGCGAAAAAAACGCCACGTGTGAACTCAGCCTTACTGGTGTCACCTAGAAGGAGAGCCATCGCCACCTGGAAAGTGCCCAGGGAGACCTGAAACTAGAGACACAGGTACGCTGAGATGCGGAATACAGTTTTCTGTGAGGGAAGGTCAGGACACAGATGCTTCAGTGTCTCTGGTCACGACAACAGTCCTTGCCGACCCTTACACATCCTCTCTCTTTGAAGCAGCTACAGTGGGGGAAATAAGTATTTGATCCCTCGCTGATTTTATAAGTTTGCCCACTGACAAAGACATGAACAGTATATAATTTTAAGGGTAGGTTAATTTTAACATGGAGAGATAGAATATCAAAAATAAAATCCAGAAAATCACATTGTATAAATTATATATCTTGACAAGATCACTAGCACGATACGTAAGGGGAGATATTTTTCACGGAGACTGCTTTCTCCTGTGATCTAGAAACCCATAAGTTTATTTTCAGCATGATATGTGCTGAAGGAGTTAAGCGGCCATGTTATGTGTGGGTTTTTTATTTGAGTAGGTTAGAGATGGGAGGGACGCCTACTCACCATAGCTCCACCTCAAGGGTGTGGCTGGGGAAATAAATCTCCAGCCAGTTTTTTTTTCTTTGGTCTGTGTTGTGTAGAGGCAAGCAAGCTCTAGGCTGATGCTCCTGTGGGAGCTTCCATATGTGTTGGCCCAAAAGTGCTGGGCAGGACTGCTTATGAACTTTTTATTTCCTTTTGAGCCAGAAAGGCTGTTTTTCTGTTACAATTTTGGGGTTTATGATACAATAAACCACCCTGAGACTTTAACCTACGTGTGCCTGTGTTTACCTGAAGTAGCAGCTAACTGAGCCAACCTGCCACAATACATTTATTTGCATTTTACAGTGAGAAATAATTATTTGAACCCCTACCAACCATTAAGAGTTCTGGCTCCTACAGACCAGTTAGACGCTCCTAATCAAGTTATTACCTGCATTAAAGACAGGTGTCTTACATAGTCACCTTTATAAAAGACTCCTGTCCACAGACTCAATTAATCAGTCAGACTCTAACTTCTACATGGACAAGACCGAAGAACTTTATAAGGATGTCAGGGACAATATCATAGAGGTATGCAAATCTGGAATGGGCTACGAAACAATAAGACGCTGGGTGAGAAGGAGAAAACTGTTGGTGCAATATTAACAAAATGGAAGAAATGCCAAATGACTCTCAATCGACATCGATCTGGGGCACCATGCAAACTCTCACCTCATGGGGTATCCTTGATCATGAGGAAGGTGAGAGATTAGTTTAAAACTACATGCGGGAACTTGTTAATGATCTAAAGGCAGCTGGGATCACAGTCACCAAGAAATCCATTGCTAACACATTACGTCGTAAAGGTTTGAAATCCTGCAGTCTTTGCAAGGTCCCCCTGCTCAAGAATGGCACATGTGCAGGCCCATCTGAAGTTTGCCGATGAACACCTGGATGATTCTGTGAATGATTGGGAGAAGGTGCTGTGGTCAGATGAGACAAAAATTGAGGTCTTTGGCATTAACTCAGCTCGCCGTGTTTGGAGGAAGAGAAAGGCTGCCTATGAACCAAAGAACACCGTCCCCACTGTCAAGCATGGATGTGGAAACATTATGTTTTGGAGGTGTTTCTCTGCTAAGGGCACAGGACTACTTCACAGCATCACTTGGAGAATGGATGGAGCCATGTACCGTAAAATTCTGAGTGACAACCTCCTTCCCTCCGCCAGGACATTAAAAATGAGCCATGGCTGGGTCTTCCAACAAGACAATGACCCAGAACATACAGCCAAGGCAGCAAAGGAGTGGCTCAAAAAGAAGCACATTAATTGCCAGTCTCCAAACCTTAATCCCATAGAAAACTTATGGAGGGAGTTGAGGCTCCGAGTTGCCAAGCGACAGACTCAAAACCTTAATGATTTAGAGATGATCTGCAAAGGGGAGTGGACCAAAATTTGTCCTCATGGACGCAAACCTCATCATCAACTATAAAAAATGTCTGACTGCTGTGCTTTCCATCAAGGGTTTTGCCACCAAGTATTAAGTCTTGTTTGCCAGAGGGATCAAATACTTATTTCTCACTGCAAAATGGAAATAAATTTATTTAATTTATATAATGTGATTTTCTGGATTTTATTTTTGATATCCTATATCTCAATGTGAAAATTAACCTACCCTTAAAATTATAGACTGTTCATGTTTTTGTCAGTGGGCAAACTTACAAAATCAGCAAGGGATCAAATACTTATTTCCCCACTGTACAACATCACCAGCAGCAACCACACAGCCATGTCTCCTGTTTGATGCTCTCTTCACTCTTTGCTCCCCCCAAAAAGTGCAGAGTATTACATGGCATGTATATAAAGAGAGTGTCCAGCAGATTATTACACCGCCTGTGTGCAGAGAGCCCCCACAGAGCCTGTTTCAGAGAACCCCCAAAAAATAAATAAAAAAAAAACTCCCCATCTCCATCTACACCACCACATCCACCTCAACCTCCTCCTCCACTTGAAACTCCACCTCCTAGTTCAAGATTGTTTTTTATTTTCATTTATTCTATGTTCTTTTAAGTCATTTACTCATTTTCCTAAACCCCAAAAAACATTGTTGGCTACATCCTCCCCTCCCTCTTCCACCTACACTGCCACATCCACCTCCTCTTCCACTTGGACATCCGCCTCCTGTTTCAATATTATTATTTTTTTTATATTCTATGTTATTTTAAGTTATAATCATATCCACATTTGTTTGCAGGGCAAATATCGTACTCTTACCACCATTTTGCTTCCTTTTGCAGCCCCTAGCTCTTACAAAGACCATTTTACAGCCATTTTAAAGCACCGCACTTTGGTTGGCCATTGACTTCTATTGGGTCAAGGGGTTGGGGTCAAGTTCGGATACTGATCAGTTGGGGTTAACCCAACAAACCTGAACATCCATGGGTCCGCTCATCCCTACTTAGAAACATTTCAAGCTATTTATTTACGCTACTAAAAACAATTGTTTACGATTTTGCTGCATGTGTTCAAAATCAGAACCTGGCTACCGTTTCTGCTCATTTTTATCGGCGCCCTAAAAGTTGCAGAAAAACTTGGTAATTGTCATCCCTGACAATAAGTCATGCCCATAAATGGTATGACAATGGAGTGTTGGGACACACTCCATTGACACAAACTATGGTAGCAGACAGTACAATTCCAGGAAGAAATGAGTAACCGCACTATGCGGAGTTCTAAGAAAAGATGTTCTGCAATCGTATTCTATGGAGAATGCAAGTACTTACTATGTCAGGAGGAGAGCCAACCAGTCGTCATTAAGTAGCAGTTCCTGGTGGTCAACAGCCTCCATTACATAATAAGTTGCTACCATGCAATCCAAATGTTAGCACTATTGTGTATACAGTAATTTTACAATATTACCCTGCTTAGCACATCTAGATGTATTAGGGATTTTTTTTTAGCATTACCTATAAAAAAAAGCTGTTCTAATTTAGCAAGCAGTATTTTTATAGGACGCAATAAACTGGAACTTAAAGGAGGATATAAAACTATATACTAAAACGCTGTGCTAAATTACTAAACGATCGCCAATCCTGAATACAATGCTACACTTTATGACTCTTTATTGTAATATCATTGCCCATTACATACTAAGTGCTTATAACTTCACTGCCTGGTCTCAGACTACCTGTGGGAACACTTCTAACGCCCCTCCTTGCCACATGTTATCCATTATTTCCAAAGAGTGACAATGTGATTTAGTGTTGCTATTAAATACTGTATTCTGCTTTAATGTTTGAAACATTACACACCCTCGAGAGATTTCCTGTAACCCTTGAGTACTTTTGCTTAATAATCCTGCATATATATTGGGATCTAGATCTGTGAGATTTAGAAGTGAAAAAAAAAAATCTTTTGGTTAAGAATTATGATGGAATTGAAGTCTTGGCCTTATATTTTGGACGCATTTGTAAGCCAAGAATCTGCTGCAAATAGAGAGAAGAATCCACTTCATTTGGCGATTGGTAATGGAAGTAAGGTGTTAGAGTGCATATTAAATATTCTATTTCAATCTTTAAAAACTCTATACACATTGAAACTAATGAATTCAATGGAAAAATTAATTAATAGATTTAATTAAAAATGTGCTACCATTTTGTGTCTACAGCTCCTATGCAGATTGTTGTGTCTCTATGGCTACAAACTACAAGCAAACCTATCTGATCACAGACATTCTCCCTTTCAACTCTTCCCTTGTTGTATGTTTAAGTAAGGGAGCACCAAACATCTAAGATTTTGGAAAAATATGAAATTACCACAACAAAAGCTTCTGGCTAATAGAAGGAGTTTTCCCTTCTCAAGTTTAAACTGTGGACAATGTTCCAACTACAGGTGATTTACTCATCCTGTGTGAGCCTGACTCTGGCTCTTTCACTTGGATCCACCCGAGGCAAGCTGCAAGCCCTCTCTATTGAAAAGTATCCCAGAAGGAAGAATATTTGAGGATTCACAATCTAAAGCCCTATTAGTCTTCTATCAGGTGAGTGCATAAAATTGTGCACCCTTTAAAGACTACAATATTGTGTTTACGCACTTAGGGCGCTGCGATTTGTCTGTTCTTCTCTCCCAAACAGGGGTTTTTTGCAACTACAGGTGAGAAAGTCTTTTGAAATTCTAAAGAACGGACTATTTTTCCTCCAAAATTTGATTTGTGTTGAATAAAATTGCACAAATTTCAGTGCTGGAAAGCTTGTAATTGTTTGTAAAATACACGTGGGGAGAGCAGAGCAATAGAGAGAGAACCTCACTGACCAATAGAGCTTGCAATTTACAGAAGTGAGAAAGAGAGACAACCTCACTGACTATAAGAGGTTATGTAAGAGGAGGCGATGTCACTTCTGAAGAGCCTCTGTGTGAAGTGTCATTAGTGTTGGGAGTCTGCCATCCACTGGCTAGTGGGGGCCATGGAGTGCCAATTGCCACTAGAAGAATTATAGGGGGAATAAGTTCAACTACAAGAGCAGTTCAGGTGCCTGGGATGACAGAGATCCTGGATACAAAAGCCCTACGTGCCAAACTGCAGAGAGCTTTGGTACCAAGAAAGTGTAAGGTGCAGACGTGCTCAGAAGAAGACGCTGCAGCCAGAGTGTCAGGCTG
Source organism: Dendrobates tinctorius (assembly GCF_039654945.1). NCBI lineage: Eukaryota > Metazoa > Chordata > Amphibia > Anura > Dendrobatidae > Dendrobates > Dendrobates tinctorius. The sequence continues at coordinate 121,276,113 of NW_027361690.1, read as the reverse complement.
CAGCAGAAACCATTTGCCAGCAGGGTGCTGGCCACCTGCAGATGGGATCCAGACAACACCAAATCGAATCCAGAGCCTTGACTACGCCGGCCAAGGCCCAAATCCCAGACCCACGCAAGGTACTATACCCTGAAGACACCAGTCAATATCTGGAGCCAAGCCCTCTTCTCCCCTCTTTTCTGGAGACTGCGCCTGAAAGAGAACGTTTGCAGCTACGGAAGGACAACACGAGTGAGCCAGGCTGTCACTTCAAGCAATAATGTACCATACAGGAGTTGGCCTGGGTTAATACAGAGGAAGCTCAACGTTCCTTGATAGACTTTGTAAGAAGGACTTTGGGCCTAACGGGAAAACCCAGTGATCCCTGAGTTTCTTAAAAGTCGGGTCTAACGAAATCGGTCGACTATAGGGAAAAGTCGGGGTCCGACTGAAACACGAAATCCAATGCAAGTCAATGGGGAAGCAAAGTTGGCAGGGAGTGGAGGACAGTAAACACACCTACTGTGCCCATTTCAATGGCAACGACATCAATTCTTATTACTTATACTTGTCAACCTTAATTTACTTTATACTAATAGTTATGCATTGAAAACTGGGGGTTATTTGGCTAAAGTTGTGGGGGGGTAGGGCTGGCGCCAGGTATGATGGGCCCCATATATCATTCTCCAGTGTATATTGCTCCCCAAAAATGCTCCCAACATTTAAAAAAATTAAATACCTCTCCTCGCTGGGCACTACTCTACTCTGGACTCCTCAGCATTGCCATCTTCACGCTCTCTGCATTTGTACTGTTTCGGTAGAGGGCATACAGACGTGATGTCATCACGCTCTCCAACCTGAATGTCACTGTCAGGAAAGGTCGAAGACATCACGGCGGTGGAACAGGGAGAGGTAATTATTGCAAGTGCTGTGATCCTGAGCAAGCAAGGGGGGCCAACTCGTTGGCGACGGCAGTGGCACAGGGCCCCTCATAGTACGACGGTATGTCTGATAGCGAGTGGGCCCTCCCACCGGCAGAGACACTTTTGCGTACTATGAGGGGCCCTGTGCCACTGCTGTCGCCCACGAGTAGGACCCCCCCACCTGCTCAGGGAACCTGTACTTTCATCTGCACCTTCCTCTGTGTCACGGTGTAAGGTGGTATAGTATGCAGGAAGGGGCACCCGAGTTTCATCAGTGTCACATTCTGGCTCTGTAGAGTGCGAGGGGAATGTAGTGCTGTGGGTCAATGTACCAGAAGAATCATCTAGCAGTGGCTGTGCATCAGTGCACTCCATATCTGATTCATGTTGGATTGGGGAACTCAGAATTTCACTTGATAACACAGGCATGGAATGTGAAAAGAGCTCCATGGAGTAATCTGAAGTGTGGGCTGCCGAATCCTTCACTTTTAGTGGGGGTGAAGGAGACAAGGAAAGGGGTGGTTCCTGACCAGAAGCCTGCACTGACGACTCAGTGCTTGCATTTTTTTAAACTTCAGAAGAGGAGGCGATAGAGCCGGAGGCTTTTTCGGCAATGTAAGGCAAAACCAGTTCCTGATGCTCCGGCTTTAAAAGCAGTTTACCTACTCCCAGAAAAGGGAGCCTTAAAGGCCTTCTTGTGCCAGATGATGATGCAGGCTCAACACCTCCTGCCTTAGCTGCTATTGGGTTTTTGGCACTACCAGCAGATGCACCACCACCACCATCAGTACCAGCTGGCCCCCCAACACCCCTGTCCGCAGCCTCTTCCACCATACTTAATAATTTTTGTGAAAATGGACTCAAAATGCCAGCAGATATATGGTACTGTTTCAGAAGCGAACAGCTCTATACAGTCTAGGGATAATTGTAAATCTCCATATATATTTCATGAGTCAGACACAGACAGTCACAGGCTCAGTATGGATTAGACAATAATATAAAAATTTGCAAAAGGGTACAGTATCACTAGATACAAGGTATATATAGTATAGTTTAAACATACTGAATCTCCGTATACATTTCAGGAGGCAAACACAGACGCTCTCAGGCCCAGTATGGATCCGACAACAATATCGAAAGTTGAGAAAGGGTACTATGGCACCTCAGAGGTACTGCACCTCATCCAAAAGGTGTGGTATCCCACCCTCAGGTAAGGAGGGATCACCACTTAGGATTCCTAACCCTGCACTCAACACACACATTAGTCAGTGCTTTCTGGGTGTACCCGGCGGGAGGATGGCCTCATCCCAGACTGACTAGGAAAGGGTGTTGGGGGTTAGTGTGGAAGTTAGGTACAGTGGGAGGAGCTTAGGTAGTGGAGTGATTGTGGGCATCCAATCAGAGAGAGCAAGGTGACAGTTGGTGGGTGGAGCTAGTCTGAGATAAATGGATCTTTCTAGAGAGTTGTCAGTCGTTGACAGGACAGAGTAAGAGCAGGATTGCTGTGAGAGGGCTGAGGGTCAGAGAAGAGAGAAAAATCTTTTCCAAGCTCCTAGACTGGAAGGAAGGGGTTCTTGGGGCACGGGAAGTGCAATAAGCCACCTGTGAAGCCCGTTTCTGGAGAAGGAAGGACCAGGCCTCATTGGGGAAGGTGGCTCCTGATGGTAGTGGAGAAATACAGGGCTCAGCTAGAAAGACAGAGGCTGAGGTAACTTTAAGTTCCTCAGTCACAGCCGCATTCAATACTCAAAAAGGCAGCAGTTGGAATAAAGGATCCCGGAGCCTGACCCACGTCGCCCGGTGTGATCCGTGGCTGCCAGCTTGGGACACTGTTTGCGAAGGCACACAGCAGGAAGGAAGGAAGAGATCAGCGCAGAGACACGGCCTAGAAAGGATACACAAGGAGGAGTCTTGAACAGGTGTTCCTGATCTACCTTGGAGTTTGCCGGAACCCTCCCTCGGATGACACAGTACTAAGCAGGTCATCTTGTGCACAATACTTTTGAGGAAAAACTCAGGAACTGCACCCAACTGTGTCCTTGGTGTTTTTTACAACGTGCCTGCTACACACGCTACACTCACCATCACCGTCAACGGCTCACAAACACCATCTCAACTGCCCTGGGATACAGCTCTGCCTGTGGAGAGCTTCATCATCTTGGCTGCTTTAACACTGGCCCAGAGGATCTGCATTGCAGCGACGGCTACCCTAGCCGAGTACCACTGGTGGCGTCACGATCCCCCTTTTCCAAATTAATTATCATACCATCTTCCCCCTCATCTGAACTGTCCTTTTCTTTATTGGACACCCAGGGCCACGGACCGGATCCCAATCACCACCGTGACATACTTCCCCCATAAAAGAGCCTGAAAGGCCCAGTACTGAGTAACCCCCAGGCCTGCGTGTCGTTTCATTTTAACACCAGATAACAGGGATATATTGTATAGTTTCAACATTTTAAGTCTACGTACATATTTGAGGAGGCAGACACAGACGCTGTCATGGCCAGCATGGATTCGACAACAATCTAAAAAGTAGAAAAAGGGTACAGTATCACCAGATACAAGGTATATATAGTATAGCTTCAACATTCAAAATCTCCGTATTTATTTTAGGAGGCAGACACAGACGCTCTGAGGCCTGGTATGGATTACACAACAATATAAAAAGCAGTAAAAGGGGAATGAATCCCAAGCGTACTGCTGTATACAGTGTTAGGGTCATTTGGCAATCTACATATATATTTCAAGAGTAACATACAGCCTCTCACAGGCTCAGTATGGATCACACCATAATATAAAAAGAAGATCCACAAGAAATAATCACACATGTGGGCCAACGTTCCAGGTGTCAATGATGCACTTTGAGTGGTGGGTGGAGGATGAATTTCGGGCACAAAGGGTACTGGATCAACAGATACAAGTTATATATAGTATACTTAAAATAGAAAAAATCTGTATTTCAGGAGGCAGACACATATCCTCACCGGCTCAGTATGGATTAGACAATAATCTAAAATGTTGAAAAAGGGTACAGTATCACCAGATACAAGGTATATATAGTACTGTACCCAACAATTGCGTTCTGCACAAGTACATAAGACCTTCTGTTTACAGGCCTAAGTGTCTCCCTAAAGACAGGGGCCAGAGCGAGCCAAAATCCCCCCTCCCCAGAGGCGTAAATGGAGGCCCACATGACAGTGGGTTGGAGGGAGGGGGTTAACTGTCCCTGGGGGGTGGCGTATGGAAATAAGGGGAGGTATTTGAAGTGGGCTTATGGTGCAGTTACCTCAATTCCCGCTACTGAGCCGCAGAGACTGTCCCACGCCAAGATGGCATGGAGACCATATCAACTGGATTGGAGAGGCTGCGCGCTGCAGCGGAGTTGCAGCCTGCCGGCTGGATCGAGGAGCAGGTCACGGGGATCATCGGTGGAAGCAGCAGGTCGGCCGCTGGTGTCTCTTCCCGTGCGAGGCAGTGGTCAAGGGCCACGGAGCGTTTATCCCCCGATGCAGATCCCAGGACCCAGCGCTGGTGATGGAGCCCCATCCAGGGACCCTCCGGGTCGGGTGCCTGCTGGTAAGCGTACGGGCAGGCCCCGGGCTGGGAGGAATCCACGAGCCAGGCTGGGTCCAGTGGCGGTTGCAAGTCCTTCTACCCGAGCAGAGCGGAAGGCGGGGCCTGCACTCGCCGGGTCAGCGATGAACAATGACGTCACGCCAGGCCGTCATGAAGCCGGTCGGTCTGCCTCCTCTTCTTGGGGCGGCAGTGGGAGTTACCTGGAGGGGGAGATGTCAGGCTGCAGCCCCCGTCACCTGAGGCTGTCAGCTATGCCCAGTACCTCAGGCACCCTGACTGGAACAACGGCGGTAGATCAGCATGGACGGTGCGTCAGGCAGTCGGTGGGGGTTGCAGGGGGTGGGTGTCCGCAGGCAGAAGCCCCCGTGGCTGTGCAGCCCGCTTGCCTCAGCGGGGGGCGGAGAAGCAAACAGCCCTGAACGGAGTTCCCCGTGAGGGCGTTGTCGTCGAGAAAGCCTGTTTCACAAGGTGGTGGACCTCTGGGGACAGAGGGTCTAAGGGGAAGCTCCAGAGTTGACGCACAGCAGGATACGGGATTGGCGGCTGGAGGAATGTCGGATCAATGTAGATGACAGAGCGCATGGGGAGGTATATGTATGCTTTGAGGGCCCACTGGGCGCTCATCGTAAGAAGGAGGTGCGGGAAAAGATATAGAAGGATGAATATGTTGCGATTTTGTTACTGCTTCCTTTGGAAAAGTTGAACTTGAACAAAGGGAAGAAGGATGATAGCCAAAAAGAGGAGGAGGAAAAACGGAGATGGCGATTGATTTCGCACAGATTATCTAATTGGCTACAGGCATTTGATATTTTGGCTAGCATGGTTGGAGAGAAGGTGCCTGAGAATTTTTCTCCTCTTTTTTGTTTTTTGGATTCGATTGGGGAGGCTTATAGGGTGTAGGGGGTTCAGGCTTGGCTCCGTTACGACAAACAGTTTAGGCATAGGAAGGCTGTTCGTCCTGCAATTCGGTGGGAAAAGAAAGACATACGTCTGTGGTTGAAGGTTATGACGCCGACTAAGTTCGGCCATTCTTTTCCTGGGGGTGCCGAGGGTGCCGGTTTGTCAAATGCACAAAGCAGTGGACAAGGGGCAAGGGGGTCAGTCGGGGCAATCGGTCAGCCAGAAGCAGGGTCTCTGCTGGCAATTGAATGATGGCCAGTGTAAATTTGGGGCTACATTGATGCAAATTCAAGCACCTTTGATCCCATTGCAAAGGAACCTCGCATGGTGCTTCCAGATGCTTTAGGAAGCAGAAAGGAGAAGCAGAGTGAGCGTGCTAATTCAAAAGGGGTAGACGCCATTGAAACTGGCCGCGATGGTCCCTTATGTAAGTAGGTTTCCGGATGCACAACATAAAGAAGGATTTCTCCAGCGTCTCCAGGAGATAAAATAATGATTGCTTTATTGAAAATATAAAATCTTCTTATCTACACCAGCAAGCTAGAAAAATACTTGAAATAAAACTAATCTACTTTATTCAAAATTAGATTTAAAAAGGACTTAGTCCATTCATAAAATATGCACATGTACAAAAAGACAAACACTTACAAGAAAAAACCGCTCAGTCAGATGCGGTAAGACCAAACTTTCAAACACCTTTCCGGTATACCCTTAGTGTCGTTATCCAACTATACATAGACACCCCCTCAGAGTATCCGCTTAGTGTAAATTTCTTTTGAAAAAGCACACTCTCAAGGTGCTAAATAATGTCTTTTACAGATCCATTGTTCTAAATTTATGTGCCACTACTGTGTAACATACATCATCATCACTAACAATGATCCTAGACAAATTTCATAGTAACAGCCCTATTTCAATAATCACCTAAAAATAAAGAATGGCATAGTATACAGTCTGTAATTATGAAACCAGGGTGTGAACCTAAACATTCCTCTTTAGATCAAGCAGTTCACCACCTTTACAGATTTCTTATGTCATCTTGTATATCATGGAAAGATCTCACCCAAATCTTTATATTCATGGGTTCCTCCATGTGACGCTCCCTTCTCCCTACGCGTTTCACCAACCAGATCATCAGGGGAGTACTGAGTACAGCGTTATGCCTACATGAGAAAAATGCCATCACTGGGCTGTTCATTTACCCGCTTTTTATAACATGCACTCTTTAGTGTGTTCCCGCCTCATAAAGATGGGCGGGTGTATGCCCGTGACCACTTCCTGTTTCTATGTTACTATAGTGACAAGCCCGTTACTCACATATTCCTTCACATCACTTACTAACTTACTCACATCGCATATTAATAGTATGCGATTACATCGACCTCCATATAAAATACATGATCGTGCGCGCTCTTTTCTCCTTCATTCAATTTATCGGGTTGCATAGTAACGCACTGACGTCACCTTTCTTTAGCGCATGCGCATTCTTCTATGTCATGTCCAACCCTCTTCGTTACGTCAAGGCGCCTATTCCCTTCCATCATTATATCAGCATCAGGGGAATTACCGCGCCTGCGCACTCCAAACCATAGCCGCTTCTTTGCAGGCTTTAACTTCTAAATGCACGCAGTCCCATACCGCGCCTGCGCACTCCACAAACAGCCGCTTCTTTGCAAGCTATAATTTCTAAATGCACAGAAGTCCCTCCTATCACAGGATTATCTTATGGGAGCACTTATAAATTTATATCCCCTTAACATGCACATCTTTTAACAGTTCTTTCTCATCTGTCAAATGAATGGGATTAGTATTATTTTACAGGACGATGATGCATAGGGGCTTTAGTGTTTTTTTTAAATTTTTTAGCCGATCAATATCAATCTATGCACACATATAGTTATGATTAATATCTACCGCCATCAGATGATAAATGGCATATAAATACTTCACATTGTAGTCACTAGTTGTAACTGAAATGCTCACTATCCTCAAGTATACAGTACATGTGGGCATAAATCTTACCCTTGTACAAGAATAGGTTTCACAGTCATTTTGGGCATATTTCAATATTTACTATCCAGTTTTGGGACTTTTAGGATACTAAAAATATTCAACTCCATTAAGTATTCCTTAAAAAAATCCTCTCAACTATCCCGAGCGATCACTTAAGACAATGTACAGTACTTGACTCAGACTCGATACATCTACCTTCCGGAAGAGACTTTCTATCTTCTCTTTATCTTCTTCTATTTTATTCTAAGGTTTTAACTCCGCATTTAGACAAACAAAAAAAGAGGGAATAACCCATTAAAGAAGTATAACTCCTTTGGATTCCCTCCTGAGTAACCACACTACCCTTTAACCCCTATACAGGGATCTGGTTTTACGTGGGGCACAATGAAGCTTGTCCTCCGGGGCTCACATCTCATTGCATATGGGTTAGTAAATTACAAAAAAGCCGTAAAAGATAGTTGGTCGTTCAGGCCTGTTGGTTGGAGTGTTCTCAGCCAGAAAATCCATCTACATTCCCTTTGGAGGATCGCTTTGTCCCAATCTCCCCCTCTATGGGGGTAAGGAACTTTCTCGATCCCAACAAATTGAATTTTGCTATGATCACCCTGATGTATCCTATTGATGTGGTTCGCTATAGCTGTGTCTCTTCGGTTCACCACATCACCAACATGTTCGCGTATTCTCTTCCTGAATTCCCTTCTTGTTTTCCCTATGTATTCAATCCCACATATGCACGTTGCCTTATAAATCACTCCAGTAGTACGACAATTTATAAACAGTCTGATGGTGTAAACTTTCTTGTTGTTCGTACTCCTAAAGGTTTTCCCTTGTGTTACTGACTGACATGCTATACAGTTACCGCACCTATAGCAGCCTTTTACCTCTCCTTCTAGCCAGGTACGTGCTTGAGTCTCTCTAAAGTGACTGTGCATAAGTCTTTCTTTTAGAGATTTGTTCTTTTTGTATGTCACTTGTGGTTTAGAACCTAAAATTTTCTCTATGTCCATATCCATTTTGAGAATTGGCCAATGTCTTTCTAAAATTTCTTTAAATTTTACTGATCCATTCGAAAACCTAGTAATGAAACGTGTGACCTCTTTATCTTCTTTTCTTTCTACTTTCCTTAATAGTTCTTTTCGATCTCTTTTAATAGATTCCTCATAGGCGGCCCTTAAAACATGATCTGGATATCCTCTCTCCTGAAACCTTTCCCTCATATCATCAGCTTGTTCTTTGAATTTCTGAGGGTTCGAGCAATTACGGCGTAACCTCAAATATTGTCCTTTGGGTATCACTCTTTTTTGTGGAAGGGGACGACTACTCTCCCATCTTAAAAGTGAGTTAGTAGCTGTCGGTTTCCTATAATTGCTCGTTTCTAAGGTTCCATCAATTCCCTTTTTGACAAGCACATCTAAAAATCTCATTTCTGATGCATGTACCTCATACGTAAATCTCAGGTCTAGATCATTGCAATTGAGGTCATTTACAAAGGAAATAAACTCAGATTCTGTACTTTTCCAAATCACGAAAATATCATCAATATAGCGTAGCCATAGGGCTACGTTATCATGTCGAGAATTCGTGTCATTGAACACAATTTTTTCCTCCCACCAGCCCAGGAGCAAATTTGCATAAGTGGGCGCACAAGGGCAACCCATTGCAGTGCCCCTGAGCTGGTGGAAGTACTTATTCCCAAAGAGAAAGACATTATTCGTAAGGCAGAATTTCAAAGCCTTTAAAACGAAATCATTATGTTTCACAAAGAAACGTCCTCGGGACTTAAGATAGTATTCCACGGCCATCAGGCCTTTTTCATGGGGTATCGAGGAGTACAAAGCCTCCACATCTATACTCCCAAAAATCATGTCTTTCTCAAGGTATATGCCATCTAATTTGCATAGAAGATCGCCTGTATCTCTAATATACGAGCTCAAATTCATCACAAATGGTCTTAGAATCCGATCTATATACATTCCCAAATTCTGAGTCACACTATTGATATCTGCCACTATAGGTCGACCTTTTAGAGGGGTCATACCCTTATGGATTTTCGGGAGACAATAAAACGTCGCCATAGTAGGATGCAAGGGAATCAAGAAATCTTTTTCTTTTTTATCAATAACCTCAGAGTCCAGGCCTTCATTGACTAGTGTCTTAAGAGCGTCAGATAGACTCACTACAGGGTTTGATGATAGCTTCTCATAACTCAACTTATCCTCTAATATAGAAAGGCACATATTCTTATAATTAGATGTATCCATGACAACAATGTTCCCTCCTTTGTCGGAGCTTTTAATAGTAACACTGCTGTCATTTTCAAGTCTCTTTAGACTTTCCATCTCTTCTTTCCCTAAGTTATATGACCTTGAATTTAAAAGATCTCCTGATTTCATCAAATCATTTGTAACAAGATTAACAAAAATATCAATTGGGTTGACATCACCTGTGGGAGGGGGCATACCCGTACTCTTTTTCTTTAGATCTGTAAATGGACCCTCACCTTTTAGGTTAGGATCAGCATCCCCCAGGTGAAACAGAAACCGTACATCTTGTAATAACTCTTCAGAAATACCCAACTCTTGTGAAAACCTCTGATCTTGTTTAGAGAAATGCTTTTTCCATTTTAGCTTACGGGCGAACAGATGTAGATCTTTCACAGTTTCAAAAATGTCTATGTCTGATGTTGGTACAAACGAAAGGCCTTTACTAAGTACACACATCTCAGTTTCAGTTAGGGGGCGTTGGGACAGGTTAATTACCTCTGGCCCTCTGGTCAGCTGTGGGGATTTAGGCGGTTCCTTAATGGATAGCTTAGATCTAAAAAATCCCTCTTCGGTGACCTCTTATGGGAGCCTCTATTAAATTTACCCCTTTGTCCTCCTCTTCCTCTACCTCTGAAATGCCTAGATCTACTCTCAGTGTCAGAAAATTCTGCCTCAGATGAGGATATGTCAGTTTCTGCTGGTCTATTATTTCTGACCACTTGTACTGAGTAGGCTTTGTTATCTCTAAATTCTTGGAGATCCCTATTATACAACCTATGTTTCTTCTCTTTCAGATGATACTGAAATTTCTCTAGAGTATTCTGTAAATTGACCTCTTTTACCGTGAAATCAGACTCACCCGAGTACTTTTTCGTGATCTCAATCTGCTCTCTCAGGGATTCTGTAAGTTTATTAAGATTACTTTTTTCTTCCTCTAAGAGGAGTCTCATAAATCTGATCGAACTCTCTGTTGCCTCCTTTTCCCACTTAGTGAGTAAGGACGTGCTCCTATACCTAAACCCTGGGGTGAGGGTAATCCTCAGATGATGCGGTACAATGCCTGATCGTATGTAATTTTCTAAACTCTGAACCTCCCACCATGAGGCTATCTGATCTCTATAAATGTTATCAAGTTCCTTGAAAGCCGCACTATATGTCGGAGTATATCTTTTCTGTGTAAACACCTTATCAGAGAATACCTCCTTGGCCTCTGTAATCCATATGTTTGTATCAATGCCTGTAGTCAAAAAACCTGCCATTGCCTGTATCTAGACGGTTACAGCGAGTGATCCACTAGCTAGAAGACTATATCTACACCAGCAAGCTAGAAAAATACTTGAAATAAAACTAATCTACTTTATTCAAAATTAGATTTAAAAAGGACTTAGTCCATTCATAAAATATGCACATGTACAAAAAGACAAACACTTACAAGAAAAAAACGCTCAGTCAGATGCGGTAAGACCAAACTTTCAAACACCTTTCCGGTATACCCTTAGTGTCGTTATCCAACTATACATAGACACCCCCTCAGAGTATCCGCTTAGTGTAAATTTCTTTTGAAAAAGCACACTCTCATGGTGCTAAATAATGTCTTTTACAGATCCATTGTTCTAAATTTATGTGCCACTACTGTGTAACATACATAATCATCACTAACAATGATCCTAGACAAATTTCATAGTAACAGCCCTATTTCAATAATCACCTAAAAATAAAGAATGGCATAGTATACAGTCTGTAATTATGAAACCAGGGTGTGAACCTAAACATTCCTCTTTAGATCAAGCAGTTCACCACCTTTACAGATTTTTTATGTCATCTTGTATATCATGGAAAGATCTCACCCAAATCTTTATATTCATGGGTTCCTCCATGTGACGCTCCCTTCTCCCTACGCATTTCACCAACCAGATCATCAGGGGAGTACTGAGTACAGCGTTATGCCTACATGAGAAAAATGCCATCACTGGGCTGTTCATTTACCCGCTTTTTATAACATGCACTCTTTAGTGTGTTCCCGCCTCATAAAGATGGGTGGGTGTATGCCCGTGACCACTTCCTGTTTCTATGTTACTATAGTGACAAGCCCGTTACTCACATATTCCTTCACATCACTTACTAACTTACTCACATCGCATATTAATAGTATGCGATTACATCGACCTCCATATAAAATACATGATCGTGCGCGCTCTTTTCTCCTTCATTCAATTTATCGGGTTGCATAGTAACGCACTGACGTCACCTTTCTTTAGCGCATGCGCATTCTTCTATGTCATGTCCAACCCTCTTTCTTACGTCAAGGCGCCTATTCCCTTCCATCATTATATCAGCATCAGGGGAATTAACGCGCCTGCGCACTCCAAACCATAGCCGCTTCTTTGCAGGCTTTAACTTCTAAATGCACGCAGTCCCATACCGCGCCTGCGCACTCCACAAACAGCCGCTTCTTTGCAAGCTATAATTTCTAAATGCACAGAAGTCCCTCCTATCACAGGATTATCTTATGGGAGCACTTATAAATTTATATCCCCTTAACATGCACATCTTTTAACAGTTCTTTCTCATCTGTCAAATGAATGGGATTAGTATTATTTTACAGGACGATGATGCATAGGGGCTTTAGTGTTTTTTTTAAATTTTTTAGCCGATCAATATCAATCTATACACACATATAGTTATGATTAATATCTACCGCCATCAGATGATAAATGGCATATAAATACTTCACATTGTAGTCACTAGTTGTAACTGAAATGCTCACTATCCTCAAGTATACATGTGGGCATAAATCTTACCCTTGTACAAGAATAGGTTTCACAGTCATTTTGGGCATATTTCAATATTTACTATCCAAGTCTCTTCCGGAAGGTAGATGTATCGAGTCTGAGTCAAGTACTGTACATTGTCTTAAGTGATCGCTCGGGATAGTTGAGAGGATTTTTTTTAAGGAATACTTAATGGAGTTGAATATTTTTAGCATCCTAAAAGTCCCAAAACTGGATAGTAAATATTGAAATATGCCCAAAATGACTGTGAAACCTATTCTTGTACAAGAGAAAAAAGGGAAGAAAGTTCCAGCGCTAGGAATGGAAAATTAAAAATCCATTTTATTGTGCCAATGCATATTAAAATTCCAGCAGGTACAGCATATCAGTCGGATGACTGCAGAACAACACGTTTCGACGCCTCAGGTCTTAATCATCTTCCCTTTTTTCTACTATTGATTGACTGCCTAGTCAAATCCGTGCGCAGGATTTGGATCCTACCAGCAAGGCAGTGCGGTGAGCTGGAATAATCTGTTCTTTTACTCTATTCTTGTACAAGGGTAAGATTTATGCCCACATGTATACTTGAGGATAGTGAGCATTTCAGTTACAACTAGTGACTACAATGTGAAGTATTTATATGCCATTTATCATCTGATGGCGGTAGATATTAATCATAACTATATGTGTGTATAGATTGATATTGATCGGCTAAAAATTTTTAAAAAAACACTAAAGCCCCTATGCATCATCGTCCTGTAAAATAATACTAATCCCATTCATTTGACAGATGAGAAAGAACTGTTAAAAGATGTGCATGTTAAGGGGATATAAATTTATAAGTGCTCCCATAAGATAATCCTGTGATAGGAGGGACTTCTGTGCATTTAGAAATTATAGCTTGCAAAGAAGCGGCTGTTTGTGGAGTGCGCAGGCGCGGTATGGGACTGCGTGCATTTAGAAGTTAAAGCCTGCAAAGAAGCGGCTATGGTTTGGAGTGCGCAGGCGCGTTAATTCCCCTGATGCTGATATAATGATGGAAGGGAATAGGCTCCTTGACGTAAGAAAGAGGGTTGGACATGACATAGAAGAATGCGCATGCGCTAAAGAAAGGTGACGTCAGTGCGTTACTATGCAACCCGATAAATTGAATGAAGGAGAAAAGAGCGCGCACGATCATGTATTTTATATGGAGGTCGATGTAATCGCATACTATTAATATGCGATGTGAGTAAGTTAGTAAGTGATGTGAAGGAATATGTGAGTAACGGGCTTGTCACTATAGTAACATAGAAACAGGAAGTGGTCACGGGCATACACCTGCCCATCTTTATGAGGCGGGAACACACTAAAGAGTGCATGTTATAAAAAGCGGGTAAATGAACAGCCCAGTGATGGCATTTTTCTCATGTAGGCATAACGCTGTACTCAGTACTCCCCTGATGATCTGGTTGGTGAAACGCGTAGGGAGAAGGGAGCGTCACATGGAGGAACCCATGAATATAAAGATTTGGGTGAGATCTTTCCATGATATACAAGATGACATAAAAAATCTGTAAAGGTGGTGAACTGCTTGATCTAAAGAGGAATGTTTAGGTTCACACCCTGGTTTCATAATTACAGACTGTATACTATGCCATTCTTTATTTTTAGGTGATTATTGAAATAGGGCTGTTACTATGAAATTTGTCTAGGATCATTGTTAGTGATGATGATGTATGTTACGCAGTAGTGGCACATAAATTTAGAACAATGGATCTGTAAAAGACATTATTTAGCACCATGAGAGTGTGCTTTTTCAAAAGAAATTTACACTAAGCGGATACTCTGAGGGGGTGTCTATGTATAGTTGGATAACGACACTAAGGGTATACCGGAAAGGTGTTTGAAAGTTTGGTCTTACCGCATCTGACTGAGCGGTTTTTTCTTGTGTTTGTCTTTTTGTACATGTGCATATTTTATGAATGGACTTAGTCCTTTTTAAATCTAATTTTGAATAAAGTAGATTAGTTTTATTTCAAGTATTTTTCTAGCTTGCTGGTGTAGATATAGTCTTCTAGCTAGTGGATCACTCGCTGTAACCATAAAATCTTCTTACCATCAGGTAAAAACGACATAAAGAGGCGTATGAAGGGGAGCAATTTCCTACGCGTTTCACCCTAAGAGGGCTTAATCATGGAATGCGGATGAGGTTAAGTCGGAACTGTTGTTGTCCATTTTCAGTGACAGGTTTAAAATTCCCACCCCTCCTTTTGAGATACCACGGGTGATTAACAATCTGAGGTCAGCTGACCAATATGCTCAGGTGGTGTCATAACAGTTGGGGAAGGAGGTTAAGTTGGGAAGGATGTCTGTACAGTTTAGGGATCCTCCGTTTGAGGATTTGGTAGTCTCGCCCCTGGGTGTAGTGCCTAAGAAACAGCAGCATAAGTTCAGGCTCATTCATCATCTGTCTTTCCCTCGTGGTAGGTCGGTGACAGATGGAATTGACCCGGAGCTGTGCTCTTTGTTTTATAAGTCATTTGAGGAGGCGGAAAAGTTTGTCCGGAAATGTTGGAAGGGGGCACTTTTGCCTAAAACGGATATTGAGTCGGCGTTTATGTTGATCCATGTTCATCCGGATAGTGTTAAGTTGTTGGTGTGTTACTGGGGTGGTGTTTTTTGGGTTGATAGGTGTTTGACAATGGGTTGATCGGTGTCTTTTGAGGCATTCAGCTCTTTTCTCGAATGGGTTGTCCGTGAAGTATCATAGTAACATAGTAACATAGTTATTAAGGTTGAAGGGAGACTTTAAGTCCATCTAGTTCAACCCATATCCTATCCTAACTTGCCCTAACATGTTGATCCAGAGGAAGGCAAAAAAAACCCATGTGGCAAACAGTAAGCTTCACATTGGGGAAAAAAATTCCTTCCCGACTCCACATACGGCAATCAGACTAGCTCCCTGGATCAACGCAATATTAAGGAAACTAGTGTATATACCCTGTAATATTATACTTTTCAAGAAAGGCATCCAGTCCCTTCTTAAATTTTAGTAGGGAATCACTCATTACAACATCATATGGCAGAGAGTTCCATAGTGTCACTGCTCTTACAGTAAAGAATCCGCGTCTGTGAGTATGCTTAAACCTTCTTTCCTCCAGACGTAGAGGATGCCCCCTTGTCCCCGTCACAGGTCTAAGAGTAAAAAGATCATTAGAAAGGTCTTGGTATTGTCCCCGCATATATTTATACATTGTAATAAGATCACCCCTATGCCTTAGATTCTCCAAAGTAAATAACCCCAAGTGTAATAATCTGTCTTGGTATTGCAGACCTCCTAGTTCCCTAATAACCTTGGTCGCTCTTCTCTGCACCCGCTCCAGTTCAGCTATGTCTTTCTTATACACCGGAGACCAGAACTGTACACAGTATTCTAAGTGTGGTCGCACTAGTGACTTATATAGAGGTAAAATTATGTTCTCCTCATGAGCATCTATGCCTCTTTTAATGCATCCCATTATTTTATTTGCCTTTGCAGCAGCTGCCTGACACTGGCCACTATCGGCTTTTGATTCCTTGATTCATTACCTGGATGATTGTTTGTGTATCGGTCAGGCTAATTCTGGTTGTTGGGAGAGGTTACTTAGAGCGTTGGAATGGGTGGCGGAGCGTTTTGTTGTACCGCTTGCTCCCGGTAAAACAGAGGGGCCTTGTACGTGCCTATCGTTTTTGTGAATCATGATTGATTTGTTAAAATGTGAGTTCCGTTTGACGGAGGATAAGGTAAAGGTGTTGCAGGATGAGGTGACTTGGGCAAGACGGTTGAAGAAATTGTCGTTGACATAGGTGCAGTCACTACTTGTGAATTTGACTTTTGCTTGTCGCATTATTACAATGTGTCGGATCTTTTCTCAGCGGTTGGCGAGCGCTACGGCGGGAGTGCGGCCTGCACATCATTTTTTTCGGCTTTACAGTGAACATAATGGTGATTTGGAATTGTGGGACCATTTTTTTGGAGCAATACAACGGACGTTTTTTGCTCATGGAGGAGGCAGTTGTAAATGATGACTTGGAGTTGTTCACAGATGTGTGTGATGGAGTGTGTTTTGTGTCATATTTTAGGGGCCTGTGGTGCGCGGCTGCGTGGCCTAAGAAGTGGTTTCAGCTGGGCCTTGTTAGGAATATTGCTTTGTTGGATATTTTGTCTATACTGATGGCTGTGAATGTTAGGTGTCAGGTTTCTGCATCTGCTCTGCAGGAATCCAGAGCCTCACATTCTGCGGTCTCCTGCTGTCTATCTACCTTGCAGCAGATCGCTCCAGAGACTAAGTCCCTCTGTTCTCCTACTGGGCATGCTCACGAGACGTTCTCCCATTGGAGATCGGGAGTCATGTGCCCAGGTCCTGTTCCAGATCTCATTGGTCTATCTCGGAGATCTGGAAGCTTCCGGAAGGTCCCGGCTATAAAAAGCGCGCATGACTGTTCGGCCATGCGCTAGTATAGTCTCTAGTTGCTACTGTGTGAATGATGATGGATGTATGTACCTGTGAATGACTCATTAAGATCCCCTCCCTCTGATATTACGAATGTGTACAGGGACTTGGATTAGAGTCAGCGCCAGCGTGTGGCAAGCCTCAAGCCACTACAGCATCATCTACAGTGCTAGCATCCGACATTGCACCTGCTTCCTTGCTTTGTCGACCAGAGGCAGTGTCCTACGCCGCGCTGCAGTTGCAGCCCTCTTTGGCGTCCGCAGTAGTGATGCCGCACGCACGGTAGGTCTAGACGGACGCAGCTCCTCTGTCTTGGGTCCTGCTCCTGTGACCAGATACCGTGTGTGCATTTACCTGAGACCTGTGACACTAACAGGCTCAGCCTTTTGTGTTTACCTCTGCTGACATCTCTGTGAGCAAACAGAGATTGCTTAGCGCACTTGGGTGACGTTCAACCCGCGTGCGCATTTCCGCCATATTGCTCATCTGTCACTACTTAGCAGCAGTGTTTACATCTACTGCACGGTGGACCCCGAGCGGCGAAGGCACTTTATTATTTATTTTTATTTAGTGCGTTCCGCCATTCCTAACAGTGAACCTATGGACGGAGGAGTTTCGGGTCAGTAGGATCAGTGTTAATTGTGACAACATGGGAGTTGTGTGTTCCATTAACAGCCTCTTCTCCAGTGATTCGAGTCCTGCGGCAGTTAATTTTGACATGTTTATCGCTTAATGCTCATGTGATGGCTTCACAGGTGGCAGGTATTAGGAATTCCATTGCTGATTCTTGATTTCTTTTACAGTGGTAGCGTTTTCGGTAATTGTACCCGGATGCGGAAGAAGCGGGTTTCTTTGAGTCCAGCCGGGCTTTGGAAGGTAGTCTCAGGGTTGCAGAACCTTTCGTAAGGGCATCTCTGTCTTCTATTACTTGGTCGATCTATCAGTCAGTATGGATTTAACCGTAATAATAATAATAATAATAATAAATTTTATTTTTATAGCGCCGACATATTCCGCAGCACTTTACATTTCAGAGGGGATTTGTACAGACAATAGACATTACAGCATAACAATAATCACATACAGTAGATTATAACAAATAACAAGAGGAGTGAGGGCCCTGCTCGCAAGCTTACAGTCTATGAGGAAAGAGGGAGACACGAAAGGTGGGTGGTAACAGTTGCTCTGATTGTATGGACCAGCCATAATGTTAAGTGTGTAACAGTACAGACACAGAGGGCTAATGGATGCATAAAGCATGTGGGAACATGATGCTGGGAACCTGGTTATGGTAAAACTTTTGGCTCTGCCACACAGGGATAGGTTAGGTTAATGTGTTGAGGCGATAGGCCAGTCTGAATAAATGCGTTTTCAGGACACGCTTAAAATTGTGGGGATTGGGGACTAATCGTATTGACCTGGGAAGTGCATTCCAAAGAATTGGCGCCGCACGTGTAAAGTCTTGGAGACGGGAGTGGGAGGTTCTGACTATTGAGGATACTAACCTCAGGTCATCAGCAGAACGGAGGGCGCGGGTAGGGTGGTATACTGAAACAAGGGAGGAGATGTAGGGTGGTGCTGAGCCATGGAGGGCTTTGTGGGTGAGGGTAATAAGTTTATACTGAATTCTGGAGTGGATGGGTAGCCAGTGTAATGACTGGCACAAGGTAGAGGCATCGGTGTAACGATTGGCGAGGAATATGATCCTGGCTGCAGCATTCAAGACAGATTGGAGAGGGGAGAGTTTGGTAAGAGGGAGACCGATTAGAAGAGAGTTACAATAGTCGAGACGAGAATGAATAAGAGAAACAGTAAGAGTTTTTGCAGAGTCAAAAGTAAGAAAAGGTCGAATTCTAGAAATGTTTTTGAGGTGCAGATGACAAGAGCGAGCCAGTGATCGAATGTGGGGGGCAAAGGAAAGCTCGGAATCAAGTATGACCCCAAGACAGCGGGCATGTTGCTGGGGAGTAATAGTGGAACCACACACAGAAATAGCAATGTCGGGTATAGGTACATTAGTAGAGGGAGGAAACACCAGGAGTTCAGTCTTTGACAGGTTCAGTTTCAGATATAGTGAGGACATGATATTAGACACAGCGTTTAGACAATCGCCAGTGTTTTCTAGAAAGGCTGGCGTGATGTCAGGAGAAGAAGCGTATAATTGGGTGTCATCAGCATAGAGATGGTACTGGAAACCAAATCTACTGATTGTTTGACCAATAGGGGCAGTGTACAAGGAGAAGAGGAGGGGGCCTAGAACCGATCCTTGAGGAACCCCAACAGTAAGGGGAAGGTGAGAGGAGGAGGAACCGGCAAAAGAAACAGTAAAGGAGCGGTCGGAGAGATAGGAGGAGAACCAGGAGAGAACGGTGTTTTTGAGGCCAATGGAATGGAGCATAGTGAGGAGGAGCTGATGATCCACAGTGTCGAATGCTGCAGAGAGATCCAAGAGAATTAGCATGGAGTAATGACCATTTGATTTAGCTGTTAGCAGATCATTAGAGACTTTAGTGAGGGCAGTTTCAGTGGAGTGTAAAGAGCGGAAACTGGATTGGAGAGGGTCGAGAAGAGAGTTTTCTGAGAGATAGCGGATAAGACGGGAGTGGACCAGGCGTTCCAGGAGTTTAGAGATGAAGGGAAGATTAGAGACAGGTCTATAGTTAGCGGCACAGTTTTGGTCGAGGGATGGTTTTTTTAAGTAGTGGATGTATGATGGCATGCTTAAATGAGGAGGGAAAAATACCAGAAGAGAGAGAGAGGTTAAATATTTTAGTTAGGTGAGGGGTGACAGCAGGGGAAAGGGACTGGAGGAGATGTGACGGAAATGGGTCACTGGTGCAAGTAGTTTGGCGAGAAGATGCAAGGAGCCTGCTTACTTCTTCTTCTGTGACTGGTTCAAAATCAGAGAGTGAGTTAGATGCAGTGGGGGAGGGAGGACAGTGCATGGTATGAGGGGATTTGGAGATAATTTCCTGTCGGATCTGGTCAATTTTTTCTTTGAAGTAATTGGCCAGATCGTCAGCTCGGAGCTCCGTGGTTGGGGCCTGTACTCTTGGATTGAGTAGAGAATGAAAAGTGTCAAAGAGACGTTTTGGGTTATTGGACAGTGAGGTGATGAGGGTGTTGAAATAGGTTTGTTTGGAGAGGTGAAGGGCAGTGTTGTATGTTCTAAGCATAAACTTAAAATGGATGAAATCTTCGTGTAGATTGGATTTTCTCCACAGACGTTCGGCGCACCTGGAGCACCGCTGCAGGAAACGTGTTTGCACCGTGTGCCAGGGTTGTCGCCGTCTGTGTTGTGGTGTTCTATTTATAGGGGGTGCAAATTCATCCAGGGCACTTTGAAGTGTTTCATTGTAATGCTTCAATGCAGAATCAGGACATGAGAGGGAGATAGGGGCCAATGAAGACTGCAAGTTCTTCAGAAGTTTCTGGGTGTTAATGGCCTGTATGTTTCTATAAGTCTGGACAGTGGGGGTGACCTGAGCAGCCTGGCAGTTCTGTATAGAGAATGAAAGAAGATTGTGGTCAGAGAGCGGGAGAGGGGAGTTTGCAAAATCATCCACTGCACAAAGCCGAGAGAAGACCAAGTCGAGGGAGTTTCCGTCTTCATGCGTTGGAGAATTAGTAAGCTGCGAAAGGCCAAATGAGGAGGTTAGAGATAAAAGGTGAGTAGCAGATGGGTAGAGGGGAAGAGCAATGGGGATGTTGAAATCTCCCATGATGAGGGTAGGGATGTCACAGGAGAGAAAATGTGGAAGCCAAGTGGCAAAATGATCCAGGAACTGATGGGAGGGGCCGGGAGGACGATACACCACCGCCACTTGCATGGAGAAGGGAGTGTAGAGTCTGACGGCATGGACCTCAAAAGAAGGGAAGACAAGTGAGGGTACTTGAGGGATAACCTGAAAGGTACATTTTGGTGATAGGAGCAGACCAACGCCTCCACCAGCTCTATTGTCTGATCTTGGGGTATGAGAGAAGTGTAGCCCCCCGTATGAAAGAGCAGCAGCAGTGGTAGTATCTGACTGCTGGATCCAGGTTTCAGTAAGAGCCAGGAGGTTAAATGAATTAGAAAGGAAGAAGTCATGAATGAAGGAGAGTTTGATACACACTGAGCGAGAATTCCAAAGTGCACAATTAAGAGAGACAGATGGCATGCAGGGAATATTAATAAGATTAGAGGGGTTTCTGAGTGTAGCAGTGGGGGGGTTTGACTTTCTATAACATGGGGGACCAGGGTTGGGAGCAATGTCTCCTGCGACTAGGAGAAGGAGGATAGAAAGAGTGAGCAGATGGTTAAGTGATTTGTGAGAGCGTCTCTGGTGTTGAATGGTGGGACTGCCTGGATCTGTGCAATTTAACAATGTGAAAAGAGCGTGAGTGCTATACATAGGAGAGGAAAGAAGCGAGGGGCCAATATGGATGGAGTGTGGAGAGTTAATGCCAGGGCGGTGGATGTGTGTGAATGCAGCGGCCAGGATATAAATTACACAAATGCATATGGTATATATTTGTTGTACTCCTAATGTACAGGGAGTAGATGTATATAAATGTCTTACCTGTCTCCTGCCCTGTCTAACTGCCATGTTATAACTGCCAGAAGTACTTTGATACATGTACTTCGATTACATGTGCATAAATGCCACCCCTGCATAAATGCACCCCCTAGCTATGTCTGAATATATAGGAGGTTAAGGCTAAGTTTTTTTTTTTTTTGGCTCTCTCTTCTCGTTAATCAATCACACTAAATTGAGACACCAGGACCCAATAAAATGTTGTGGTCAAATAAACACATGTCCAGCACTACATGGATCATAAAGCACTTTGAAAAGTTTCTTGACCTCACAACATAAGGGGACAAGCAGAGTAAGTTGAAAAAAACTATATACCAGATATAAGTTTGCAGAGTTGAAAACACATAGATAGCATTCAGGATTAACTGCTTGCTGACATTGAATGGAGACACAGGAGTGGATTCAGAGCAGAGATTGGAAAAGCTGGTTACCAGATATAAGTTTGCAGAGTTGAAAACACATAGATAGCATTCAGGATTAACTGCTTGCTGACATTGAATGGAGACACAGGAGTGGATTCAGAGCAGAGATTGGAAAAGCTGGTTACCAGATATAAGTTTGCAGAGTATACAAAATGTTGGAAAAAGGTACTGTATCAGCAGATCCCAGGTGTTTCCAGTCTAGGGGTAATTGTTAATCTCCATCTATATTTCAGGATTCAGACAAAGACAATCACAGGCTCAGTATGGATTACACAAGAATATAAAAACTTGAAAAGGGTAATGTTTTACAAGCGTTCAGCTGCATAGAGTGTTGGTGTCATTTTGAATCTCATCATATTTTACCAGAGTAAGACACAAACTCTCACAGGCTCAGCATGGATTACACCAGAATATAAAAATGAGAAAAAGGGAAATGTGTTTGAAACGTACACCAGTATACGGTGTTGGAGTACTTTGAAATCTTCGTATATATTTCAGTGTTAGTCAGCCAGTCCAGACTCTCCGCTAGAGGAAGCTAGATGGATAAAAGTACAGACGGAAAGTCGAGTGATTTCAGAAGTGTTGGAATTACTAATCACGGGAAAACCGGGTGAATTCGCAGAGGAGATGCTAACCCTCAATAACTTTTACTGTGGATACAGCTAAAACGCAAATTAGTGAAGAAAGGGTTGCTGTATCGCAGTAGCGTCGATCCCATTACTGTTACTCATCTCCATCAAATTGTGATCACAGGGAGAGCTGTAGACATGGTCCTCACTGCCTATCATGATCTATCTGGTCACTTTGGAGTGCAAAACACAGAAGCCACAGCCCGTAGGGGATTCTATTGGATTGTCATGAGAGGAGACATTGAAAAATGGTGGCAGGAATGTCACACGTCTGTGACTATGAAAACTGTGAAAGGTGCTTAGAAAGCACCAATGCATCCGATTGTGAGTTGACGTCCATTACAAATGGTAGCCATTAGTAATCTGAAGGTAGAGGCCAGCAGGACAGGACATAGCTACATCTTTACCATCATCGATCAGTACACCAAATTTGTAGTGGCCGTCCCTGTGAAGGATTTAACTGGCCAGACTACACAGCGGTGGAGCAGGGAGAGGTAAGTATTGCAAGTGCTGTGTCCCTGAGCAAGCAGGGGGGACCCACTCGTGGGCGCTGGTACTGGCACAGGGTCCCTCATAGTTTGCCAGTGTGTCTGACAGCGAGTGGGCCCCCCCACCGTCAGAGACACTTTATTGTACTATGAAAGGCCCTGTGCCAGTGCCGTTGCCCCAGGGTGAGGCCACACACCTGTTCAGGGCACCAGCACTTGCCCGGGTGCAGCAGGTGGTGACCCCAGTCCTGAGGGGGGCAGCCCAGTTAGGGAGGTTTAAAAAATGGCATATGTTGATGTGTAGGCTGGAGTTTCAGCTGCTGCAAATGGAGGAATTGGAGAAGTCCGAGAAAGAGGAGGACAAAAGCGAGCCTTTTTTCTGGCAACCTATGTGTTATCAGGGCAAGGTGGGACAAAATCCTTTGAAACCCATGCATGGTTCATTTTAACGAAGGTTAGATCATCAACATTTTTGGTCGACAGACAGGTCCTTTTTTCTGTCAGGATTGATCCAGCAGCACTGAAGACTCTTTCAGATAGCACACTACCAGCAGGGCAAGCGAGCTCCTGTAAGGCATATTGTGCCAATTCAGGCCAGGTGTCCAGTTTAGAGGCCCAATAGTCAAAGGGGAATGACCTGTGTGGGAGAACCTCGATATGGGAGGAGAAGTAGTTTGTAACCATAGTTGACAACTGCTGTCTCCTGTCACTTGCAATCGATTCTGTATTAGCTGTCGTGTGCGCGGTACTTGAGAAATCAGACCACAATATGGTCAGGAAACCCCTGTCTCCAACGCCAGTTCGGCTGTGTGCACCACGAACACCTCTTCCATTTTGAATAACCAAATTAGGACAAACAGTATAGTTAGCACAAAACTAGTGATATAAATCCCTTTGGATCTTGTCTCCTATTGCAGTAGGGGTTAAACTACCACACACACACACACACACACACAAAAAAAAGGAATGAACCCAGTCTGGAATCAAGGTGCCCAGTAACAGATATTGCACATAGATCCTGTCTCCTATTGCAGTAGGGGTTAAACTACCAGAAAAAAAAAAAAAAAAGGAATGAACTCAGTCTGAAATCAAGGTGCCCAGTAACAGATATTGCACATGGATCACAGTTACCTCCTCCAGTTGTAAGGGTTGAGGCTGCCACAAGTGAAGTAGGCGGCTACAGACTTGAATGAAGCCGCCGCTGATTACAAGTTACAGTTTCTACAGGTCCATTAAGTATCAATATCGCTCCTCTATTAAATAACCAAATGATTCCTTTCTCCTTATCGCTTGCAATAGTCACGGTAGCAGTGCTGCCCCGGCCGGCAGCACCAAGCGCTATATGCAGGCTGGCAAAAAGTTGCGCGTACTGAACGCTGTGCCCGACCGTCACGCTGTCAGCACAGGACCTGCGTGACGTCAGAGGCATGTGATGTGCTGGGCTCCAGCCGCTATGGATCGCGGTATGGACCAAAAAGCTATCCGACTCATTTCAGAGACTCCTGTCTCCTTCCTCAGGGATATCCTCAAACAACTTGTTTACCAGAGTTGCTTGTTTGTTAGCCAATATTAGCTCTAGTTTCTCCTGTGGCATGATGTTGTGTAATTTGCCTTTACAGCGTGGATCGAGGATGCTGGACAACCAGTAGTCGTCATCCCACATCATTTTGGCAATGCGGGGGTCCCTTTTTACGATCTGCAAGGCATAATCACACATGTGGGCCAATGTTCCAGGTGTCAATGCTGCACTGCCAGTGGTGGGTGGAGGAGCACTTTCTGGCAAATCCACATCCCTCCAGTCACGCACAAACTCTGTACCTGACCTTGGCACGCCCACATTTTCTCTTGCCCCCTGAGAAGCATCCTCCTACCCAAAATAATCATCCCCCTCATCCTCCTCCTCATCTTCCTCCACCTCGTCCATGACAGTTCCCTGACCACAATGGCTGACTGTCATCAAGGCTTCCCTCCTCCTCCTGTTCCTCCTCAGCTGCAGACGCCTGATCCTTAATGTGCGTCAAAGTTTGCAAGAGCAGACACATAAGTGGCATGCTCATGCTTATGATGGCGTCGTCTGCGCTTACCAGCCGTGTGCATTCCTCAAAACACTGAAGGACTCTTTCAGCTTTGACCACTGCACACCCGCCAACTCCATGTCTGCCCTCAAATTGCCTGCCCATGTATCCTCCCACAAATGCATTACAGCCTGCCTCTGTTCACACAGCCTCTCAACCATGTGCATGGTGGAGTTCCATCTTGTAGCAACGTCTATGATTAGGAGGTGCTTGGGGAGGTGGAGTGATCGCTGCAGCTTCTGCATACGACTGGAGTGGACGGGCGAGGGACAGATGTGCGAGCACAGTCTTCGCACCTTATGGAGCAGGGCTGTTAACTCCAGATAATTATTTAGGAAGCACTGCACCACCAGGTTCAAGGTGTGAGCCAGGCAAGGTATGTGTGTGAGTTTGTCAAGGGCTATGGCTGCCACAAAATTCCGCCCATTATCACTGACTACCTTGCCTGGCTCAAGATGTAGACTGCCCAGCCAGTTTGTCGATGCATGTAGTCAGCCAGTACCTCCGCGGTGTGTCTGCTGTCGCCCAAAGACATCATTTTTAAAACAGCCTGCTGCCGCTTACCACTAGCTGTTCGATAGTGGGACACCTCGTGTGCAACACTGACAGATGTGGATGGAGTGCTCGTGCGACTGCACTCTGTCGACAAGCTTTCGCCTCTGGAGGAGGAGGGTCGAACGCCTACAGCCAATTGTTTCCTATACTGTGGGCTAGGCAGCACTGTTCCACCGCTGCTGTCCCCTGTGGTGCCTGCATCCACCACATTAACCCAGTGCGCAGTGATGGACAAGTAATGGCCCTGGCCATGCCTACTGGCCCATGCATCTGTTGTGAGGTGCACCTTTCCACTCACTGATTGTTTTAGTGCATGGACAATGCAGTCTTTCACATGCCGGTGGAGGGCAGGGATGGCTTTTCGAGAAAAGAAGTGCTGACTGGGTAGGTCATAACGTGGGACTGCATAGGCCATGAGCTCGCAGAAAGCTTCGCTTTCAACCAAACGGAAGGGCGTCATCTCTAATGAGATCAGTTTGGCAATGTTGGCGTTCAAAGCCAGTGTACGCGGATGAGAGGATGAGTACTTTCTTGTCCTACTGAGAGTGTCTGGTAGGGTGAGCTGGACTTGAGAGTTGCATATAGGGGAACTAGCGTTGGATCTGACGGACTGAGAAGGGGTTGGTGATGGTGAGGGTGTTGATGGCCTAGATTCAGTGTTTCCTCGCAAAAATATTGTGATTCCCTGACTGCTTTGGCGTAGCGACGACACCTCAACATTTCTTGATGGTGGTGTGCTTAGCGGTGGCCTTATAGTGGGGGAAGCGATGGAGCGTTGCCGGCTAACTTCAGTCCGAGCAGGTGCACATGTGATACCTGAGGTTTTGTAGTCCGTCCACGCTTGCTAGTGCATGTTGGTTAAATGTCTAAGCATGCAACTGGTATTCAAATTTCGTAGATTTTTCCCTCTGCTAAAGGTCCTTCGGCACTTCTTACAGATAACCTTTGCGTCATCAGTAGAATTTTGTTCAAATAAGTGCCACACTGCACTCTTCCTACTATGGTACAAATTTTCAGGGCTTGCACGCTGTGCTAATTTGACCGTCTGGCCAAGCTGTCCTGCAACTCTTTCAGTTTTCTTACCAAGTTTTTTGACTGCTACGGGCCTGCCGGATAACCGCTGCTGTGATGACGATGCCTGCTGCGGATCCTTCTCCTGTTCTGAGTCTGACCTATTGTCACCGGCACCCTCTTCCCTCAATGGATGTCAATCCAGGTCAACAACTGTGTCATCCATGACCTCGTCTTCAATGTCATCTGCACCTTCCTCTGTGTTACCGTGTAAGGTGGTAAAGTATGCGGGAAGGGGCACCTGAGTTTCATCAGGTTGTGTTTCGGGCTCAGTAGACTGCGAGGGCAATGTAGTGCTGTGGGTGAATGTACCAGCGGAATCATCTAGCAGTGGCTGTGCATCAGTGCACTCCATGTCAGATTCATCTTGGACTGGGGAATTCAGGATTTGACTTGATAACCCAGGAATGGTATGTGAAAAGAGCTCCATGGAGTAATCTGAAGTGTGTGCTGCGGCATCCTTCACTTTTGGTGTTGGTGAAGGACACAAGGAAAGGTGCTGTTCCTGACCAGAATCCTGCACTGAAGACTCTGTGCTTGCAGTTTTTGTAACTTCAGAAGAGGAGGCAATAGAGCTGGAGGCTGTTTCAGCAATGTAAGCCAAAACCTGTTCCGGATGCTCCGGCTTTAAAAGTGGTTTACCTACTCCCAGAAAATGGAACCTTAAAGGCCTTCTTGAGCCAGACGATGATGCAGGCTCAACACCTCCTGCCTTAGCTGCTATTGTGCTTTTGCCAGAACCAGCCGATGCCCCACCACTACCATCAGTACCAACTGCGCCCCATCACCCTCGTCTGCGGCCTCTTCCACCATACTTCCTCATGTTTGGGAAAATGTACCAAAAATACCAGCAGAGAAATGGTACTGTATGAGGAGCGTACAGCTGTGTAAGGTGTATGTAAAAAGTGAAATCTCCATATATATTTTGTGAGTCACAGACGCTCACCCAGTATGTATTTCACCGTAATCCAACAAGCAGATATACGGTACTGTATCAGAAGTGTACAGCTGTATACGTTGTTTGTGAAACTGTCAATCTCCGTATATGTATTTATGGAATGTCACACACACACGCTGACTCTGTGTAGATGTGACCGTAATAAGAACAGCAGATATACAATACTGTATGAGAATCGGAAAGCTCAATATGGTGTAAGGAGAAATGGAAATGTCCTAATATATATTTACAGAATGTCACACACACACCCACTGACTCTGTGTAGATGTGACCATAATATGAACAGCAGATATCCGATAATGTTTGAGAATCGGACAGCTTAATATGGTGTATAGAGAAATGGAAATGTCCGTATATGTATTTACGGAGTCTCACAGGCACACGCTGACTCTGTGTAGATGTGACCGTAATAAGAACAGCAGATATCCAATACGGTTTGAGAATTGGACAGCTCAATACGGTGTATGGAGAAATGGAAATGTCCGTATATGTATTTATGGAGTCTCACAGACACACGCTGACTCTGTGTAGATGTGATCGTAATAAGAACAGCAGATATCCGATACTGTTTGAGAATCGGACAGCTCAATACGGTGTATGGAGAACTGGAAATGTCCGTATATGTATTTACGGAGACTCACACACACACGCTGACTCTGTGTAGATGTGACCGTAAAGCGAACAGCAGATATCCGATATTGTTTGAGAATCAGACAGCTCAATACAGTGTATGGAGAAATGGAAATGTCCATATACAGTCATATGTAAAAGTTTGGGCACCCCTATTAATGTTAACCTTTTTTCTTTATAACAATTTTGGTTTTTGCAACAGGTATTTCAGTTTCACATATCTAATAACTGATGGACTCAGTTATATTTCTGGATTCAAATGAGGTTTATTGTGCTAACAGAAAATGTGCAATCTGCATTTAAA